>NC_143395.1:115443922-115762314 GCF_052110815.1 Crocodylus siamensis | reverse complement strand
AGTCTAGTGAAAAAACTAAGAGCTCACAGTGTACAAGGAATGCCTTGAGGCTAATGAGGGGTGCCTTAGTCTAAAAAGGTTAAGTAGTCTATGAATTCTGTCAACTCTAATGGCATGAGAAATTATTTTTTGATAAAACAGCTGGAAAATGAAATTCAGAGTTACAGAACCCTTGGATTAGCTTACTGTTCATGCCATGATTTTACTGTTAATTGCTATATGGCTCCTATCATATTCTGCCACAGGTAAAGCATATTTTCTTGAGTAGTCAAAAAGAGTAACCATATTAACCAACAGGCTTCAAACGGTTAAGCATGTCAAATATTACTTTGGAGTAATATTTTCATCACCATTTGGCATTCATTATGCATGGTTTACATCAGTGGTACTCAGCACTGGGGGGCAGAACTTAAGATGGCCTTCTGATAATTAGTTTCTATACCCAGAAAATGATAAAAAAAAAATATACATTTGCTTTATACAGAATCTAATTATGGGGCACGTTTTAAATTCAAAGCAGTCTTGGATTCACGTATTTGTGGTAATACTCCTGAACGTTTTTTTTTTAAAGCTAGTCTTACTCCTTCATTTGACCATACCCCATGATAATGGTTTACAATCATGAAAGGAGTTAGTTCCTTCCCCATTATACAGAATTCTTAGGTTTGCCAGACCTGGGAGTAATATATTAATTACAATAGTATGTTGCAGTCACTAGGGTACCTTGGCTAGCTAAGCTTATCTAAGAGACCTGTAAGTCCATAAACCCTGTTGGCTAAACAAACTGTACATCTGTTTTGGCACGAGCGAAAATGTATTTTAAAATTGGTGCTGTCATTGTAGATAAATGCTATTAGCTCATGCTGTTAAGGGACATGGATAAACGGAGAAGTACTAACAAAGCAGTGCATAAATCTCTTATAAGAGTATCAGACCTTTATTGCTACAGGAAAGTGTCCCATGCTCAAAAATGGATTTCAAATATTACTTTATATATTTAAAAAAACAACAATATTTCCAGCTCAATGGCAGCTTTATAAAAAATTTAGCAGCGATGTAAAGTCTTAAAATCAAGCAAAATCTTAGTTTTTTTTTCAAAATGCAATAAAATTTTCTGGATGTAAACTGCGGAGACTGCAAACATCTAAAAATTATATTCCTGTAGTTCTTGTTTTATGCTTTCCTTTTTATCACTGTTTTTAACTAAAAATTATAAAACATTACTACTTCTAAAACAGACTGCAACAAGGCTCTCAAGTTAAATATAACCATCTGTATACTGGTATGCATTAGGTTTCTGCATAATGTGACTACAAAGCATAAAAAGCTATAAAAATGTTAATGGTGTTTTTTTGAAGAAACTTTTCCCATCTTGAAAATATTCTTGTTTTAAAACAGTGATAGTAGAGAGTAAACATTTGGCTTCAATTAGTTATTTATACAAATGTGTGCGGATCTGTGTCAGAAATGGAACGAGAATATAAAAGATTCAGTAACTGCTGGGCTCCTGGAACAGACTCTTTTCTTTCTTCAAAGTTATACCAGTCTCAAATAGGAATTTAGGAAGGAAAGATTTAAAATAAAAATGGTGACTTTTTTTCTTATAAGAAAGCCTTCTATCAGAGTTCAGCCATTTTTACACTCCTACTTAAAAAATAAAAACAATCAACATGCAGATTTGATGCTGTGTCTCCTAGATGCTCAGTAAAGAACTGAAATCCCTGAAGGAGATTATTCTGTCTTCCTTCCGGTCCTAAGGTGCTGTAGGTGTTGGACAGGTACCAGCATCATTTATACAGCCCTGGGTATCTGTCTTTTATCTATGGCAGACTCCTGGGGCTGCTTCATGGAGCAGCCCTATCTGGAATCTCCACGCTGCTGTGTATATGCTGAGGACTGAGGTAGTACTTAGGAGACAGCCTGATAAGTGTTTTTTCTTAATTACCCAGGTGCAGACTCAGAGCCCCCCTGCCCCCAACAAGGCTTTTAAAAACAGTTTTGCTATTTAAAATGTAGAGCAGATGTGCGCATGTGAACTGGAGCATAAAATCCTGGCCCCATAGGCTACAAAATTTGTAGCACTACAATAAAAAGGTATGGGCAGCCACACATTAAAAGCCCTTGCCTGGAGCATGACAGTCTTGTTCTCTAGCCAAAGGAGAAATAAGGGGGGTGGCTCCCCCTGCTCCCAGGATTTAAAGAATGCATAAGCAATCTAGGACCGGGCAACAACTTCCCAGTCCTGGGCTGCCTGCACACTGAGCACTTCAAAGGTGAGATGTCAAGGAAGCCTGGTTTTCCTGTTCCTGTTGGGGCTGCCCTGTCCTCATCACTGTGCAGTGACAATAGGAAAAGGGCTGTTAAGCTTTCATAAGTGGCAAGTTAAGGGCTGACCAAGCGGTTTCTGCTATTTTCCCTCTATCTTCCCACACAGCTCCTATCACCTCTGTAGCTGCTCTGTCCACATTACTGGCAGCAAAGGGGGAAGGACAGCCTGAAAGCTTCCCTCGTAGCTCTCCTCTGGCTGGGCTGCTAGGGAGCCTGCTACTTTCCCCCCCTCATCTCCCACAGGGAAGGAGGAAAACACATTAAGACCTGGCCCACGTATTTAATTAGTTTGGACATGACAAAGTAGTTGCTAGTTTAACAGCAACTTCTTTGTCACACATCTGCCATTTTTATCCTGGAACAAATGCCTTTAACATATGGCATGTTAAAATTGGTCACGGGAAACTTGCATATATTATGAGACATATATGATGTCTGCAAGGTGTCTGAGAGCATTGTCTATACCGAGACAAAGAAGCATGGCCCTCCACTCATTTAATTCTGCTCTGCACACGCCAAATTCAGAAACAATGCAGTGAAATTGCCATACGAGTACCGTGGCTGTTGGTCATGAGCACCAGGTGGCTTGGTCATGTCAAGTGAGTGTTGGATCACAGGAACCTGAAGCTGCACTCTGAAGCTTGCGAAGGGTCTAGAAAGAGAGGCAGACTGCTGCACAGATTTAGAGATGCTTGCAAGGATGATTTAGCATCCTTTGGAATCTCTGTGGATGATTGGGAAGGGAGTGCAGAATGCCACTCTGATTGGCAGAGTCAGCTTGCAGATGGAACAAGGAGCTGCAAGGCAGACTGGATAAAAATTTGTGATGACTGGCATCCTAGAAAGAAAGAACCTGCTGCTTGGATTCAGAGTACTGCTAGCACGTGGCTGTGCCCTACCTGTGGGCAGGACTGTCAACTGTGCATCCGACTCAGCAGCCAAAGAACTCATCAGTGCATATATCATGCTCTGTAAAGAAAGACGGTGCCAACTGATCCCTGCTATTGCTCGAGATCCGTTTCCATCACAGAACACCCTTAGGGTGCTTCTCCACCTCATTTTCAGGTGTGGATGGGCACAATGCAAGCAGGTAGGCAGGACAGTGCTTCACATGGTGATCAAAAGATCATTACTAACCAGCATAGATATGTCCATAGGTTAACCAGGAGTTTCTTTTTCTTTTGTTTCATGTGAAATATGCACTCACTGCCACCACCACAGCAGCGGTATGCTTGTTTTTAAAATGCTTTTGGCAATACCACAAATACAAGACATGATACATGATGGAAGAAATTGTATGGATATGTTTTTAAAGCAAGACCGGGTAGTTATTTACAAAGAATAAAAACATTCATGGTGAATGAACAGCAAATCAAATTCATATGTCCAAAAATACTTTATTCCCATGACATAACTTACTTATATAAGAGGTGCGAAGTTTTTTCACAGACTCTGAATATAAGTTAGAAAGGCCGCACATGCAAGAAGCCACAGTCAGCATACCTTAATGAAGCAATGAGAAGAGGAAAGACGAAGACACCAACATGATTGAAAAAGACAAGCCTATTGAATTAATATAATCAGGTTTATATGATGCATTTGCCACACAGACATGCACAATGTCATTGACCAAAATATGAGGAAAAATTAAGTATCTGAGTGCACACTTCAAACCAAGAGCCAACACAACTCAGCCTTCATTATCTTCATGAACAGTAGCGGTGCTTTCAACTAACAAGCATCTTAAACATACATAGGATGTGAATGAAGGGGTAAATAAATCTTCCTGACAAGATGTTAAAAATGGCAAAAGTAACAGAACAAAACAAGTAGCTTCTAATGCCCTGTAGAATAATGTGCAACTCAACTGTATAAAAGAGAACCAAGGCTAATTAGCGTTCATTTCAAAAGAACTTAAAATACCAAGTCAATCAGATTACTTGCTTTCTTCTCACAGAGGTGAGAAGAGGGGTTTGAGTGTTTAAAATAGATGTTTAATTCAACAACAGAAATCAGGCTAAAAAAAATAATGAAATGCTTTACACAAAACATACAGCAGAAAATAACAATTTTAAAGTTCTACTCTCAGTTCACTACATGGTCATTTTGATATTTCCTAAACCCAAGAACTTACTATGAAGGATTTGTTAGAGCATCTGCTAATACCTGGGGCAAAACAGTGTGTAAAAAGCCTTTTAAATAAACAACTTGCCCAGATCTTTTCCCTGAATAGTTGATCAGAAACCAAATACGTGGATGAAATTTTTCAGACAAAATCTTTTCTATTGAAAAACGAACATTCTGATGTAACAAACTGTTTCATGAAAATTTTGTCCAACCATTTCAGAAAATGATTTCTATTTCCTTAAGTAAAATTCCACCAAGTGAATGTTTTAAAAATGATTTTTTCCCTACTTTTTTCTTTTTTTTGGGTATGATACATTTAGAATTTCTGTCAAAAGTTCATTTTTCTTCCATAAATACTTTCCCTCAATTTTTCACCCTGTCACTTTATAATTGCAAATTGAAATCATTTCATACCTTGAGTTTTTCTTCCTCAGAGACATAAAACAATGCCAGGGGCATAACTGATAGGAGTTTTTTTCTTCTTGTACCCCTGTTTGATAAGTTATTCTGTCCTCTTATTGTAAGCCACCCTGAGTCTTTGTTGAGAATGGTGACACAGAAATTGCATAAATCAAATTTGCTCCTGGGGCAACCCACTTCTACAGGGGTTAATGCAGAATCTTGCATTAACCTGTGTGCAAATCAGCAATTTAAGAACCAAATTTGAATGCAGAAAAACAGAGGACAAAGTTAATCCTCTCTAACACCTTGCCCTATGGCACTGGCTTCCTCTGAAAGTGAACCTGGGGCCAGTGCCTGATGGCTAATATTCTGCACAACAGTCTCATGCCTGGTAGCCAGAGCTGTGGTAGGGAAGGGCAGGGAGGGAAGCACCCCACCACCATGGTTGTAGCACCCACAGCCCATGGCCCACTTGCCCACTCTTAGTCTGACAGCAATAGCATGCTGCAGGAGCATAACTATGAAACATTTCTAGTTGTGAGAAATTTGAAACTAACAGCAGCTGAAGCAAAACCAGCCAGATATTTTTACCCTGAGGGCTTCTTATCTAGGTTGTGAACCTAACTAATTCAATTGTTTATTCTAGCATTTGGAGTCCAAAGCCTAAATGAAGTGGGGCTTACTGCCAGAAGCAGTTTGGTGTCCACTTGCTGACAACAAAACTTGTTTTTCTAATAAGAACAAATATAAGACAATAACAAAAGAAAAGAAACAAAATATGGGGTAAATTACAGAGGATAAGAAAAGTACAGTACTGTAGTTAGCAAGAAGATTGTAATGTTAAGTATTAAAAATACCTCCCTACAGAAGATTCTGAATGGCAAAGAATCATCATCTGTAAGAACATGAATTCAAATTGTTCTTCTCATTTCAAAAGAAGAGAAATATAGCATTCAGATATAAATGTACATAATTTACATGTTGCTAATGGGCATATCTTTAAAGTAGTGAACTGATTTGAGTTCTGAAGATGTGTATAATTAGCTGAAAAGCAACTTTCAGGAGTTCTTACCTCCTGATGGCTGCCGAGTTTTTCGGGGAGATCGAGGTTCCCTACGATAGGGATCATTAGAGCCATACAATTCAATGGTGCCTAGGTTCAAGAGCACGGTCTTCTGGAGGTAATCAACCATTGCAATACCATTACAGTTGCCAAAAGCTACTCTGGAAAAAGGAGGATGAAGAGGAAAAAGAAAGATTATGACTTCAAAAAATTATACTTGACCAAACCTTGAAAACTCATGCTACTTTCAGTGAACCTGGAAAAAAAAGTGAGTTAAACACATTAAGGCATAAATCTGCTCTCTATAAAATAACATCTTCTGCTCCATGAGACCACTTGATGTAGTTATGGTTCCTGATTTACTGACTGAAGCGAACTTTTCAGTGATTTTAATCCTGCTTGGCTCCATATTCAACAAAGCTATGAAATGATGTTCCTGATGATATACACGCACATGCCAACTCAGCTATGACTGGAGATACGGGTAATAACTATAGTAGAAGGAACCTCCACCTTGGAACCAACATTAAGGTTCCAGTTATGTTTGCAGATATTGCAATTTGTTGGCATATAGCAAAACTATCCTTTTATTTGCAAGGAGCAGATTCCATCTGGAAGATAAATTTCTCCAGTCAATTTTGTAAAACCTATTCTTTACAGCAGATGTCTTCCCCTCCCCCCCACATCTAAGTTTTATCAAGAATTAATATTTTCCAGTTGAAGAGAGTCATACACGTTTGGTGATATACAGTGTACGTAGATATTGTTAACATAGTACATTAACAGAAAAATTGCACAAATTAACCAATGCTGGATTCAAATAAAGCAGGCCTGAGAGACTTTGGATCTTTTCTCCTACTGAATGCCAAATAAGGTCTCTCTTAATACTTTTAAAGTGAATGAGTACTTGATCATTCAGTTTTATTTTAGGACCAATAGCCAGTATTGCTATCATTATGGGTAAAAGATCCAGCAAAGTTCCTATTAATAATTTCTGTTTTCACAAACTTCTAATTGTTCAGAGGTCCAGGAGGACAGCTGGAGAAAGTTCTTTTTTATATATATTTCTATAATTCTACTTGTACATAAAAATCAATATATTTTAGAGTTCTGTAGCTGACAAACATTTGGGATGTATACAAAAGCAAATTTCGAATCTGTTAAATTTCATGCATCTTTTCTGACCAAAATTCCAAATTTAAAGGAACAGCTTAACACATTTTTTTTGTAAATTCAAATGGATTAATGTAGGATATATTGTAGCAGTGAGTTTACAAATTTATGTTAAGTGACTGTTCACCACAATCAAAATCACAAATACTATCTTCTTAAGACCAACCACTTCTATGAAATTTATTAGAAATGTGAATAATATAGAATATACTTACAGGCCATAGGCAGAGTTGACTGCCAGACTAGTTATTTGTTGAGGAGGTTCTCCACTCACCCACACTAGCTGAATAACCAGCTCAGTTTGGTAACCCGCAGACTGCTTAAGGGGAGAATTTTTGACTCTGCAATTTAAATAAAAATGTGTTACATCTTCTCCATATGGTAAAAGGTTATTGGCACAATTAAATCTTATTGTTTTATACAAAATGCACCAATTAAGTAGTATTTAATTTTCCAATTTGCCATAATATAATACATGCAAACCAACAGTAATACTTGTCATTGATATTCATGGCTTTAATAGATCATGCACGTGTCGCAAATGCTGGGTTCTTAAGTCGGGGGAATGTGTCATTGTAGATTCTTATAGAACTGTGTATGGACAAGGGATCCAATTGTGAATTGATGACCTGCCTAACTCAGGCAAGTAGAGACTTCTAGGAAAAGGATGATGGTACATTAAGGCAGGCACAGGTGACAGAAGTAGTACTTAAACAGTTGCTAACGGGACCAAATTTGGAGAAATGGCAGGTAAATAGGAAAAAACTCTGTAAACCTTTTACTTTTACATTCATCAGTACACTTAGGGATGCTTCCTAGATTAAACTTAAAGGGCATGAGAAAAACCTGACCCTCCCCATTCCCTGCTTAAAGACAAATTAACAGAAAATCTAACATGATCAGCAAGATCAGCAGCCTTTTTACTCACTCCTAGTATCCTAGTCTCACTAATGGATCTTTTTTTTTTTAATTGACGTTGTCACATATAACAGTGCAATAGGACTCTGCTCCAATTTTTCCTGCTCTTTACCCTAGCTTTAAGTCAAAAATGGTCCTCCATATTCAACGATTCCTTAGAAATCAGTCATGTTCAAGAGTTCCCCCCCATAAAGAAAACAAAAAATACTTACAGAATCCACTAGCTAAGACTTTGGACACAACCCAGGGTGAAAATCTAAAATCAGGTCTTTACTTTTGCAACTAAGAGAGATAAAGTATGTTCTAGCCTAAACACTAAATCTGCAAATGAGGGCATGATTAGCATTGTATTAGGTTAAAGATCCAAAGGCATAATAATTTTCCTCATCCAAGGATCTAATGCAGGAACCCAACCCATCAATGTGTATCAATCCTCAAGAGAATCAAAGATGTTGTGTGTCAGATGAAAAAAATAAATCTGTTTTTCCAATATGAAGTTTGCCCGTGACAATCAAAGCACTTCATTGGAGGCTGATGAAGTGTGTAAATTACTACAACGGCTCCTGTCTTAAGGCATGACACTTGCAATGCATGGGCTATCAAACAAAGTAGTGTAGCCATATGAGGGTAGGTGTTGCACACTCATCTGCCGACCAACAGAGTTGGTGCATCACAGAAGTTACAGTACTTCTGGTTCAGGAGCCAGTGCTCATGGAGCAGACAGAGTATGTCTCAGCATGGTGCTGTCTTGTGCTACAACAGCATAACCAGGTAGACATGCTTTAGAATGTGTTGACTACACAGGACATTTGTTTTAAATGGGGAATTGACCTTCTGGTGATCCCCAAAGACCCACTATAAATATCCAATGGAAGAAGATGCATTAAAACAGAATGTCTATTCCACCTTTCATCTTGGTATTTCCCAAAATCTGGGATACATTCCTTGATGGACAACAGTGTATCTACATGCAAAGTCTGATATCTTTTATTCCTAAACCAAGCTACAGTGGCTGAAAATAATACTTTAAAAACATGAGGCCAACAAATATATTAAGGTTTATATGGAAGTTTCCCAAAATACAGAGCATGCCTGCTGAGGAAACATGACAGAAGCTACAAATATGACAGTTGCATAAATTAAGCTACGTAGCTGTAATTGTTACATGAGGGCAGTGGTTGGCAACCATTTTAGGCTGCAGGCTGGAGTGACTCAGTTCAGGTTATGGGTGAGTAGACAGGCTAATGCTAGGATCACAGGCATGTGGTCACATGGGGAGAAGCAAATGTTGCCAACACTCCTGCATGTGGCAACATGGGAAAAGTGACTGCTGCCAAAGGCCCTGCCATCAAAGCTCCATGTCTGCAAACCAGATCAAATACCTCTGTGGGCTGAAGCCAGCATGTGGGCAATAGGTTTCTTACCCTGTGCTAGGGAGTTCATGAATGCTAGGGAGTTGACCACTTTTCTTGCTGATTGGCTTAGTTCTTCCTAAAAGGAGGCACAGCTTTCAAAGTTAGACAAGCACTGCCCTAGATAGGGTAGGATTAGATATTCATTTTTGTAGTATCTTGAAAGCACAAGTATTTTTATTGTATAGACTTTCCATTGTTTGTGATCTATAGACACAATGAGGGGGTACTATATGAGGTACTATAATTTCCTGGTTTTTATACTCACTTTAAACATGGGACATTATCACGAAGCCCATCAGATGAGCTGCTGCTAGTTGATGGATGAGACTGGGGGGCAATGGACTGAGGATTGGAACCCGTGCCTGGAGTTGGCAAAGGTGGCACTTGCTCACCATCTGGGGACTCTATATCATTTATTTCATACAACAGCCGGACTTCAAGCATCTGTAAATTAAACCAAACAAAAAAAATGAAAGTAAAGCAGTTTTCTCTGTGTATTGTAAACAGTCTCCGTGAATTTCTGACATTTGCCTTGCAAAAAACATCAATTATGTAGAAACATGTACATGAATTAAACAAAGTACTAATAAAAACTCATATGGTATGATCAATATCCAAGACAAATTTCTTTATACTAAAGCAGTTCAGTAACTTCCCTTGAGAGTATGGGGTCTCTTAAAATAACTGAAATGGGAAAAAAGTTAATGCTGGTGAGATTTAAAACATAAATAGGCAACTTACTGTGAAAACAAACTAGTTATTTTACAGTAATTGTAATGAAGGTATTACCACCTTTTCCCAAACAAAAAAATACATACTACATTTAAAAAGTTAAGCATTGTAACACTATTGTAAAAAGTATGTTCTCAGTCACAAAACATCATTTTTTTTTTTTTACATAGTTCAAAATGTTTGAGAGATACAAGAATGAGACAAAAAACCCTGAACACTCTAAAGCTAGTGCATCCATACTACTTAATGAGTTGCTTAGCTAAACTGAACTATACATTGTAGAGAACATTAAACAGGTTTTAACATTTTCCCTTGCTTTTAATTAATTACCTTTATAATTTGAACATGATTTTATTGAAGTTATGCAAGGCAAAATTCCACTATGTTCTGTTTTTAACATGGTTACTTGTCAGTGTGGCAGAGGGACCAGAAAGCAGGGGGACAGGCACCAGTGGGGAAGGTGTGGGGCAAAGGTGGTAGGGGTCAGGTGTCAGAAGCCTGCATTGGGGAGGATAGGGGGGCAAGGGGCTGCGATTCCTCAGTGCTGCTTTCCCCACTACAGGAGTTGGGGGGGATGACTTAAAATGACCAGCCACTACCTAGATTCTATATATGGAGAATTAGAATACATTTACAATTTCCCATGTATAGAATCTAAATGATTAGGACTAGGGACAGACATTACACATAAACCAGTTTAAGTGATCAGAAACTGTTTTAAACCTGTAACAGAACAGATGTTCAGTACACATAAACCAGTTTAAAAATGTCTGAAACTGGTTTGAGATCAACATGGTTGAATGTAGTATCAGACTTACCGTTTTGGATCAAACCGGTTTATGCAATGTCTGTTTCACACCAGCTTCTGGTTTCGCTTAAACCAAAGTCCCCCAGCACCCCGCATGCTTTGCAGCACTGGGCAGGGCTGTCTACTCCAGCAATCTGGGCTGGCCCCTCCCCTCTGCTCCCTGGCTGGAGCTCCAGCAGAGACAACAGGCACAGCAGCATCTACCTAGTTTCCCCATAAGCTCCCTCCACTACTCCCGAGCATGGACCATAGCCAGCATGTAGTACGCTAGCTAATGCTGAGAGGTGTCTGTGTAAGGCAGACAGGACAGTGTCTACTCAGGGCTTTTTGGAGCTAATCAACAGCTCAGCTGGTAATGTCCCTCTGCTCCTTTCTTGGAAAAAAAGTTAAGAACTTGAACTAACGAGAGAGGCTTTTGCTTTCTTAATGGGCTGATAGACACTGTATTATCAACTCCCTGCTGGGCTGGGGGACGGGAACGGAGATGACACCCCTTCCTAATCTGTGCGTCCTGCTGGGGCCTAGCCACACTCAGCTCAGCATAGTAGAAGGGAAGGGAGGGCTGCTCTAGCACCCCCGGTTTCTAGCCTCAGCCACCGCAGGCATGTGCCTGGATTGCTTCAGTCCAGAGGGGATGTCTGTGTGATTACAAACTTCAAAATGGACACAGGACTCTGGGTGAAGCCTTACCAGTGTCAAATAAATCAAAATAATCACTTTGAATGATCTGGAAGTGAAAATCCTGTTAATACAACCCACTATAGTGCCTTTTTTTTTTGGCAACAAAAATAGTTGGCCCAGATTCATCTTACGGTCCACTGCAATCCCTGATTAATCTCTGCTTTACTGCAGCCTAGGCAATCATTTCCTGGTGTGTATCTGTGCATGGAATTATTCCATGCCAAGTGTAGGACTTTGCATTTGTCCTTGTTGATTTCATCTGACTGATTTCAGATCATTTATCTAATGTATCCAAGTCATTCTGGATCCTAGCCCTACCCTCCAGAGTGTTCGCAACTCACCAAATTTGAGATTGTCTGCAAATCTGCTAGTCGAGATTGTTAATTACATAGTTAAAATTGTTAATTAAGAAGTTAATACTTAATACCAGATGCAAGACAGACCCCTGGGGAACTCCACTTGTTACTTCCTCCCAACTAGATGTTGAGCCATTGATGATTATTTGTTGAGTGTGATGATACAACCAGTTAAGTATGTACCTTACAGTCAAGGTATATCACACCCCCTGCTTTCCCCTCATCCACAGAGCCAGCCAAATTGTCACAGAAAGAAAACAGATTGGTCAGGTATGACTTGCTCTTGGTGAATCCATGTTGCCTGTCTCTGATCACTTTATTCTCATAACGGTGCATTGAAAGAGATTCTTTAAGGATCTGCTCTAGGATCTTTCAAGTATCAAAGTCAAACTGACTGGCTAATAATTCCCTGGAATCTCCTCCTTCCCCTTCTTAAAAATGAGCACTATATTTGCAGTTTTCCAGAGATCCAGGACCTCTTCCCAACCTCCATGAACTCTTAAAGATGAAGTCTATCAAATTACCTAAGCCAGTTCTGTTAGTACCCTAGGATGTATCCCATTGTCATGCCACAACATGGATAGTCAGGTCTGGGGCCACTTAGGAATTGAGGTGTCGACCAGATCGGGATGGGCGAGCAGAATCCAAGGACAAACCAGGTCGGGCAGCCAGGAGATCAATCTGAGAGTGAGTGAGTGGAGTCATGCAACTGGGAGATCTAGTAAGAGCAGAGTTGAGGAGGAAGATGAGTCAAGAAGCCAAGAGATCAGGTAGAGAGCGGATTTAAGGAGCAAGCCAGAAGGAACAGAGTAGCAGCCTTGGTTGAGTCTTGTTGTGCAGACACTTCCTGTTTCTGTGCAGGGGTTTATATGGGGGAAGTGGAGGGTCACTTTGACCCTAGCCAGCTACTCCAACCACAGGGAGTAGGTAGAGGTTAGGCCCTCCAGAAGGCTTTAGGCCAGCCTGGATCAGTGTGGGCTAATAAAGGAAAAGGTGGCAGATGAGGATGACCATTTGTGTCCACCAGGCCAAGGTCACAAGTTCAAGGCTATGGCCTAACATCAATTTGGTCCTGCTGACTTGAAAGCCTCTAACACCTCTAAGTAATCCCCATCTTGTTCTGTTTGTCTACTTCACTATCTTTGCTGCCAGCTGTACTTGTGATCTGGTTGCTGACTTTATTCATGAAGACTGAATTAAAAAAAATACGTTAAGGACTTCTGCCAACTCTGCAGAATTTTGAAAGTGAAGAATGAAGTCCTTTAAGCATGTGGTTATTTTGTACTAATATTTAAAGTTAAGCATGTATTTAAAGGCATAGTTCGACTAAGGCTATACTTACAAATTTCTATAAAAAGAAAAAAAACTTCAATTCAATTTTCTGCAAGCAGCTGTTTCTAGTTTGCATATTTCCTGTTTGTCAATTTCACCAACTGGATGAATGCAAGAAAAATATAAAACAATAACATTTCTATTATAACAAAACGCCATAACATTTTTAAAAAACAAACAATATGCTATTACCGGAATAACTTCTGTTGTCACTTCTTGTTTGCTAAACCTGTAAATGATAACGTGTGCAGAAACTCCTGCTATGCACAGCATCCTACTTTCTGGAGACCATGAGATGATTTGAATAGCATAGGGATCTTCATCTACTATGTCTGTGTTTGGTCTGTCATCCTTATTCCGTGATTTTTCGAAAACTTTAGCTGTTTTTAGCTTGTAAAGTACTTGCAGTGTTACTAGGAACAAATCAAAATGCACAAAAGTTAATTTTCAATTTCAATTTATAATCTTTCCCAATTTATTTTTTGGACTCTCCTCCAATTAACTATGGGAACAAGTTATGTTAAAAAAAAAAAGAGGGCAGAGTAAAAGCAATGGTTACGGTGTTGACATTCTTCTATAATAAAAATGTATCTATAGGTCAAGACTATTCTTAAAAAAGGGAAAATCTAAAGCCTATTAAATCTAGGCTAAATCTGCTTATTTCTCTTAGGATACAAACGTATGTTGCATTTGTCCCTGGACAAGTTGTGCCTGCCTGTGTCTGTCCCTAAACAAACAACAGAAGTATTCTGTGATTGGCACGTACGCTCATGGCTCTTCTAAATCAGGGTTTAGTGAGCGCATGAATTCATTGCTGATTTTGCCATTGATTCAATGATGCAATCCTAGAACAACTGTTCAGATGCATTTTGAGATGTCCTTATGGCACTTTTTACCCTGTGAACTTTTTTAGGAATTGTCCTGGGGAAAAAAAAAGGACACAGACATTTGATGATTGTACTTTGTCCCAGAATAAAATGGTTTATTCTTGGAAAAATGTGGTACCTGTTTGTAGCCTTAGCAGGAAATACAAAGAGTTAAAAACACTGCCAAAATTGAATAGCCATGCAAAGGAAATAATACACCAACAGATTAAGGAGGAACTTCTTTCATACAATAAAAGTTTTTATATTTATGGCATAATCAAACCTAACAAAGTCTTAATTCCAGGCTCTGTCAGAAATACCTATAATACCTAAGCTTTGGATCAACTGATTTGACAGATGTGCTTATGGTACATTTAAGTCAGGCTTTTCTAGCATAAATTATGCATCACATATTCCTAGTTATTCTTAGTGGCTGTTATTTATTAGTAATTTATATTTTGTGAATGTCTATAATCTTCTGTAATAAATAAATAAAAGAAAGTTAATGACCCATTTCACTAAAGCTCCACTGTTTCAGAAACGTACTCTTCTCTCTCATATCTGCTTGCTGAGGGAGAAGAAAATGAAGACAAAACCTGTTCTAATGAAAAGTTTTCTTTTAGGCAGCAGGATTCAAACACTGAACTATTCAAGTAAACTTAACAGGCTGAAAGTTTAATTCATTTAATTTCAGGTATTCGTAAGACATGGACTGTTTTGTGAGGCAGTCAGTATGAACATCCTCTGGACAATGACTTTGTTACAAAAATAGGCAAATTTAGGAAAAATCTACTCAATAAACAAGTTACAATAATTTAAATTCTTACTTGCAGACGCATCCCAAAACTTGATTGATCCATCAGCATGCCTAAGAAATAAAAGTAAAAATAAAAAAAGTGTTTCTGAAAAAAAGGTTAAGCCAGATTTAGACTAGCTTATCTAACTATTTGACCATAAACCATAGAGCCAACATTCTGATTAGCACCTGTTACACCGTAAAATGCCATTTAAAAATAACTGAAAAAATTACTAGTAATGTGAGGTCTTCAAATTCTCAAAGTGTATCAAGCGGAACAGCGGAAGTGTCTGATCTCTGATGACGTACTGTTTAAGAAAGATTCTTATCCAGCAAGCTAGCATTTTCAAAGGGGCCCAAAGAGAGCTAAGGCATGCAAATCAGTTGAATGTCAGTAGAAATTTAACATCTGCCTCTGAAAATGCTAGCTACAGATTAAACCTTCAAGAACAGTGGCAGTTTTATCCCCAGAGAAACCTTTGCTTTACTTCATTTTGAGAGTTATTAGAATGTCATGTGTTAGATTATGATGACAGATTTAACTGTCAGCCTGTTTTAAAAAGTATAACTGACATTCAATTACTGAACTCAACAACTTGCAAAACAGATACATATTTTAAAAAAGTACTCCAAGAAAGTCTAGGAAGTCAATTAAATAGATCAAACATCATCACAGAAACTATAATGAAAAAAGGGAATAGCAAGTGTCTCAGGGGTACTTACAGAAAGCAAATGAAATCTATCTGGGGAGGCAGCTTACTATACTAGATATAGTTCTTGACTCGTCATTACTGTTTCCTTGTCTCATTTTCATGCAATTTGTATACAATAAATAAATAAATAAATAAATAAATAAATAAATAAAGTGTGCTGTTGCATATCACATAACAGAATGGGAAGCACATTTATTTCTGTGTTTTGCCATGAACACTTTCTTCCTGGAGTCCTGCAGTGCTTTGTCTCCATCACTGCAAGAACACTGTTATCCGGTTTTGCACAAAGCTACAGTTCTCTTCTCTACTTATTGTTGCTTTATGTTGTTTTAACACCAAACACACAGGCATAAATTGAAACCAGTCAAAAAGTTCTCCAACTATCAAACAAGAAATATATTAGATACTTATTACTATTTTTTCACATTAGTATTCAGAAGCTTTAACTCTTACCAAGGTGCTTAAGGCACACTTAATCATTCATACCTTTCATACACCACTGTTTTTGGTAGGTGAAGTGAATAAAAAGCACACTAGCATTCTTTTTATTCAGTCACTGAAGTTAGTTGCATCATCCCACTTACCCTGTAATAATTATCTCTGGGTAACTCTGAGTGACCAAGCCCCAATTGCCTCCACTGATAGGCCATTCCTAGAAAGTTAACAACAAATAGACTGTAAAAGCCTGACAAGTAATGCTGATGCTTTAAGAGAGATATATGCATTAGATACAGTACCTTTTTACTGTAACCTTGACGTTTCTGCCGAGCCCCCACTGAATAAAGTGCAGGAATGAGGTCTACAGGACAGTCAGCAAAATATTCACAACAGGTAACAGGAGATTCATGTATAGTCAAAGGGTAGGGATTCTCAAATATAGGATACCTTTTATGGAAGAAGGGAAAAATTGTTAGGCAAAGAACAACAATTTCTTTTAATGCAAATTACAAATGAATCAAAGTCTGTAAGTTTATAAATGTACTCCATTTTTAACTTCAAAATGGGCAAACGAGTCAGAAACCAGTGTAGACGAATATGCCATCCTCTTAGGTCAAGATCCAGGCTTTTTTATCCATCTGGAACATGCTTAGTATACTCCAGGGAGAACTGTGGGTGCTATTATACATAGTAATCAAAAATAGTTTGCCTGCAGTAGATCACAAGGAAATGTAGGCTACTGCTCCTTGTAATGAATGCTCATTCAATACAATTTGTCAAGTATTAAATTGTACCAGCTGCTGCAAAGTTACTTCCAGTCGTTGAATCTAACATTTTAAAGTTGCCTTTAAGTTTCTGTAGTAGCCAAAATGAAAGTACATTACTGAGATCTAGTTCTCAAACTCTGAAGATACTGTATTTACCTGAATCCAAGACTACTCTAAATTTAAGATGACACCCCTTCCAATAATTAGATTCCATACATAGAAAATGTATAAAGATTTGTTATAGTTTTTCCATATCTAGAAGCTGCAGGGTCATCTAAAATTTATAACCCACACAATGACTGCAGTGAAGAAAGCCATGCCAGGGCAGAGAGGCAGTGGGGGAGTCAAAGTAACTACCTGGATGGATGGAGGGAATGATGTGGATATATAGCATATCTGGACTTCTGCAAGGTCCCAAACTTCTCATAAACAAATTGGAGAAATGTGGGATAGATAAAACTACTAAAGGTGAATAAGTTAACTGGCTCAACAGCTGCAAGCAAAGGCTAATTATTAACAGGTCCATGTCAGAATAGTAGGAAGTTCTGAGTGGAGTCCCACTGGGATCTGTCCTTGGCCCAGTGCTGTTCAACATGTTTCTTAATGATTTGGACGTGGATATAGGAAGCTTCTTGAGCAAGTTTGCAGACAACACAAAACTGGGAAGGACTGCAAACACGGTGGAGAATGCAGGGACAATTTAGTAGGATTTTGACAGATTTACCCCATGGTCAGACTGGTACAGACTGTGGGGTTTTTTGCCTTCCTCTGTAGTGGGAAGAACCCTAGTTCTCTACAATTTTATGATAGAATTAAAACATTCAACAAGAGATACGAAAGCAGGCAATTAGGCCATGAAGATGTGCTTTTAAACTTATTCTACTGAAAAGTATTTTTCGATGTATTATGAGAATCCAGGACTGAATTATAGTTACCCATAAGCATCACTGCTTAAAAATTGACAGATGTTTTATCACTGTTATACAATCATCGCTGTGAAATGAAAGTATTCTGCACACCTCAGATGGTTCACAGATTAAGTATCACTCATGTAGGGAACAATCCAGCATTCTTAAGGATATAAAACTTCATGACCTGATAAGCTTTCCTCAACTAGTCCAATTCCATGGGAATCCGTAATTCTCTTTCTCTAGCCTTTAACGTGTGGTTTAAGACATGAAGGCTGTTGTGGGGAGGTGGTTTCAATTTCTGGTGGTACAATTGTTTTCATTACTGACAACTGTTTCATGCTCGACCCTTGGGAGGGCTGCACACTGCAATTTCACCTTGTATTTTTATAATAAAGGTTTAAAAAGTCAAAAAAGTCTCTCTCTATTCATACACTCCTTCCACCCCACAAAGAAAAATATTTTAATGGGTGACTAGGACACTTTTAAAGATAAAACATAACAAAACTCAAATAAAATAGTAGTTGACTACTGGCTGTTCTGCTTAGCACAGAAAAACTTTGCTGCAAGAATGAACTCAATAAAGAGTTTTGTTATGAGTTAATAACCTGAGAAAAGTAGATCAATAAGGCAATCGGAGTTAAGTCCTCTTCTACTTCTATGCCAAATACTTAGTCATAGGCAGTAGCTCTGGACAATCACAAAGATACAGAAGTGTTTATTATTACTGTTGTTGTCGTCGTTGTTATGTTATATGCATCTCAAATCAGAATGTGGAAGTTAGGTGCTCTTTTAAATGGATTTTGTTCTGAATGATCTATTTGGAAGTTTTAATAATGCTAGTTACTCAAACAACTGCAGTAAGCCGGAAACTGAAGTCTTAACAAATATTATTTTCCATCACAAACAGAAGACTCAGAGGTGCTACCACATGGATCCACAGCAGACTATATATAACTAAATAATTATAATTAAGACGACACACTGCATATGCCTTCAACTATACTCCATATCCTTACCCGTTTTGTGCAAGGTCTATAAGTACTAAATCCTTTTCAAGAAGAACCACCACAGCATATGGTTCCTGAAAATCTGAAAAACAGATCAAAAGCCAAGTTATTCATCATCATTTGAGTTCTTTTAACTTACATACTCAGGGAGTCCACATTTGAAACGCTGCATCCACACGAGGGTCCAAAGATCCCTTTCACCTATCTTTGTTGTTTTCCCCATCTCAGTTAAACCAATATTAAAAACTAGAGGGAGGAAAAAAAAAGGGGGAGTGGGGGAAGGAAGATGAGTGTGCACCTGCAGAAACAGTATTTTGAGAAAATACCAGTTACTGGAACAGAAGTTTCTCAACTGATAAGTACATTTCCATTTGAAATGAGTGCCAGTTTGACAAAGGAAGGAAGAAAATGGAAAGCAATCCCAAAACATCAGTCTGCAACCTTAAGGTAGGCCAGAGATTTTGAGCCAAGGATAGATGCAAAATCAAATACAGGAAATCAGTCAATAATGTAGTAGATGTCAGAATTATAGAATACTTGTTTGGCCAGATTCTTTTTTTGCTTGGATGTTGAATTGCACCTCCAGCGTTTCAGCTTTGGGCAGGAAAGAAGAACAGCACTAATATGAAGAACTCAGGAGGCAAGCTTCACTATTAAGTCACTGAACCTACTGGCCTGTTATAAATACACATCTAGGTCAGGGGTAAGCAACCCCTGGTACACGTGCCAGAATATGGCATGCAAAGACATTTTCCTTTGCACTTGCACCTTGGGGAAGGGGCCAGGCCTGTGCTGCCACAGCAGGGATCAGGCCTCTAACAGCTCCCCTGCCATCTGCCCCTGGTATGCCAACATCTTACAAGTCAAGGTTGTGGGTGTTTTTGGCACTGCCCAAAAATGTTGCTGACCCCCAGTCTAGGTATTGTATTAAGTACTCTTATTGAACTCTGCTGCAACTCAATGTCTCACTAAGACATGTTGATTCTCAGCTAGGGTGCCATGGAACTCTGGGATGCCCTGAGATCCCTCTAAGGGTGCTACAAAAGGTTAGCATTGTTAGACTGCAAACATGATTCACAAGATTTCACATAAGAATCTATAACGTTAAAATATCAATATGTTGTGATTTGACTTTTTTGCAACAGAAGAATTGCTCTATTATTTTTCTGCAGTCCAAAACAGTAAAAACTAAGAGCTGGTATTCTGAGGGGTGCCTCAAGTCTAAAAAGGTTGAGAACCACTGCACTGAGACCTCTGACACAAACATATACCCCAATTAATAGTGGTGAACTACTATCAGTTATCAACCTATCATGACTGCCAATTAATAACACATACAAGATAGGCGAAACAGAATAAAATATGGAGCAAATCTAACTATCACTCCGTCTAGTGCAATTAGGGGAATGACAATTTCCAATTTGTGTTGGAAATTTTTTACCTGTAAAACAGGCTAACAAGGGGCTTGTCAATCTCAGAAACATTGAAATGATTCACATATATTTATAAAACCATTAAAGATTAAAGCCAAATGCTAATTATTATTAATATTGAATCAAACTGTTTTAGAAGTCTAATCCTTGCAGATGAAACCATAGTTAATTCATTTATCAGAGTCATGGCTGATTTTGTAACTTTACAAGCACATGCTTTTTAGCAATTGTATTTTCAGAAAAAAATTGATCAACAATTACTTATAGAACACTATGATGAAGGATAAAGCTTACGGACATCTGTTTTGCTTTTCAAGGAACGTTGAAGTAGAACAGGCAATAGCCACAACCAGTAACGTTAGCTCCAGCCCAATCTCCCACAGAGATGTAACAGAGAGAAAAAGAAGTGGTAAGGAATGTTTTAAGGCTACAAAAAGAACAGATAGTAGTAGTGATAAAAAAAATACCTTTGCAGAACCTACCATTAGGATACGGTGTTTCACAGAGGGTTAAAAAATCAACAATTGAATAATCCATTTCTAGTACAGCAGTACTCTTTCCATGCATAACTGTTAAACAAGGTCTTCTTCCTACTGTGTCATATGACAAGCCTCCTGATAGAATAATAAAAGGCTCCCTAGAAATAAAGCAAAGGCATTTATAGTTATGAAATATTTACTAAAAATGAAGTGGAACAAGTCTCATTGCTCCATAGCAGAAGTTGAAAAAGAAAACAGCTAGCCATACATGCATTTAGAATTATTCATAATAGTTCTCAAACAGCAAAATGTCAGAATAAATTTCACTACTGTGATGTCAGACAATTTGCTCAAGTTTACCTATTCTAGGCGTTTTCTATTCTACTCTCCACCACTGCACACAAAGGTCAGTGGTAGTGCATAATTTGATACTGGTACAAAATACGTTTATATACTGATTCGTATTAGCCCTTGCACAGTTCACAGTTCTAATCTGGAACTATTATGGATTCCCCAGATTTTTGCCTGTCCCATCTAGTTAAGAAATCTTAAATATCAGTTCTCTAATTTTCTTTTAGCAATGACAGGAAAAACAGATCTACATATATTTCTATACATCTATATATATTTCTCCAGTGAAACAGAGTTAATAAGAACAACATACTACTCATGTAATCCACCCTCCTTCAAATGTTTATTCAGATAAAATTTAAGAGAAAGACAAGCTCAAACTATACAACATATTGCTGAACAACTTAAAGTTCTTAAAAATATTGTATATGACTTATTTTTAGAAGCAGGACGCTGGACTTGACAGACTAATGATCTGATCTGGTGCAACTATGTTCCCATTTTATATTATGTAATAATTTCAAAGGACAACCATCTGAAACCTCATATAAACTTTTACTATATTGATTTTTCAGAATGGAAAAAGCAATGTCTCCATATAGTCATAGTACAACACATGCTTAGTGAAGGTGACAGAAGCTCAAGGATTATATTTCAAAGGAAAAGGAAAGAAAAGCTGCATACACATGTTCAAATGATCTGGAAGAATTCTCCCAGGTTTATTTTCCCAGCAGAAAGACTTACCCATAGAACCCTGTTCATGTATTCAAGCTAAGTAACAGAGACCCTGTGGTACTGACACTGGCCTGCCAACGAGCACTAGGGGACACAGGGTCTGCCAAGTCAGCAATAGCGGATAGAGGGGTTCTGCTGGGTCAGGCCAGGGGACGTCTGGCTCAGTCAGGAGCAGAACATGCCCCCTAAGAACTTTGGTGCTGGGCTTTTCCAGCTGGAAGCACACAGGGGGGCAAGTTCTGCTCCCTGCTTGGCTGGGATTCTGAAGGGTTTCTCTGTGGCATCTCTACAGGTACCTGTACAGATGTTTGGTTTTCTGAGATTCTCCCAGGAACCATTTCTCTCATGTTGTTCCCAACTTATTTTTCTTCCAGAGCAGCCATTTTTGCTCTAGGAGAAAAATCATGAACATCTATACACTGGTGAATTTTCCCAAGACAGTAGAAAAACTTGTGGACTCTCATAGGAGAAACTGAATGTCTGTACATAGCTTAAATTGACTACATAACAGAGACTTCACATGAGATTTATATTATGATACAGTAAGATTAAAGCACTGAAATTTACTAACTTTACAGAACATAAGAATATTGGCAAGAAGTTCGTAACAAACATAATAAAAGTACTATCACTTATTAATATTTTTCAATTTAAATTGTAAATGCAATAGCAATTTTGAGATTAAAACCTAAGATAATTAGGATTTTCAAACCGAAGCAGCACAGTTCTTTTTAGAAATATATATATGTAATTGTCACTGATATCAGCAGAAGTTCCCCTCCTCCCTCAAAAAGGCACAATTCCCCCAATTTTAAATCAAGGACAGTACCATATTATAAACCGGCTTAACTCATAAAAACACCAAGAATGCCAATTTTTTTTTGGGCTTCATTAATTATTAAAAAGATCTGTAGTTTATAGTTATTTCCTTCTTAAAATTCATTTAATCTGAACACAAAAATATGACCTTGCATTATAAAAATGTAAATTAACTTATTGCTTCATCAATTCTTCTGACATTTTTGAAGCTGAAAAAAATGGATTGCTTTTATTTAAGACAGGACTGTCCAACTGGCAGCCCACAGGCCACATGTGAGCCCTGAGGGGTTAAACCATGGCTCCCAACCACTCGCTCGGCCTGGATGTTGCTTCCCATTTTGCTCTCTTGCTACCACCACTGGAATCTTCAGGCTCTCCCTCTCCCTTGCAGCTTCTGCTGCCTGCATTTGCCCCTGGGAGTGGAGCAGAGCAGTTTGGTCCTTGGGGCTAAGGGAGCTGATGGCCAGAGCGCTCAGAGAGACTTCATATATGGACCTAAAACAAAACAATTCTGTACCTGATATACACTTGAAATTGTTATTCTTTTAACAGGATGATTTAACCACTTATTCAGTATATTTAGTTACTTATCATAAAAGTGAACAGAAGTTTTAAAGCAGGCAGCTCCTAATCCAATACCATCTATAAATCAATTTTACACATCTGGAACAACTACATCTGGTATAGCTATCATGTGAATTGGGTTACTACGATTTAATTAGACACTTTACATGACTGAACAAAGAAAAGACAAATTAGATCTACTTCATGAAAACATTTTCTCCTTCTTGGGAAAGCAAATTAAGGACTTGAAATCAAGCTAGAGCAACAGTTTATTTTTTTTTGTAGAAGAGTATTTATATTACAAAGTCAGTTTGCCATATATACAAGGTTATATTAAATTTATTACAACAAAAGATAATGTACAGAGCTGAAGTAAATATGCATAAGAAATAGGATACTTTTTCCTTTTAAACTTAAACAGCAAAAATTGCCATCTGTTTTTAATACCAAACCAAGATAATACATCTTTTGGCAAGGTTAAACTGCAATTAATGGTCAGTATTTCCTCAAGGAAGACAAGATGAGTATTGCGATTACATCAGTAAAGCAACTATTCAAGAAACCATCACTTGATGTTGATAATATGGCCAACTACCTTGACCCCTTGATTACTATAAGGCATTTCAGTATCTGGCTACCTCAGAACTCTGCAACTCGTGACAATCTTTATACTGATCTTGGTATGGGACAGTGTACTGGTTTCACCAGTAGCTCTTCTAAACATGGAGTTTCTATTAAAACGTAGCAACTACTTTCAACACAGCTATTCATGAGGTTGTTGATGGACTTTTTTAATCACGCTGGGGATAAATGAGGCTACTTTACAGTATCTCCATTTTTTCCTCTTAGAGTGTTCTCAGTAAGAAAGCAGTTGTTGTAAAACTGTTCCTTCTCTCTAATGGAGAACATTTGGAGTTCTGCAGGGTGTTGTATTAGGAGGATTAGCAGAGACAGACTGTATATTTTCAGCATACTGATGTCAATTTTTCTCCATTTTCTTTGATCAGGGCAAAACTACCATTGATTACATTTCAATGTTTGAGTGAAATCAGTAAGGTGCCAAATGCTTTATCTAAGCAAAACTGAGATGTTATTTTACATAGTAGGTTCTTATTACTGTTCTCATCACCATAGTCTTGAGTACTTTTTATACACTTAATACCTTTTACATGTTATTTATTCTCTTACCCTCCGCCCAGGGTGATAATTGTGCATGCTATGTTTTTAATCTCTCTCTCTCTTTAAAGGTACATGCTAGTAAAGGTTTCTGTTGGTGGAGGAAGGTTTGAAGATAAGCACCTTATTCTTGAAGTAGAAGAGTGGCAGGAACCTGTGATGCTCCTTAGTTCTTGAGGGTATATATTGAAGACCAGATGCTGACAAAGTTCTTTGTAGATGAGCTTTATATTTATTACAGATTTATTCCACTGTACCTGAGAAGCAGACCTATCAAGCAATCTTTTCACCATTAAGCACTTTGTAGATACTAACCAAGACAATGACTTTGATTTAGCATTCAACAGCAAGCCATCACAGAGGCATAGGACTAGTCCGATATACTTGTTGCATTTCATTTTGCTGGAGACATGCTACAGCATTCTGTATTAGTTGGGAGTTTCTTAACAACTATAAAGTTCATGTCCAGCTATTCTCCAGTGAAAGTACCATACTGGCAGGGGGAAGCATACTTAGAGAAGATGGCATAATATAATTTCCCCTTCAATTGTGAACACATATTTACAATTCATTAGTCAGGGTGAAAATTAGTGGGCCTGAATCAAACCAACTAGATGGTTGATGATGGAATCTAGAGCTTCCATAAAAATCATTTCTATTCCATGAAACATTTAAAAAACAGAAGAGAAACTGTTGGAGCAAAATAATGGTGGCAGATTTCATGTAGGTCAGGCACCTAAGAAAAGCCACCATGATACTGCAAAAAAATTATAATAATTTTAGGTTAAAGAAACATGTAGAATATAATACCATTGCATGCTTGTATATGAATTTGCTTGGATATTTTAATACTTTAGTGTATTTGTTTTACATTTTATTTTACTGAGTCTCTGTTGAGAAGGACTGCATATAAATCCAGTAACTAACGAACTAAATAAATACATTTATTACCAACATGACTAAACACTGTAATTACATAATATAATAGCATAATGACATTTCTTAATTATGCACTTAAAATAAAAAACTATGTGATAATATATATTAGAAGTGATAATTACAACTGTGCATCTCAATTATGTAAATGTTCTTACAAATCACAGTGGAAATGTTTAACATTCTGATAAGCTGATTTTGATCAGACTCAGGTAATTACATTCTGTCTACCTGGAGTGTCCTTTGTAGTTTCAGCTGGAAATAGCATTTTGCACTTTGTAGAATAAACTAGTTTTCAGAATTAAGAGCTCTTAAGAAGTTGTATTTCAAGTCCAAAGCAATTTAACATCAGAGGTGATGGAAGTGCCTCTCCATGGACTGAGACCTCGTAGCAGTGCAGAGGCATTTGTATCCCAATGATCCTCAGAGACGTGTCATTTGGAATCTCACAATCCTGGCAGGGTCATCCACAGCAAACAGGCCTGAGGGGAGATCCAAGACCAACTATGGTCCAGCCCCAAGTCCTCAACAGGGGATCAGGAGGACAATGTCAGGATCTCAACAGTGGCAAAGATGGAAGAAGGCTACATTAATTCACTAATGAACGTCTTAAGCTCAACAACCACCACCACATCACCATCAGTGCATATGCTCCAATGCTTGTGGCTGACTGTGATGCCAAAGAACTCTTCTACTCCAATCTTGATCGTGTCCTGACTAATACTTGCAAGAACAAGTTGGGCGTGACCTGGAACTCTGGGCTGGCACCATTGGGAAGGAAGGAGTAGGGAAATCCAATGACACCCTTCTGCTGAGCAAATGTGTAGAGCTTGTTCTTGTCAACATGAACACGGTATTCGGACAAAGTGCCAGATTGACTACCTGGACTCACCCTCACTCTAAGCATTGGCACATCTTTGACTGTCCTATTCTTAGAGCCCATGATTGAATGGACATACGTAACACACAAGCTATGTGAGAAACCAATAACTGCTGGACAGATTACCATTTTATTAGATCCATTATGAACATCCAGCTTGCTCCAAAACACCAAAAACAGTCAAAAGCAATGTGAAGGTCTCCCAGCACCTAATCTCTTCAAGACGTAAGGGTTTGTAAACATCTCCAACAATGCCTTCATGAAAAGCTCTCTGCCTTGCCCTGCCCATAAATGAAGGCAATGCTAAGGAACCTGGGAAGGGATTTAAAAATTGCCATCTATGTAGGAACTTGATATTGCTATGTAGGAACTCTTTTCCACAGCAGGAGAAATCTTCTCCCACATCTACCTCTTTCTGAGGAAGCCCTGCCGGAATCTCAGCATGGTTTCAGCCTATCCCATGAGGCAACTGACATGATCTTTGTTGCCTGTGCCCAGTCCAAGAATAGTCAGCAACAACATCAGGATCTGTCTATGGCCTTCACTGGCCTTACTAAAGCCTTTGATTCCATCAGTCAAATCACAATGACTTATGAAAAGTCCTGGCCAGATTTGGATGTCCTGAAAAGTACATCAAGTTCCTGAGGCTTCTTCACAGCCCTAAGGCTTCAACCAGTCTTTGTAGCAGATAGGAAACGGATCCTTTTTGTCATCTGATCTGAGGTTAAACACAGACGAGTCACTGCCCCAACTTCAGGTGTAAGCGTCTCCTCTGGCCAACTACTTTAGTGCGTCTTTATTGGGCATGATCTCTGAAAAAACACCAAGATCAAGGTGTACAACCTGGAGTATCATCTCCACTCTCCTCTATAGACATAAAATGTGGTTGATTCACCGCTGTCATCTCAAGAGCCTGGAGAGGTATTGCCAACAATGCCTCTGGAAAATCTTCCACATCAAATGGGAAGATCACCATGCAAAAGCCAGCCTCCTTGCTTAAGTCAACATTACCAGCATAGAATTGATGTTCTTCAAGCACCAGTTTCACTGGGCTGGACATTGTGTACAGATGCCTAACTCTAGACTCTCTAAACAAGTGCTCTACTCCTGGCTTAGTTGCAGTCTGAGATCTCATGGTGGCTAGAGGAAATGCTACAAGGATGCACTGAAGGCACACCTCAACAAAACAAATGCCAACATGAAGAGTTGGGAGCAGCTGGCTGCTAACAGACTCCAAGGCAACCTCAAATAAGAGATGGCCCATTTTGAAGTAAAGTGTCTTGTCCTTGAAGTAGATAAGAAAGAAGGAGAAAGGAGAGAAATCCATGCCTACAGCCTACTCTCCCCTGCAGAAAGACCTGCAACTTCTGTGGATAGATCTGTGACTCAGGGACTGGATTCTTAAATCACCTGAAGACCTATGACTGAGCCATGACAGACCTCATTCTTAAATCAAGGGATTGCCAATGATGACAATGGAAGTGATCCTTATTTTTTAACTGCACATCAGCCAAGTCTCAAAATAATTTTGATATTTTTGCAATACCACTATAAGACAAGTCTGTAATATTTTTTAAACAATTAAAATCTGATAGTTAGAAGAACTAAACTAATTTCATGAAGTCTGAAGATAAGACTATACTGGACTCAATCCCAGGCTAAATAAACTAATCCTGATGAACATCTCTGCTATTTTTGACAAAATCCTATCTTGATAAATCCTCTGTAAATCTGAAGGTATTAGGTCAAACCCTATAGCAATATGAATGGGCAAAAGAGATCCATATCCAGGACACCAGCACTGGCTACTTCAGTTTTCAAGGCAAAGAATAAACACCTATTTCAAATCCCTCCTGAAAGCCACTTTGGCAACCTCCTCCAAGAAGTGACTTTATAATGAGTACAAGAAAGCAAAAAATGTAACTAGACTTCTCCCCATTTTTATTTTCAAGTAACTTAGTCTTTTCAATTATAAGCTCAGAAGAAGGATTGCATTTGGTCTAGTACCAAACATACTGCTGGTTCTGAGATGTTCAAGGGCGAAGTCAAAGCTACAGGAAAGTTAGATTAAATCTATGTGGTGAATTCTCTCTATATATTGTAGACATTTGCTCTACTGGGTATATGTAACATTCCACATTTACATCCTCAGTCTCTCTATTGCATAAACCACAATGCAGTAGTAGGGTACTCATGCATTTTCCTAGTGGCTGAACTTACAAAGGACTGCTCTAACAATTCCCTAATATGCACCCCATCACATCTGATTATATTAGAAAGAAGACAGGCAGGTCAGCATGATGACTAGTTAACTAGACTGCCCAAAATAATTTCAGCATGTGGTCTAGTTGCCAAAGCTTATTTCGTCACTGATCCACTAAAGGATATAAGAAAGGATCTTTAGAGTGACAAGTTTTCCCCTGTCTAGAGTAGCAAATTGAATTTTTCCAGCTAAGTTTAGAAATCACTACATTCCACTTGCCTGCAGGTCCTCTCTCAACTGCTTTTTCTCTGCTGTCCATATATAACCATAACCTCTATGTAATCTGGTGAAAAATAACACTTAGATGCGTTAATCTACCCGTGAACTCTTCCTGAGAAGTTAACTATGATGACTGGAATGACTGCAGTCAGAATTTAGCCTGAAATCTTAGGTTAATATTCCACTGTTGACAGGTTGCAATGCAATCTTTAATGTGCATTCTGCATAAGATTAGCTACTTTTTAAAAAATGTGATAGGAAAAATATAAGATATATGAAATGACTTAAGTTTTATTACTTCCTAAATGTCTACCTATATTACCTTTTTCTTGATAGTTTTTTCAAAATATGGGTTGCCAAAAAGCAAATAAGACTTACAAATGTTATGTAAAAATGAACTGCTCCTAGGATTTCAGAGATGTATTTGATAGCCGTGTTGGTCCTAATATGCATTTTATTAATGCCTGTACGAAATTAATCAATTTCTTGATTAAGCAAAAACTGTTTTTGGGAAGTTATGATAAACCTGACAGATGTAGAAACAACAACAAAAATGGGTTTTTTTTTACAATATGACAGGCATTCTGGCAAACACCGGCCAGTAGGTCTAACTTCAATACCCTTTGAAGTAATGTATCAGAATCTTTTCTACAGATAACAAAACCATGAAACACAGATTTTCTAAATTTAATAATCACAAAAAACTCCAAGTATGAGAGCAGCTTTTAATCAACCTAAAATGAATAAAGGGAGAACAAAACAAGTAAGGGACATTTAAATTATTGTTTTAAAGATTAAGTAAAAAGCTACCAAAGAGCACTAACCAGAACTGGAAACCAACTAACCAGGGGTGCTTAAACTACAGCCTGCAGGCAGAATCTAGTCCCCAAAAAGGTTAGATACAGCCTGCAGCTTGCGGCGGCGAGGGCAGTGGTTGGAGGGGGGAACCAGAAGCAAGCAACTCAGCCAGGCACACTGCTCCCTGCTCTCTGCCTCTCCACTTCCCTAGCTGCTTATGCTGTCCCACTCTGTCTCCCACCCCGCTTCTTGTACAGCAGGTGCTGCTTACTAGAGGTAAAACTTTCTCCTTCCCCTCTCCCTTAAGGCAGATGCTGTTTACCAGAGGTAAACTCATTTCCTCTCTCAATTCCCCCCCTGCTTCTGACACTGGCAGCTACCTTCCTCCCTTTCCCCCACTTCCCCTACAGGAGACGAGTGGTGGCCTGCAGTGCAGCCAAGTCAAAAGCATCTGGTCTGCTGCTCTAAAAATCTGAGCTCCACTGAACTAATCTATAAACATATAGTAAAATTAAATAGAACTATATTGCTAAAACATCCAGTGAAGTTCTGTTTAAGTGGTTAGTGCAGAGTACTCTTATTTAACACTATATTACATTAACAAAAATGGTGTTACAAGTGCAATCAGGATTAGAGAAAATAAAAGGCTAGAAGAACAAAAATAAAAATAATAATAATCAGGAAACAAGTTCAGATTCAACAACAGAATAGAATTCAGCTTGGAAAGAATACAAAATAATGCATCTTGGAGAAAATGAACACACGGTGTTGGAAAGCTGTATCCGCAAATTATGTTGTACATACCCGAGTTGCAGTACAACAGGCTTTTTGTTTTATACCGTGCCACAATTCAGTTACATTTTGCATGCGATAAAACGCACACTGCACTGTGCAGGTTCATATCTGACAGTATTTTTAAAATGACTGCTCATTTTAGTCTGTAAATTCTGCAATCAAAGTCTTGCTTTCAGTTATTTATAGCGCTATTTGGGTCAAATGCATGGGCACAGCAGTTGAGTTGTCTGGTTTCAATATATCATGACTTTGTGATTATTCAGTATTTTTGCTCTCAGTAGAATGGAAATACCTAGACAGGTGCAGCCTGCCGCAAAACAATGAACAATGTTAAGAGATTGTTTTGAGATGGTATAATTGATCATTTAGCTGGGTTTTGACTTTAAAAGAACAGTTCAAAACCTTAATTCAAACATTTACCTTACTGTTTGAGAAGAGAAAATGATTCACATTCAAACATTTCACTAAGTCAGAGAAAGCATGCAAAATGATCCAGAAAAAACATAAAACCATCTGCAAACTAAATATCTGCAGACAGATCCACAGGTTTTCACAAGCAGTAAGATTACAACTTTACTAGCACCTTTCTTTCATGCAAGCATCTCAAAGTACTTACAGCTGCAAGCAAACGAGAAACTCCACACTATCTATAAAAATCTTTAAGTTTTAATTAGGTTCTGATGACAGAGACATGCCAGTCAAGATACAGTAATTCCAACAAGAGGCTCTGCTGGAATTACAGATTAATTATGGATGCATAAATATACATAAATACGCACAATTCATTGCATAAATTACACTGAAAGAAAGGTAATATCCCAAACTCATGTTGGAATAGGAGAGGGTACTTAAGATCTAATGGTCCGATGATTTAAGTTTAATCTTTCAAAGAAGCAGTGTTCCAAAAACAAAAATTATGTACTCTAAGTACGTTTTGTAGCTTGATATTAGAGAAAGGTTAAATATTGTCAGAATGATCCTATAATATTGCCAAATATGCTGGTTAAGTTATCTGATATGCAAACAAAGTCTTACCCAGCCCTAGTTGTTTTGTATTCCACCTTAAGTATAGGTTTACAAGGCTCTGGCTTCTTCCCATCTTTTAGTTGTTTTCCTAAAAAAAAAAAAGTTATTTTTCTGTATTTACATTACATAAAGAGATAGAATGTTATAAATTTAATTATGTATTTAAATATCCACATGAAAGAGATTTAACAGCTGGTCACACCTTGAAATAACTTTATTAAAAACCAATTAACATTGTCACACCACAAAAACATGAAATGTGCGTTTTTGATGCAGCTTTCAAAAATCAATCTTCTAGAAACCAAAACATCTTTGCATTTTCTTAGAATACAATTCTCTAATATGAAAAGTGATTAAATATGTGGCTTTGTGAGATTCAACACATGCTGCATTTCCAGGAAATACCAGGACAGGTGCTTAGTTTACAAGGTAGAAAAAAAGAAGGTTTTATTCCAGTTGCAAGCACTGCAAAGGAAGATTTGATTTCAAAATCAAGATGCAAATTTCCTGTAATACATTAGTTGCATCTAATATTCAGAAAACACAACCATCTGTGCTAATCCACTTGCTTTACTTTCCAAAATTTTTAAATGCACATGTAAAAATGATAGATTCCTGATTCAGGGGGTATAACTCAGCTTTCAAACTAGAACTTAATCAATCCTCTGGAATATAGCAGCAAAGCCTTACTTTAGTTATTAAAGCAGATATAAGCATTACTAAATAAGACAAGATGCATCAGGTAAAAGTTCCCAGTTTTATGTAAACTATTTTAACATTTGTATCTTGATTTCCTCAACTAAACATAGCCTCTTATAGAAACTATTCTATTTTTTTTAACTGTGAACACACACATATACACGCACAGTACTAGACACTAGATTTTCAGGGAGTTTGTCCACTTGCAAAGTTGCATCTCTACATCTATAGCTACTTGTTTAAAATGTTTAAACAGTAAATGAATTCTAGTATTAAGCACAATGCAAGCTATGCCAACATCTATGTACATTATTTCTAAAAATAAGTGAAGCAGCTGGAAAACAAGTACATAAGCAAAGGTTTGAGCAAGCCATGACTTAAACAGAACAAAACACAACATAAAAATATTAAAATATTTAACACTATTTACATGTTGATAATTTTTAAATAGTGAGAGTCTCCATTCCCATCTTACCGTGGGGAGTGATTGTCTGAAGTGGTTTGGTAGGGGATTTTACATTCCATATGGTCAAGGTGCCATCTGAGTGGCTACAAATGAACTGTTTTCCTTCATGGTGCCAGGCAACGGAGTGGATAGCCTGTGCAGGAATGGGAGGAAAGAAATTATTGGAGTTTTCAGTAAAATCTACCAATGACAATTTCTTGATTCCCCTGTCTTAGTGTAGACCACAGACACCAAAAGGACATGTCTAATAGAAAAATCAGGAAATACCAAGACAACTATAAAGTATCCATGCTTAATTTTTAGTTGCAAGTTAATATTCTTTTCGGGTATTTTTCTGCAGAATAACACTGTTCATGTAAAAAAGTTAAAAGAGAAAAAAAATGAGTATCACTTTTATGCAGTCAGCAGCGCATAAACATTAAAACACAATTTTATTTGTTAATAGAAACACTAGAACACAGACAGACAATAATCCATCTCCCCTTTTCAGTAAAATCACTGGAAGCTAACATGCCTGGTATTATGAAAGTACTAAAGCTGTATTACTTGAACACTGAACACCTGCATAGTAATTTGAAATAGTTAAAATAAACTCAAAGAATTTTTAAAGTAAAATACCAGTCTTCTAAAATACATTGGCTATTTCCATAACATCTCCCCTAAAGATTGATACCTTTAACGTTGTACTATTTTCAGAGTTTGGAATACTGCATATCAAAAAATGATGTGGACAAACTTTAAAAAATGCCAGCAAAAATTATTAGATGTCTAGGACACATGACTTACAAAGCAAGGCTGGAAGAACTGGGATTTATCTAAATTTGAGGAAGAAAAGACTGAGGGGGGGAGGTTGGGGGAAGAGCCTTCTAATATCTGAAGGATGGTTATAAAGAGGGTGGTGACTGGTTATTCTCCGGAGCTGCAGGAGACGGGACTAGAAATAATTGCTTTAAACTGCAACAAAGGAAATTTAAGTTGGATATTAGGAGGCACCTCTGTGAGGGTGGTTATGCATTAGAACACATGACCTAAAACTGGTTTCGAGTTCTCCACCTCTGGAACTTTAAGAGCACGTTAGACAAAAAAAACTTGTCTTGGACAGTTTAGACAGGGAGGGAGGATCCTGCCTTGAATGGGGAGCTGGGCCACAGATCCTTTTCAGACCTGTTTTCCTATTATTTCTACATTTAGTTAACAGCAGAATCATAAAAATAAGTCTGTCATTCAATGCTACACCCCAACAAACAAATGCAATGAGAAAAAGATATTTTATATATTCTACAATGTGTTTTAATATAAATTTATTATACATTACATTTTGTAGAACCTGTTCAGCAAAGTCTGGCAGTGTGACATTCTTACTGCTGTGGTCAGGGACAAAAATAATGGATACAACAAATGCATATGGAAGTGACTCCCTTAACAGTAATGGAAGATCCCTTCTTTTCACTAGTGTTAGCTGAAGCCTCTTTTGCTGGAAGGACATTCCTCCAAGTTATTAATAAAAACATGGCTCTTACTAAAAAGAGACCCAGTAAATTCCCTCCCTCCCCCACAAATATTCTGCACACGAAATTTCATTGGTCACATGTACAGGCTGTGAACACAGAATCATGCCTGGCAGTAACCTCAAGAAAACAGCTAATCCAAAACCTTCCTCAGAGTCCTAATACCTTTCTAAAATCCAATCTAAATAGGCCCCAAGTCATCACTTATGAACTGTCACTGTGAAAACTATATTGGCAAAAATATCATCAAGTATGATCATAAAAAGAACAAAGTCTCTGAACTTTGGAGGAGAAAACATTCTGAATTTCAGATTTCAAAGATATTTTCTGATATTGCAGAAGCAGTTATAAAATACATCAAGTCATGCAAGCTATTATTACATCTATTATTATTACAGCTATTATTACATAGAGACCATCATTTAATTTAGCCAAGGTAGTAGGAATGAACGAACTAAAAATGGGAGGTATGTTGGTTGTAGCTTTGTTGGTCTAAGGACAGGCAGGCAAGGTTCTTTGGGTAAATGTGATATCTTTTATTAGACCAACTGAGCAGTTGAAAAAAAGTTCTTTGCAAGCTTTCGGGCACAAACACCCTTCTTCAGGCACTGGGAGACTCTGCTGTTGTTCTGAGTTCTCCAAGGTAGAAAAGAAGCTAAAAGTGTGACAAGAAGTCTGGGAAAATGTAAATGAGTGGAAGTTTGCAAGACAATGGGTAGAGACAGGAGTGGAAGGAGGAAGGAAGGATGGGCTGGGGGGGGTGTGGGAAATGTGTGAAGGAATGCAAATGGTTAAGTGTCAAGCAGGTACCTAGTCAATCAGATGTCAGGCAGGCTGATGTCACATTATACACGTTGGTATAATGTGCCCAATGTCTATACGAAGTCTGTGATTTTTAGTATTCAGGAGATTTATGAAGTGATGTTTGTAGGCTTATCTATGAAAGGTATTTTATAAGTTCCCTTTGAGAATCAGAACTGAGAGCTCAAAGAGGGAGTAAATGTCTTGTGAGAAATGGGCACCCACAGGCAATTGGCTATTTTCATCTTTGATGGATTTTCGCTGTGTGTTCATTCTGGTATGCAGTTGCTGTTTGGTTTCTCCTAGATCCTTTCCATCAGGGCATTTGGTGCACTTGATGAGATGTATTACATCTCTAGAGGTGCAGGTGTAAGATCCAGGAATGGTGATGGTTCTGTTGTGGGGTGTGGTTATTGTGAGACTGGTGGAAATGTGTTGTCAGGTTTTGTATTTCTTGTCCTAACATGGTCTAGATCCATTTGGTGTAGTTTGCAGCATAGAGAGTTTGCTTCTGGTGAAGAGGTTAGCAAGGTTTGGTGCTTGTTTAAAGGCTAGGATAGGTGGTTCTGGAAAAATCTCTTTAAGAATTGGGTTGTCTTCTACTATAGGCTGCAATTGTTAGAGGATTTTCTGTACAGGTTCCAGGGAAGGACGGTATGTCACAAAACTAATGGTGTGCGATTTGTGGGGATTTTCTTTTTGTACTACAGCAATACTTAACATGGTATACAGGTTGCTCTTTCAAAAGTGCTATCTATTGCTCTGGAGGAATGTACTTGTTGGGTTAAAGCCTTTTTGAGATTTGTGAGGTGATAATCGTGGGTATTCTCCTCAGTCCAAATTCAGCGCTATCAGAGGGCTTGGCTTTATATTACAGCTTTCTTGGTATGTTTAGAGTGATTGCTGGTTCTGTGCAGATATGTATGTTGGTCCATGGGTTTCTTGTAAATGGTGGTTTAAAGTTTACCATTTTGGATATTGATCATGGTGTCCCAAAAGGAAAGTGTTGGTGTTGAAATATTCACAAGACAGTCTGATGGAGGGGTGATGATTGTTGAATTTGTGATGGAAATCAATCAGAGACTGCAGGTTATCATCTATATATCTCAGGTATAGTGTGGTTTTGATGGTGCAGATCTCAAGGAGTTCTTTGAGGTGGGTCATATTGTTGAGCCATTTTGGTGCCCACAGCTGTGCCCATCGTATGGAGGAAGTGTTGGCTGTTGAAACTAAAGTTGTTGTGTGTGAGGATGAAGTGGGTAAGTTGAGTACTATCTTGAGGTCTGTATTCTGAGTTATAATCTTGCTCTTGTAAATATGTGAGGTAGGCTTGGATGTCATCCTGGTGTGAGATGTTGGTATATAAGCAGGTGACAATGATGGTCCCTAGAAGGGTACTGCTGGGAAGGTGGTCTATGTTTTTGAGTTTTCGCAGAAAGTCTGTTGTCTTGGATAAAACTCGGTCTTTGGTTGACAAAAGGTTTCAGGATGGATTTGATGAATCCTGATATTTCTTCTGTTAGGGCTTCATGGTTAGAAATCACAGGGCTGATTGGAGGACGAATTAACAATGGGAATCATTAATATATAAAAAAGAAGAACTAAATTAAATCTAGTTAGTGCCTTAGGGCCAGAGGAAGATAAAACAATGAAAAAAATAGATAGAGATATGGATAAAGTACAGGCAGTCCTCAACTCACAATGTTTATAAATTGACAACCTGTTTCAACTTTACAATGCTTGATCTGATGCATCACCACACCAGCAAACAAGTTCGTTGCATTGCTCATCTCCCTGGAGAACATGTGTCCAAATTTCCTTGGACACTTTCCTTAAGAAAAGTGGACTCCAGAAAAACCTGCAGCTGAGACTCCTGAGAAGACTCCAGGCAAAAACTCTTCAAAAAGTTCAACCAAGAGCCTTTCAAAAAGTCCAGCAAAGTCACCTCAAAGACATCCTTCCAAATCAATAAGATTGCTATTTACAATATATATACACATTAATGTACTCATCTATAATTGATCGAGTACAAAATTCTGGGGTATTTTTGGTGAAAATAGGGTATCAGGCCTTGGTTCAGGAACCAGTCCTCTATTTATAGCATTGTTTCTTATGAGAAAAATCGGTTCTGAGTTGCAACGTTTCGACTTAAAGATGCAGTTTTCAGGAACTGATTATGTCGTACGTTCGAGGATTGTCTGTACTGTATTTACTTGGATCCAAGAAAAGGTCTAGGGAATTCCACATAGGGGGAAAAAAGCTTCTAGTCTTGGATTCAAGTACCTGGCAGAGGCAGGCAGGCAGCTGCTGCAGCCCCAGCCCTAGCCTAGATTCAGTCAGAGCTGTGACAGCTGCACCTTGCTCCTGTCTGTTCCCCACAACCTCTACCCTTTGGCCACCTCTTCCCTTCCACTGGCTCTGCCACTACTTACCCCCCAACTGCTTGTGGCCCTGGTCCCATTCCAGCCCAAGGCATAGAGCAGATGCCAACTCCAGCCCCCATCTGGCCAAACAGAAGCTGTGGGAGCAGCTGTAGTTGGCTCCATCCCAGTCCTGGGGCTAGGGACAACATTGCTGCAACTCCACTATGTAGCTGAAGCAGGGCTGGAACCAGAGCTGTGAGTGAGGTAAGTGGGAGGGGGGAGTAGACAAGTTGTTTGGAGAGGGGTGGGGGTGTGTGTTCAGGCCAGCACAGGCAGCAGGGGCAAAAGGCTGGGGTCAGGGCCTGTTGACTCCCCTACTGCTTATCTGCTGGCCACTGTTTTTCTTGCTACAGCAGTGGGGACGATGCACTTAAGATGACTGTCCAATAATCAGATTCAATACATAGAAAATTACATTTTAAAAAAGAATCTATAAAAACTTTCCATATATAGAATCTAATCATTTGGGGATCTTCTTAAATTCAAAGTAGTTTTGGATTCACGTAAACATAGTAATAAAGACATAGGTCAAAAAGGATAAAATGCATATATTGATGGATAAACACTGAAAAATACCAATAAAGAAAGATGGATAAGCTAGCAAGTTATGGAATCACCTGCTAGGGACTTTTGCTACAGGAGAGAAAGTCTAGTAAAAGACAAAAGAAAAACCTTACTACTACAGAAGAACACAACAGAATATGCCTCCCCCTAAACCAAACTTAATATTAAAGTCCGATAATGCACAGAAGTGGAGCTTAATGTGAAGAAACTACTCAATGGACTTAAAAGTAATTATTAAAAGACTGGGGAACAGTAAAATTGCCATGTTAAGAGCAAATCATAGCAGACCTGTTTAAGGGAAACATAGACCAACCCTGTTATGCCTCTCGTTTGGTATGGGGAAGTGTGAAGAATGAAAGAAGGAACCGTAATCAAACTCCCTATAAAAAGGGCTTGAAAGTTTTTTTGTTTTGTTTTTTAAACTACTGACAAAGGATTGCGCTTTTTTGAGACCCAGGGAGTCTTTCATTATTTTAATCAAAATTACACGTGCCACTTGACAGCAAACTTGGAGAACAGAATGGTCTTTACCTAGGAAAGGATGTTTTGTCTACCAAATCTTCAGCTTACAACATATTGTAGAACAAAATAGTAACTACTGCTGCCAGATTGCCTGAATTTTGGGGATTTCCAAAAGGGATCCAATAGTGTAGAAAGAATCACCCTGACAGAGAAAAGCCTGAACTTTCTAACATAAAATTACTGTCAGATTACACAGATTAACAGAAGTAAAATGGCTGGCTTGCAATAAGAACAGAAGATCTGTCATTTACTAGTTCAGACCACAAGTCTTGCCCAGCATCCTGTGCAATACACTAGCAGCACATGGATGCTGAAAGGGAGCTTGAACTGGGTCAAACAAGTGTTTCTCCTTTTCCTCTCCCACTTGCAGTCTCTAGCATTTAAGGTCTAGGAAGTTGTAATTCAGAGGCTGTATCACTAACTCCTATGCTCAATAGTGACTGATGCCCGTATGCCCCTTTCCTGCAAGAATTTGTCCAATCTCTTATTGAACCTGATTAAACTGTCAGTTTTCACAACATCTTGTGGCAATGATTTCCACCCGTTAATTATATGGTGTATGAAAAAAGAACTTGCTTTTGTCAATTTTAAATTTCCTACACACTAGCTTTATTTTATGACCCTAGTTCTTGTTTTGTGAAAGACAGTAAATAATAAATCCCTATTTACTTTCTCTTTGCCATTTACTGTATCTACTCAAATGTAAGACTATTCCCCTGCCCCCACCTCACCTCCCCATTAGATACCACCTTGGATTTGAGTTAAAGGTGGTGTGGGGCTGCTATGACCCTGGCCTCAAGTCAGGACTGGAGCCACAATTGCTACCTGCCTCTCCCCTGCTACCTCTGCTCTCCACCACCCTCTGCAGCCACCTCTTGCTGTCTGCATGTATAGAGTCTAATAATTGGAGGGTTGATTTAAATTTAAAGACAGTTTGTATTCAGTTAAATATGGAAGTATTTTGTAAACCCTTATCATATCCTCCTGAGGTGGCTCTTTTGTAAAACTGAACAGCCTAGTCTCTTTAGCCTCTCCATGCCAGTAATCATCCTTGCTGCCCTTCTCTGTACCTTCTCTAGTTCTTCTATATCCTTTCTGAAATGCAGGGACCACAACTGGGCACACTATTCAAGGTTTGGATGAACCACAGGGCAGAATACTTTACTTTTTGTCTACAATTCCCTTTTTAATAAGCCCTAACATGTTGTTTGCCTTTTTAAACAGCTGCTGAGCAGTGAGATGATGTTTTTAGAGAACTGTCCGCAATGACTCCCAGATCTTTTTCCTGTGTGGTAACAGCTAATGTGGAGCCCAACACAGTAAAAGTATAGTTTGGGTTATTTTTACCTATGTACATCACTTTACACTTATCTACATTGAATGGCATCTGCCATTTAGTTGCCCATTCACTCAATAGTGCAAGATCCTTTTTTCCTAACAGTCCGCCTTAGTCTTTACTACTTTGAAAAATGTTGTATCAAATGTAAATCTGGCCATCTTGATAACTCACCCCCTTTAACATATTCATAAATAACCTGGAAAATAGCCATGGTTCAAACACAGATCCCTGGGGTACCCCACTGTTTAGTTCTTTCCATCCTGAGAACTGGTCATTTATGCTCACTCTTTTTTTAATCCTATGACAACCTAACTTCTTTAGCAGTCTTTGAGGGGGCACCTTGCCAAATCCTTCTCGGGAATCCAGAAATACTATGTCAATAGACCACAATGATTCACTTGCTTACTGACACCCTCAAAGGACTTTAGAAAGTTGGGTGAGGCATGACAACTAGAGGTGCACTGATATATCAGTCCATATTGTATTGGCACTGATGAAAGGAAAACTGAAAGTTGGGTGGGGGGCTAGATAGAGACCTCCACAGAGAAGGAGGAAGTAGGGCTGGGGCTGGGGCAGGCGCTGCCCAGCTGGGTGGACAGGGCACAGAGCCATGGCCAGCTTGTCTGAGGGATACAGGGGTAGGGGAGTGGAGCTGCTCCTAGCTACTGCTCACACCCCCAGGGGAGGCATGGGGGGCATTCCCCCCTAGATCTGTGTACGGGGCAGGGGTGGGCTGCCTACTGAGGGCTCAGGGCCACAGGCCGTGCTGGCCTCTTCCTGGCAGTGGGGCTAGGCTGGGGCTGCGCTCAGGAGGCAAGATTAGGAGGGGCTACAGCAAATTTTGGGGTGGTTGTAGCCAGAGCTGACCCAAGCAGGATGCAGGGTCCGGAGCAAATCAGCACATGTGGGGCCTGCCCCCGCTCCAATTCTACAGGCCTCGGATCCAAAGAAGCTATGGGGGGCGGAGTAGCGAGCAGACGTGCTGCTGCTGCTCTACCACTGCTTTGCTCAGCTCTATAGGGCCCCCCACAAAGTTCAGGGTCCAGGGCAGTAACCCCAATTTGCCCCCCGCCCCCCGGGGTAGCCCTGGGTGTAGCCCACCCCGTAACACCCCTTCCCCCAGCACCGCCACCTACCCCAAGCACAGTGAAGAGCCCAATGCAGCCCCTGGTCCTGAGCCTCCAGCAGATGGCCTGCCCTAGCCCTATGCATCAATTTTGGGGCACATGCTCCCCATGCCTACCCTGGGGTGTGCGCAGCAGCAGGAGCCAACCCCCCTCGACAAACTGCCCATAGCTCCGTCCTGCACTCCACCCTGCCCTGGCTGGGCAGTGCCTGCCACTTCCCTAGCCGTAGTCCCCCCTCACCGTGGAGACACTAATCTGCCTCACCTACACCACTTCCCCACTACAGATTTACCAACTGGATGCTGCTCTCCTGCCAGGCTGCATACTGGCAATCAGATCAGCATTGGCCAAAATGGCTGGTTATTAATTCGCCATTGGTATTGGCCAAAAAAGTCTTTATCAGTGCAACCCTAGACAAAACCATGCTGATTCCTCCCCAGCAAGTCACATTCATCCATGTGCCAAACAATTCTTCTTTTTATTATTGTTTCACTTGTTTTCCAGGAAGAAGTTAGACTCACCCAGTTCCCTGGCTCCCCTCTAGAGCCCTCTTTAAATATTGAAGTTACATTGACAACCCTCCAATCCTTTGGTACCAAGGCTGCTTTTAAGTGAGAAGGTGAATGCTACAATTAGAAGCTTGTCATTTTCCAATCTGAGCTCCTTGAGGGTTCTAGGGTGAATGCCATCAGGTCCTGGTAACTTGCTACTGTTCAGTTTATCCATTTCCTCTATGACCTTGTTTACTGAAACCTCAATTTGGGTCAGCTCCACAGGTTAGTTCCTAAAGAAGGGTGGATCTGCTAAGGGAACCTCCCTAACATCTTTCACAATAAAGACAAATGCAAAGAATTCATTTAGTTTCTTAGCATCATCCTTTACTGTTCTTTTTACACCCTGATCATCCAAAGGCCCAACTGACTGTCTGGCAGGTCTTCGGCTTCCAATAAATGCAAAACCCCCCATAAATGTTACTTTTTGTCTCTCTAGAAAGTTTTTCCTAATATTTGCTCTTAGTTCATTTCCTTATAGTTTTACATTTGATTTGAATGTGTGCTCTTTTTTTTTTTTTATTCTCCCACATGTGGATTTGGACTTTCACCTTTTAAAAAAAGTCTTTTTTCTATGTATTGCCTCTGCAACTCTGCCATTAAATTATGCTGGGGTTTTTTTGCTCCACTTTCTTTCTGGTTTTTTTTTGTTTGTTTCATAGTGGGTGCATCTACACAAGACACTACTGTGCCGGAGCTCGTTGCTACTGCACAGGAGTGTTCTTGGGCACTAAGCATGACACAACACTACTGTGCAGTAGTAACAAGCTACTGCGCAGTTGCATTAGAAAAAAAACCATGCAGGGATGGTACTGCACAGTAACTCCGGTTACTACACAGTCACTTAGTACTTGCTTATGCAAGTATTAAATGACTGCACAGTAACAACTGCACAGTCCGCTGCTCATGTTGACACTGACAGTATATTTTTGCTCTGGAATCTTGAAAAAGCTCAGAGAATGCAAACTGAATAGCTTTCGATCAAGGTTTCTGCATAAAACATTTAATGTGAAATGGACAAATAGGACAGACACTTAACAGGCTACATCCATCTACAATTACACAAGTACTAACCTAAAATCCAAGATGATTCTGAATTTAAGATGACTCCCCAGTAATCAGATTCTATACCTGGAAAATCTAATTATTGTACAATCATCTTAAATTTGTCACCTCCATCACTGCAGTGTGGAAAGCAGGGACATGGAAGGAGGAGATGGGTGGTCAGATGGCTTGACCCCCACTTGCTCCTTGCCTCCTGCCACCTATCCCCCCTCTGTTGCTCGCACTCCCACCCATAGTGCCTACATCCCTGGCACTGCCCCTCCCCCTCCACCTGCACTTGTTTCCCCACTGCCACTTGCCTCCCCCACCACCACTTACCTTCAGTTGTGGCTCTGGCCCTGGCCTTGCTCTGGTTAGGCAGCAGCAGTTGTGGCAGTGGCAGCTCATCCTGGCCCTGTTCCCATCCCTATGTCAGAACTGGAGCTGCTCTACTTCTGCTTGGCTGGGTAGGGGCCAGAGACACCATGTGCTCTGTGCCCTGGGACAGAGTGAGACTGGAACTGTGACTGAGGGCAAGCGGTGGCTGAGGGGGCAGGGCAGCAGCTGTGGCTGATTCCGACTTTAAGCCCAGGTCAGAGACAGAGTCGCAGTAGTTGCCTGCTGCTCAACTTTGTACCTGAATGTAAGACAAGGGGCTTTCACCCTCTCCGCTCCCCCCATACTGGATTGGAGTAAATATGATAGTATGGAAGATAATATCGACATACTGGAAACATCTTTTAAGGGTGCCCAAACCATGAATTTCTAAAAAGTACCAAAAGAAGAAGCATTTTTGTGTGACTTCAACATAAGAATGGAAAGGCTGACCAAGTGACACACTGTGTAGAAAAATAATGGCATTAAAAGCATTATAAACTCTGAACAAGAGGCCTGGAAAAAATAAACCCTAGACAGACAACTGGTCTCATGCGACTTCTTCATTTATTCTTCAGCACCACCACGTATAAGGCAGAAGTCATAATGAATTCTTTGGCTACTAGACTGTACACCTTCATAAAGCAATGCAATTGTATAAAGCATATAATTATGTTCACAAAAACATAAGAACAGTATCAAGTGCTTAAAAACTGGAGTTTTAAAAAATAGTTCATATTAAAAAAATTTGCAGAATATGCTACCTTTTGAGATCACTGTATACTACTATATCATCAACAAATATTTCTTAAATTTGAGGAAGAAAGCCAATGTAATTCCAGAATAACCTTTTATGAAATAACTGAAGCCTTCACAGCATGTCTGGTATTTATTACTTTATCTTGACAGGGCAATTAGAACAGTACATCACAATCATTCTTTTAGCTACTAAAGGTTGATTATCATCATCAACAGCTTCAGTGGAGCAACAAAACTGCAAACTAATGCAAAAAAGCTACTTAGCTGAAAACTGGGAATTGCCCTGATATATGAGACCAACATTTATCAACATCTGGTTCACATTTATTTGTACTGCTAATGTCACTAATTCTGACATGGCCAAACAAACCTTTTTGTAATAGAAATGAAAATCAAGTGACATTTAGAACACAGGATCAGCTGCATTTCCAGCAAGATGTAATCAAAGGTAAATATGGCTTATTCAATATAAAAAGAAAACAAAACTAAACTAAAAAAACACTGAATTTATAAACTTGGCAACAAACTGATAAAAAGCCTGTAGCTCTGGACCTCATCCATAGTTATCTATTCTAAATCATAATTAGCTATGCTTTAAAACATCATTGAGTCCCCAACTGGACTTTGGAACTTCAGGATATTTTGGCTAAGACTGCTGAAAACCAGATCCAGGTTGCAAACTATTTTTAATTTTTAAGTCACAACTCAATATGGCATTTCTGAATTATTTAACTCTATACATTACTGGCAATTCCCAGGGAATATAATTTGGGTTGTAGCTATAATATACTGGAAATTTTGCAATTGTAAAAACTTTAGTCCAGTGATATTTGATCAATCAGTAACCCCCCAACGGGTACCTTGCTAAAAAGCTGAGATTATTATTAATTGCAAATATTTTCCTAGATCCAAATCCCACAACCTTTAAAGTGTTGTAATCAATCTTATTAGTAGTAAGTAAGGAACTAGATGCATGATGTCCTCCCACTTACTTTCTAGCATCAAAAGGACGCTTGGGATAAGTTTTAATAACTATATTCACTTCCTACAAATGTCACAACAGCAGTGCTACTGGTAACCAGCTACACTGCAGAGGACTGAGCATTCAGTAAGAACAGATCTAAAGGCATTTTCATCTGCTTCCTGCAGACTACTGAAATCCAAGATAAAATAAGCCCTTGATTGGCTCTGCCTGAGCCTAGGGAAGTGCCTGAAAAAGGATGCAACTGTTCTAGAGTTGAGCCTTTCATTCCTCCCACACAGCTACAAATGAGAAAAGAAGAATAAGCTGCAAATCAGCCACTAACTATAACCCAATTTTATTCCAGTGTTTGGGCTACTTTACCTTGTGCCAGCAACCCACAATTCACTAAAGACCACAGGTTAGTCAGGAACAGTAATAGCTTACTGCAGCCACATACTATCCACTAACTACAAAATGATATATATCTCAACCTAAGTGTTCTTTTGTTTCCCACTAGGAGAGGTTGCTGGTTATCTGCTACATGTGAAAAATTTATCATAATCTCCATTTCAGAATTCTCTTTTCCTCACTGTTACTGCACTTGGATGAATTATACATTTCAGTAATGATACTCTGTTTTTTAAAATGGCAAATGTTTCAAAATTTAAAAAATCCCTTTTTGGGGGTAGGTGAGGGAGATTAAAGTGTTTAGAGTAAGAGTCCTGCAAAATAATGTTCTATAGCCCTGGTGGGCAAGCATTCCACAAGTTAAACGCCACTAATGCCCCACATACCTCTCTGATCCCTAACCTCTCACCCAGTAAGTATAGCTGGTAGAGTTTGTGTCCTAAGGCACCAGAATGGAGGCAAGGGTGCTTGAGCCTCTGGACACATGAACTGGAGCAGGGCCAGGACACTGCTATGAGAGGAGGTGGCACCAGCAAAAGCCAGCCTATCTCCACATTTTCATACATTAAGTGAGGATCCAAAGCCCTTATTTGGGCAGCTGCAGGACCAGGGAAGGGCTATCCTGGCTCTTGGAGGACACCTGACACTTCCATGCATAGTAGCATCCAGGCCCTCCACCTGATGACTATCAACCTGTTTGCGATATAGTCACTTGCTCACTGATAAAGTCAGTGAACTGACTACCACCCATTTTATAAAGTCCCCAAAATTGAATTTTTGGTCACTACAAGCTGAACTAGACTTAGATTCATTTTTGCTGAATCATATTAAGACTTTGGTTCCAGTCCCTAATGAGCAAAGTGCCCATTTCTTCTTTTCTAAAATTAGTTTTTACAAATGCATCACTGGTAAAGGAAAATTGCAGTGATTATTTATGTAACTTTACATACCAGAGCTAAATATGAACTTTTCAGAACATATCCAATCCCTCCATGTAGGTTTCTGATTTTTTTTTGAGACACTATTAATACCTCCCCTGTTTGTAAAAACCCTTGGAAATTTAGCAAGAAGAAAAAACCTTAAGCAACAGAAGTGCCTTGCCTTTGTCCTATTACATTTCCGATTCAGTAAAATCCAAACAATGTTTTAAAAAACCTCTGTCTTGCTTATAAAGAAAATTCTGAAAGCATGCTAATGTAATAAAATTAATTTATAGCCAAGTCTGTACCACCACCAAATCAGCAACCAACTACACCCATGATTGCTAATACACCAGTAGTTCATCCCTTGCTTTCTTCAGCTACCACCTATTGTCCTTATAAACACAACTGGTAGCAAATTGTTGCAGTGCTGAATGTTCAAGTTCCAAACTCTGATCATGATGCTCCACGTGTACAGAAAATCAGTTTTTACCTTTACTCATAGAATGATAGAATCATAGAAGTTGGGTTGGAAGGGACCTTGTAGATCTTCAAGTCCGACCCCCCGCCTGAGCGGGAGAAAAAACTGGACTCAAATGAGTCCAGACAGGTAGGCATCAAGCCTCTTCTTAAAGATCCCCAGGGTAGGAGCCAGCACCACTTCCCAAGGAAGTTGGTTCCAGCTCCTAGCTGCCCTAACTGTCAAGCAGTTCTTGTGGATGTCTAATCTAAACCTATTCTCTAATAATTTGTGTCCATTGTTTCTTGTCATGCCAGGGGGCGCTAGGGGAAACAGTGTCTCCCTCAAACCCTTCTGGTCCCCCCCAGTGAGTTTATAGACAGTCACCAGGTCCCCCCTCAGCCTTCTCTTGTGAAGGCTGAACAGCTTTAGGTCCCACAGTCTTTCAATGTAGGGTCTGCCCTGTTGTCCCCAGATCATGCGGGTGGCCCTCCTCTGGACCCTTTCAATGTTGTCCACATCCCTCCTGAAATGGGGCGCACAGAACCGGACGCAGTACTCCAGCTGTGGCCTGACCAGCGTCGCAAAGAGGGGGAGGATCACCTCCCTGGCTCTACTTGAGATGCACCTGTGGATGCATGACAAGGTCCGGTTAGCCCTGCCAACTGTGACCTTGCATTGTCAGCCCATGTTCATCTTGGAGTCAATAATGACTCCAAGATCCCTTTCTGCCTCCGTGCTCTCAAGAAGGGAGTTTCTTATCTTATAAGTGTGCTGCTGGTTTCTACTGCCTAAGTGCAGCACCCGGCACTTGTCAGTATTGAAACGCATCCTGTTTATGTCAGCCCACTCCTATAACCTATCCAGATCTTGCTGCAATCTTTCCCTCCCTAGTAGCGTGCTCACCTCACCCCAAATTTTGGTATCATCAGCAAATTTAAACAGGTTGCATTTCACCTCGTCGTCCAAATCGCTGATGAAGAAATTGAACAGCGCAGGCCCAAAGGCCGAGCCCTGGGGGACTCCGCTGCCCACTTCCCCCCAGGTCGAATATGACCCGTCCACCACCACCCTCTTAGTAGAACCCTTCAGCCAATCTGCAATCCATCTGACTGTGTAGGCATCAGTGCCACAGTCGCCTAGTTTTTTTAGTGAGGATGGTGTGGGAGACGGTGTCAAAGGCCTTGCTGAAGTCTAGAAAGACTACGTCCACGGCGACACCTACATCCATTGCCTTTGTGACCTGATCATAAAAGGCAATCAGGTTAGTCTGACATGACCTGAAACCGTGCTGGTTGCCCTTGAGCATCATCCCTGAAGCCAGCCCATCACAGATGTGCTCCTTGAGGATCTTCTCAAAGAGTTTCCCTAGGTTTGAGGTAAGACTGACGGGCCTATGATTGCCCAGGTCCTCTCTCTTCCTTTTTTTTGGAGATGGGGACCACGAGTGCTCATAAAGCCATGCCAAGGGCCCTGAAATAACCCCAGCTAGCTCCCTCAACGCCCTGGGGTGAAGAGCATCTGGACCCGCTGACTTGAACACGTCCAGCCCCTCCAGAAGCTCTCTAACCCAGTCCTCCCCAAACTGAGGTCTGGAGGCGTTCCCCTTGAGTCTATCTGCCATCACAGCGGGGAAGCCCCGGTCCCTGCACAAGAAAATGGAGGTGAAGAACTGGTTAAAGAGTTCCGCTTTCTCCTCTGGTGCAACCACCAGATTGCCCAGCGTACTTTGCAGGGGCCCCACATTACCCAGTGCCTTCTTCATCCTCCCTATATATTTGAAAAAGGACTTTTTATTATCCTTGATCTTGGACGCTAGTCCTAGCTCTATGTCCACCTTAGCTTTCCTGACAGCCCCCCTACAGGCCCGAGCAGAGGAGGTATACTCCTCTTTGGAGATGGCACCCCCCTTCCACTGGGTGTACACTGCCTTTTTGGCAAGCAGGCATTCCTGGACACCCTTGGTAAGCCAGGAGGGCTTTCAGGCACTCTTGCCCCCCTTGCTTCTTGTTGGGATGGACACCCCTTGGGCCCTGAGTATCGTTTCCTTAAGGAACAACCACTCATCCTGGACACTGAGTTCCCCTGCCCTCAAGGACCCCAGCGCCTCTCCCACTAGTCTCCTCAGCTTGTTGAAGTCAGCCCTCCTAAAGTCTAGGGCTGCTGTCTTGCTGCAGGCCCTTGACACCCTGCGCTGGATGGTGAATTCCAGCAAGCGATGATCGTTATTGCCCAGGTGGTCAAGAACCTGGAGGCCCCTTACCAGGTCATTGCCTGTGGCCAGGACCAGGTTCAACAGGGCGTTACTAAACAATGCAAAATAGAAAAAGTTACATTAAAGAATGTTATTTATGTTTAGTGTTCCACATCCTCAGTTTTTACCGATTTTCATTGATCAATTCCCTGATTTTTTTAAGTCATTCAGTTTTTACTGATTTACACCCAGTTTTCAGTTCAAATCCCTGTTAACTGGCACTAGTGGGGAATGGCCCATTCCCCACCCATACCAGTTAACAGGGATTTGAACTGAAAAACAGGTGGTGCTAGTAAGCTAAAAGTGCCCCTGTGCTGGTTATCGAAGGCACAGGTTTCTAGGTGGACACAGGGGGGGCGAGTGGTAGCAGCGGCTACATGCAGGGTTGGAGGGCTGGTGGCAGCTGCACAAGGGCTGGGGGAGGCTGGCTATAGCCATTGCCTGGGGGCACGGGGCTCCTGGCTCTGACCCTGGGCGCGGCAGGCTGGTCCATGGGAATTGCTCTAGTGGCAGGCAGATCCAAGTTGTACCCTGGTGGCTCCAGCTTTGGCCCTGCCCTGGGCGCTGGGAGCTCCAAGCCCCGCTGCGGGGGCAGGCAGGAGAGCCTGGCCCCACTCCTTGAGACCAGCACTGTACCCAGCCACTCTGCACAGGCCAGCAGATCTGGAGCCGCTGCCTGGGGGCATGGGACTCCTGGCTCTGACCCCAAGCAGGGCAGGGTGGGAGGTGCCAGGTCCCCCTTCCAGCCGTGTGCCACTCCCCCTTCCCCCCAAATGCCAGGACAGCCCGGCAGCAGGCTGCTGCAGCAGGGGAGAGGAGTGTGAACACAGCTAGGGAAGAAAGGCAGGGTGTGGCACCACATGCTTCCTGCCATTTATCTGGGAGCATGCACCCCACCCCAGGAAGGGCCTAGCACAGGCCCCCCAACCCACAGCCCTCCCACGGGGTCTGTAGCAGAAAGATCCACCCCCCCGCAACTCTGCATGCACCTACATCTATTATAGGGAGGCAACCATCCATCCTCTGGATCAGGGTTCTGCAATGTTTTTGGCCATGGCCAAAGTGTTAAAAACACTCCAACCTCAACCCATGCCTTGACTTAGCATACCAGAGGCAGAGGGTCGGGGAACCATTGGGGGCCCAGATCCTTGTTACTGGTGGTGGGTGCATGCACACCTCCGGGCTCTGGCATGCACCCTGGGGGTTGCTGGCCTCTGCTCTGGATGACAGTGTACACATAAGAGGTCTATGACCATCACACCAAGACCTTCGATATGTATGCCTAGGCAAGAATATGGAAGAGTGGAGGTTGCTCAAAACCCTACCATCCTCCCCTTAGACCACTTGGACAGAATCCAAATGCAAGACCGAATCCAGCTGTTCAGTGTCTCAATGGCTGTAGCTTCTGCCAGATCCTTCAGTCAAGCAGCCCCTATTCCTCCCCCTCCCTGTCAATCAAAAACAGAATGGTTACCATCACTTATTTATGCATTGATGTTAGATGCTTTTGTATTCATAATTAACTTTTGATGATATATCAAGTCATAGTTCATCATTGGACATGATCATATAGAAGCACATTGGATGCATTGGAAGCTCCAGGAAATTTGTGCTCCTATGAGATACAATGCTTTCTGGAGCTGCCATGAACATAAATCCTGCAGTTCCCATAAAAGAAACCTGTGCTGTCTTCTTTCAGGAGGAAACTTCTTCAGCTGTTATAGATGGCCCTATCTTCCACTGCCTCAGTAGACCAAGGTAACAGAGAACAACAAAATCCTTCTTCCCCCTCCCAGCCTCCTGCCAAGAAAACCCAAAACTTGGGAGGAACCAGAGGAAGAGAATTAAAGGAAGCTCTGGGAATCTTCTTATGAAGAATGTAGAACAGATATGATTTCCTATTTTTTAGAAGATACAGTCAAACATTTAATAAATTAACTCCTTTGGCGAAATGGATTTCCCTGCTACGTGTCAATATCCCTCGAAATGACCATGTTGCTCTTCATTCAGCAGAGATATACTTAAACTCGCCATTTTATGATTTCACAGCTAGTTAGCTTTAAAATGGAATTAGTCCTTAGCAACTTGATTTATACCATTTTTGTTCCACCATTTTTTTGATGACTACATTCTGTATCAAAATATAACACCTTATCCAAATCTCTGTAGACTGATTTAGCAATGATTATACATCAATTGTTCAGAAAAAAAATGCATGCAGGAGTAGCACTTTTGATTTCAAAAAGGAGAAAGACAATTTTAAGAGAAAATGATCCCTTTCCTAGAAAAGATACTGAAACCAAACCCTTTGTAATTAGCAGGGGAAAACTTGAGGCTTTTAAATTTTATATTTTGTTACAGTTCAATTGCTCCTGCCAATGAAGTGCTTATGGCCCTGGTTTCCTCAGATTAAGGTTCTTGGCACATGTTCATTTACAAGCACCAGGGGATCTGATCAACTATTGCAACAATCCTGCCTCCTGCCACGGAGACCCTGGGACAGCCCCAGAAAAGTTTGAGATCCTGGACTGCCATGGCAGCTGATTGTCAGTCCTGGCCCTGGCCAATATAGGACATGCCACAGGTTCACAGAATATTTTTATGGCCGACTTGTCATGTTATGGCACCTTAAATCAGATGCATGTGTAACACTTTCTCATTTATGCTACAGTTAACACACTGACCACTGTATATAACATGTAGGGAGGCCATAAGGTTCTTCTGTTTTCCTGCTCCCCTTTTTTAATTCTATCCCATTCATTCTAGGATGCTCTGCCCCGTGTCCTTTTCTCCTGCAAAAGGGATCTATTTGAACTTTACAGCTTTTCAATATAAAATGTTTGACAGGGAAGCGAATAGTTAAACATTCTTTTTTTTTTCTACTATACTATATAACTTACAAGACTACCATTAGAAATGAACTGAAGAATTATTTTAAATATTCTGTTAGCAACATTTATTTAAAATTTAATTTAAAACTTCTAGTGTATCACATAGACTATGTACAGCTGTTCAGTTTTTCCAGGCAGAGTCCTTGCTCTCGCAGGAGAAACCATGAATGTACAGAATTTCATTATTTTTCTCCTAGAGTAAAAGTTGCCAAATGGAGTGGTTCCTGGGAGAATCTCTCTCAAAAGACTGAACTTGTATAAAGGCAGAGGTCCAAAAGAAGCTAAAGAGCCATCCTCCAGAATCCCAGTGATGTGATGTGTGCTTCCTCCCCCTTCACAGGATTGTGATTTACCAACCAAGCAGGGAATAGAACATAACTTCTCCATGCTTTGAATGGTACTGAAGTACCTAGGGGCATGTTCTACTCCCAATTTTTTCAGGGGCTTGAGTTCCATTCAGGCTAGACCAGAACCAGCTGTCCAAGCCCCCCCTCCCCTTCCCATCACTGCTACTCCTCCTATCGGTACCCATGTAACCCCAGCCCTGCCTTGCTGGACAGCAGCACTAAGGTGGTGGGAAATGTGGGTACCTATTGGGCTGCAGCTGGGCTGGAACATGATACACAGAGTTCAGGATAGAGAGCTCTATGCATGTGACAGGCACAGACCCTCTTCTCCCCTCATGTGGCAACCCCCTTCCCTCCTTTTCTATTAAAGGTATGACAGATTACATGCTGTTAAAAATAAGTATTCATTTTTAGTGCTAATATATTTTTGCTATAGAAAATGAATGTTTTTAGATACAAATTGAGTGTTGTTCAGTGGGTTTTACCTTATAGAGAAGGAAATATTCAAGTAGGAGTGATTCTAGATGTTCATAATTGCAGTTAAAAAGTAAGCAAGTTATATGGAAGGATTTTGCATACCTTTACTGCTAAATAGATTTCAGTGATATCTACTATTTCTGCCTATGAAAACCTGTGTGAGCATCCTCACTGCACCCAAACTAAACCTCTGTAGTTAAGAAAACTAAATAGCTAACTAAAGGATTTTGCTTCGTAATTACTTCCAAATCATTAAATAGCTTTCTGAATGCTGAGTTATGTTATCCATTTATCACCATAACAGACATACTTTGTCATGCTTTTGCAATTTAAAAGTACAGTAAGTAGCTGTAGTATTCTTGTTGAAATGCATAGGACTGGGAGTCAGAATATCTGAATTCTATTCTCATCTTTCACACACAGCGCTTATGACATTTTTGTGGCTGCAGTTCCTGTAGCTGAATACTATTGCTTAGTTATTATTCAGAGGCACAAGGAGGTCTAATTCAAATACTAAAAGACACTTAAGCAGAAAGAGCTTTAAAGCTGGAATTGCTTTTGTAGTATTCATGAAGTTTCAAGTGCTTAGTATTAGAAACTACAGCTCCAGAATAAACAGAGCATAGAGAAACCATTTAAAGGCAGGTTCAACTACACAGTCTAATGATCAGGTCTACAGCTGAAAGAGACCATTCCTAAGGGTCTTTAAGGACACCAATTTAGTTCCCCTACCACCTAGATCATGAGTTATTTACTAGGGGTGCACCAATAAAGATTTTCTTGGCTGACACCTATAGCCAATTATTAACCAATCATGTTGGCCGATACTGATCTAATAACTGATTTACTTCAGTTTAATTGGTGGGGTGGGGAGTGGGATGGAGCCACAGGATGCTCATCCAGAGAGGTGTGGGGGGTGGCTCCCCATCACTGCATGCACCCCACACCGGAGTCATAGGGGGCATGTGCTTCCTTCCCCCCCGGGATCTGTGAATGGGTTGGATGCGGGCTGCTTGCTGCAGGCTCGGGAATCTCTGCTCTGGTGCCTTTCCCTTGGGAGCGGTGAGTTGTGCTGCTTGCTGCTGGGCGGGCAGAAGACCAGTGTGCAGCCAGTGTGGGGCTCCTGGGGAAAAGGCAGCAGGGTGGAGAGCCCTGAGCCCCCAGAGGACAGCCTACAACTACCTTCGCCATGCTTGGCTCTGCTTAAAAGTGTCTGCACTTGAATTAATTAAAGCTCACTTGCCGCTCTAATGCAGGGTCTCCACTCTACTGCCTTTCCCTCAGGTGCCCAACGCCAGCCGTGTATTCCCTGCCAGCCCAGCAGTGGTGGGGCACAACTCTGGGCAGGCAGGAGACGCACAGCTGGCACAAGGCTCCTGAGGGAAAGGCAGAAGAGCAGATAACCCCAAGAATCTGCCTCACACAAATCTTGGGGGGGGTATGCCTCCTCAGGGGGTGCGTGTGGTGGTCAACCACCCCCGCCCCCGCCTGTGGCTCTGTCCCACTGCCAGCCTCAGCAGTCTCATTCACCGCCCTGTCTAGGCAGCACCTCCAGCCCCTGCCCAACTCTCTATCATGGGGGCCTCAATCTGTGCCCCCCCACCCACTTCCTTTCCCTCCCCCATGTCCCTTCCCCTCCAGAGAGTTACCTACAGAGAGCTGCTCTCTATGCTGCCTGGCTGTGTTCCTAGTCATGCACATGGCGCCCCCAGCATCTCACTCTTGGAAGCTCCAAGGCAGGACCCCTTGCAGGCTAGAATGCTGTCCGCCTGCAAGACGGAACCCAAGCATCTGGGGGCTCCAGCCCCGTGAGGGAGAAGGAACCCAGCTGTCCAGGTATCAGTAAGCATTACAAGCTACAACAGCCAAAAAAAGCCAATAGGTGATAATGTAAGTTTCCCTTTCATTGGTGCCAATCAAATAGGCAACCAATATATTAATTTAAAGGTAACATTAATAAAGGTATAACTAATGCCGCTCAAAGTGCAACATCCAGTGGTACTCACTGACCTTTGATTGTAAGCCAAATAGCAGCTTTTGGGCATAGCTGAAGACAAAAATAGTGAAGCCACACAATAAAAATAGATTTCTGCTTCCCATATGATTTGAAGACTCTTGTTAGTATATATCCTAAAGAAGGAAAATGTCGCCTCTCTTACAGTACGCTCCCTTTAAAACAGAAGGTATGGTCCTCTCAAATTTTTGGAAGTTCTTATAATAGTTTTTCATTATTTACCAAAACTAGAAAACATGTCATTTTTTAGAAACCTTGAAGTGCAGTCAGATGCCAATATGGTTTTGCAACAATCACAATGGCTCTGAAACCACTGTAACTGCAATAGCATGTTTTCAAATTAATCTTAAAAATAGCTTTGAACTGGAAAACAGCAGGCTCGGGGAGATGGAAAGAAATCAGAAGTCCCAAACAAATAAAATAATATTTCAGAATAAAGGTCTATGCTCTTACAAAGGAAGTGTTTTTGCAGCTGAAATCGTTGTACATAACAGGTCTTTACACCAATCTATGTACTTACCTTAGAAAAAATGGAGAACTTGGAATTCTACAGTCTATACTTCTGTAGTTGAACTTGAACACATAAGACTTAATAAAATTAACTTATGTAAGAATTCAAGTGCTATGAATCCCAATTAAAAATAATGTCTTTCACACTATTTTGTTTCATAAAGTGAACAGTCATGATGATAAAGCAACACAAAGACTGATACCAGGAATTTAATGAAATTCAAAAGTGAGTAGCTTTGGCTATAGTTTTTCTGCTGCCAAGGGTTCTCAGCTTTGGTATATTGTTTTAAACGATCATTTGAGGAGATTGCAATAGAGCTATTCCCTATCAGGAAAATGGGAGAAGACCATATCCCCATGAATATTCTGTATAGTGAAATTTGACATGGCTCTAGAAAGTGGGGTTGTCCTCTATGATGGTACCATGATGTATGCAAAAATGATAAAGTCATCCAACATCAATGTAGAAAGCTGGAAGAAATGTGCAGAACCCCGTCTGGTCTGGAGGGAACATCTGGTACTGGGTGCAGCTCAACATGAAGTGGCTTTGATCCAGAGAATGGAAGCAAAGTGAGAAAGACGCAAGCAGCATGCTATAAACTGGGACTCCAATCTGTAAAACTTGCAACAAGCCATCACTCAAATTGGGCTTAGCCACCAACAGAATCATCAGGCATCTGACTAGATCTCTTACATGTACACCATGACCCAGAGGATCGATGGTTGCCTATATATAATTCTTTGTTTGCCTTTATGATAAATATTTAAATAGTAAAGCACATTATATTTTTATGAGACTGTATCACAGCACTGAGATCAATATGGCTATTCCATTATGCTATTAAAAAGATAAGCTTTACAAAGATGCTATTTTTATCTGCGGTGATTATGTCCGTGGCAATTTGCTGATCGGTGTTTAGCCTTCAAAAACCTTAATGTGTGATCATTCATGTTTTAAGTATTTTTAATATGAACTAACTATATTTTGTAATCTCATCCTTAGTTATGCTACTGGTTCCAGTAATTCCTTTTAGGGATTGCTCATATCTACTGACAAAGGCAAACTAGCCTATTGAAACTCTTTGCTCATGAGCACAAATTCCTCCCCTCCCACCAAAGGATCAAGGATATCCTGCTCCTGAAGCAAAGATGACAGTCTGAATTCCTTATTCTGAACCGTATGTCCACACTGTAACCTATTAACAAATCCACTTCACCTTCCAACACAGTTCTTTCATCTGTTTGGTGACTTGCATTTTCTTCCATGACTTGACTTTCATTATTTCTACATTGATCTTCTTATTCCCCATTCCACTTTAAACAATTATATTAGTAAATGATTATAAAACTTTTAAAAACACGAGCATTTAGCACTGGAAGAGAATAAGAAATCCATACCAATAGAAAACTAGAAAGAATTCAACAGTTCAGGTACAGTTTGGGCAGTGGAAAGATCCTACACTGGCTACTGTGGGTCCACTATTGAATTGGGATGCATTTCTTTGGCAGAACAGCAGTCCTCCTATATCCAGCAAAGCCAGTAAACATGTTGTGCTAGATTAGGGTCAAGAGTTTTCAGTACTTTACAGAATCACACATAGAGAGAAAGTTCAATTCTAAGCTACTTCTTATTCTTTTTCTTCCCCTCACAATTCTTTCAAGTCTCCTGGGGACAGACAGATGGTAAGGTAGAGTCAAACTAGCTCAGGGAGGCATGAACTTTTGTAGGTGACAGCCAGCTTTGTCAGATACAGATAAAGTTCAGTAGTGGCAGTCCTTTCATCTTCCTTACTGAACTATGGAAATTCAGAGGAAATAGAAAGGTGTAAAGTTTAAACAGGTAGGCCAGTAGCTGTGAAGACTATCATCAGAATGTCGTAAACACAGGCATACTGGTTGACCTTTCTTACAATACATAAGCTTATTATAAAATGCGAGATAAATTATATGCACACTAAGTTTTGATTTATAGTGATTATACATTTTTTTAGGTGGCAGGGGTAAGAACAAGTCCATGAAAGTGAGACTCAGAGACTAATTTTATAATACAGAAGCTAACTGTTTCTCTGCAAAAAGGCAGTACTTTTATTAGTAGCACTAACAAAAAAGGATTTTCTTCCCTCCTCACCCAAAAACACGTCACAAAACAACTGTGGTCAGAAGACAATTGTGTTAATATGAACACTACTCAGCCACTAAACTGAAAAATAGAAAGATTTTAAATGAAAAGCTCAGTGGTATCACAGAATTCCTTTATATGCTGCATCCTAATTGCATTTGCAAAAACATGAGAAATCTGGAAGATTAAAGGGTTTCACTATGCAGTTACTGAACAGCTAATCTGCTTAATATCTAGTCACAGGGGTGGGCAAAATGTGGCCTGAGGGCCAGCTGTGGTCCGCCAGACCATTCTATCCAGCCTGTGGGGCCCGCCAAAATTAAGAAAATTACTACTTATTTGCCCCTGGCTGCCTCTCATGTGGCCCTCAATGGCTTGCCAAAACTCAGTAAGCAGCTCTCAGTCTGAAATAATTGCCCACTCCTGATCTATCAGAACAAAGTTATAGGGATTGTTAAATCACCATTGAAATGGGAACCAATCAAATTCCCATACTGTCAGAAACACAAATAAAAACACATTTCAGTATTATGGTGCTTACAGCAGAAGTCTTAGAAATTCCAAAAAGATGCACCTAAAATCCACAGTAAATGTATAGTGTACTGTATAACAGTTACAAAAAAAAATAGAAAAAGAAAAAGCACCCTGAGTATCTACCATATGTTTTTCTGTTCTTTTTTGGGAGGGAGAGATCAAGTCAGCATCCAGTTTCTTTTGAATCTTTTACCTTCCATTATATCTTTTCACAAGGTCATTAGATCTGAAACCTCATTTAGAGCAGCAATCAAGAGAAGCTTCCTTTCCTTTATTCATTTCTAAGTAGGCTGTTCTATTTTGTTGGACAGAATATGCCAGAGAACATCATATCTGTTTCTTCACTTTCAGGGTTTACTAAATCCAAAGCTATGGAGATCTTACTAGCAATACTGAAAGTAAAATTATTAAGAATACAGACAGAAATAACTGCCCAGGAGACATCAACTACACAACTTGTACACAGAAGAAATGGTAGCCAGCTTATACTATACAAGATACAAGGTAACAGACTGCAACTATTCCCATTTTTTATTCTGAAAATCTCTCTCAATTTAAAGCTATCAGCATAAACAACACTTTAATGAAAGTTGCTTTGAGTGCCTTTTCTAAGTAATTGGGCTTTCCTATGAAAAATGTTCTGATCTAAAAAAAAACCTCAACTCTGATCTGTTCTCAATAAGACTCCAGAACCTGCAGTCCCTTCCTCAAGACAACCTGACACACATCTAAAGAGGAAGATTTCCTCGCTATTCTGCAATTGGAAAAAATTCTGATACCAAGGGAAAGCTGTCTAAAGGATAACTTGTGTTCTGCTGTATTGCCTACCTTTAGACTGACTATATAAGAAGAAAAAATAAAATCAAAACCATGCCACAATAATTAAAAGTAAAGCAAAGGTGATTCAGAGAAATGCACACATGGAATGACTTGGTAAGGAATCTCTGCAGTTTTCTGGATGTAGAAATAGGGAAATTGTCTGCTTTATTCTTGACAAAAAGCAAATCTTTACCTATCTGGACCTAAGAAAGATTTCTTGGTGTGTAACTTCCCAGGTAAGAAAAATAGTTTGGGGGAGAAGTGGGGGAGGGACTCCAAGCTGGGGTTTGCCAAGCCTACACTGGAATGGGGGGGCCAGATGGATTGGAACCCTCCCTCCATCTTATTATAAGATAACCCCCAATAATCAGATTTTACATATGGAACATTTATAAATTTGTTATAATGTTCCAGGTCTAGAATCTAACAATTGGAGGTCTGCTTTGAATACATCCCCCTCCCACTGCTACAGCTGGGAAAATATATCTAGGGGGAGGGGGTCAGATAGCCCTGTTCCCCTCTGCTTCTCTTCATAGCCCTCCCCTCCCCACTCTTACCATCAGAGCCTGCTCTCCCTAAGCACATGGAAGTGAGGAGCAATTTTGAAAATACTTGCCTTGAAATTAAATATAACTATAGTAATTTCCATATTGTGCCCATAGACTCAGTTCATCCAGAATTGAGGCATGTTATCCTTTTTTGGAAACTGCTGTAAGTTTTAACACAGGTAGTCCCTAAACACTCTTTTAAGTAGCACTTAGGCACCTATTTACATATAGTACAAACCATGAATGATATTAGTCAAAAGCCAAAAGGTTCATGATTTACCATACAGCACACTAAGCTGGGCCCCAGCATTTCAAGCTAACTCAGCACTGCAAAGCAGCATATTCCAGATATGCCTCCATGAAGGATCCGTGTCCTAATTAGCCACAGATTACACTCCCCCCTCACTGCCCGCAACTGGAATCAGGTGTTCTTGTCGTGAGTCCTTGAATCCTCCAAAAATTTATATGAAAATGAAACGCAGGGCAATCTGGTGCCAACTCATGGAAGGGAGGGCCACACTAATCATATGCGACAGGCTGAGAGAAGGGGCAACAGAGGGATTCTAGGCGAGATGTTTGGGGCCCTTTTTGTGATGTCTGCCAAACATTTAAGGATAGTGAAGAAACAGGACTCTTTTAAATGGGAAAAGAAAGGCACAGCTTGGCTATAGGTATAAAAAGGAAGTAAAAGTGTATGCAGTGTAGTGACTCACCATGGCTATCAAAGAGCAAGTGGTGAGGGGGAACACGCTTAATGGGCACTACCATATGTCCAATTCAGATAGACTTCACTCACTTATCCTTGTGGTAGGTTCCCATCTATATACTTGCACATGTGTTTTATGGTCATACTCAGTGTTGACTGCATTTGAACAACTTCATAGTTGATTTACGTTAGGCATTTGTTGCTTTTGATAGCAGTTTAATGATAAATAATGGATTTAATGAGGTTACCCTGTATCTGAGTGTAAGAAATGGAGCTTTTCTACCATGCTGATTGGGAAGAAAACCTTCTTTTGTATTTGAGTAAAAACAGTACTGGTTTAAACTTTATTATCTAACCCAGTGGTCTCCAACCTTTTTAAGTAGGAGATCACCATTGGCATTTAAAAGCAACCCAACAACTACCGTGTGCTTCTGCCACCACCCCACTCCCCTCCCTGCCTAGCAGCTAAGTCTGTGGTGGGCAGATCAAGGCAGAGGGAGAAAAAGTTATTTGGGGGTGTGCCTCCCCAGCAGGTTGGGGCCCCACTCAACTTACCCCTGCTCCTGCCTCTGCAGCACTGTTGCTCATCACAGGGACCACAATCTAGCCCCTGTCCCTTCCCTCCCACACAGACTGATCTGCTGGGATGGGGCAGCACTTGCATGCATGTGAGCACTCAGCTCCCATCCCAGCCTTGGATCAATGCCAAGAGGCTCCAAGTTCTACCATAAAAGGCTCCAAGATCCACCAGCTGGTGACCACTGATCTAACTTAAGGTAGTAATTTTTGTAGTATTCAGCTGTTATCAAAATTATACCTTTTCTTCACAAAGCTGTCTAAAAGAGTGCTTAAGTGATTAAACATTTTTTTTTATGACTAAGTTGAAGTGAAAAAGAAAACAACCTACAGAAAGAACTCTGTAGCTTTTCCAAGTTTTTTTACTTTGAAGATTTGGGTTGTTCCAAACCTTGATTCTCAAAAGGGGCAAAGGAACATGTAGCCAAGTTCCTGACAGCAGAAGACAGACCTTAATATTACACCACAAAATTATTTCTAAATCAATTACTATGTTGACACCCGTACCCAGAATTAATGGCTTTCTGTACTAGTAACTGTCTAGAAACCACAAAAGGCAGGTTAGAAAATAAATGTTTAAAATTTTACTTTACATCAGCAAAACTAATGAGTATAACAGAAGACAGTGCTGAATATTCAACTACAAGGTAAAACCTCAAGAAAGGTCATTTGATAAATTGGTATTTTTCTTTTTACAGTTTTGCATTCAAATACAAGTATCTATCTATATAGATATCTACATAGATTCATAGATGCTAGGGTTGGAAGGGACCTCAACAGATCATTGAGTCTGACCCCCTGCGTAGGCAGGAAAGAGTGCTGGGGTCAGATGACCCCAGCCAGATGCCTATCCGGCCTTCTCTTAAAGACCCCCAAGGTAGGGGAGAGCACCACCTCCCTTGGAAGCTCATTCCAAATTTTGGCCAGCCTTACCATGAAGAAGTCTGATCCCTTGCTGCGCTCCCCTAATGAATTTGTAGGTGACCACAAGATCACCTCTCAGACTTCTCTTGTGGAGGCTGAAGAGGTCCGGGTCCCTCAGTCTCTCCTCATAGGGCTTGCCCTGTAAGCCCCTAACCATATGAGTGGCCCTCCTCTGGACCCTGTCGAGTCTATCAACATCCTTCTTGAAGTACGGCACCCAAAACTGGACACTCAAAACTGCGGTCTGACCAATGAAACATAAAGGGGAAGTATCACCTCCTTGGATCCATTTGACATGCATCTGCTGACGCGTGATAAATTGCAGTTAGCTTTGCTGATGATTTCATCACACTGACAACCTATGTTCATCCTGGAGTCCACTATGACTCCGAGATCCCTTTCCGCTTCTGTGCTGCTGAGAGGGTCACTTCCCAGCCAGTAGGTGTGTTCGATATTTTTGTGCCCTAGGTGTAGCATTCTGCACTTGTCCTTGTTGCATTGCATCCTATTGTGTACTGCCCACTCTTCTAACCTGTCCAGGTCTCCCTGCAATTGTTCCCTACTCTCCGTAGTGTGCACAATTTAGTATTGTCCACAAACTTGGACAGAGTGCACTTCACACCCACCCACATATATATACATACATAGGTTATGCAAAAAAGAGGGGCATGCAACCTATTAAGATGTGATAATACTAAATTTACCTAAACCTAAGACAACTGTAAATTTAAGACAACCCCCCAGTAATTAGATTTCATGCATGGAAAATGTATACATTTATTACATATTTTCCATACCCAGAATCTAATTATTGCCAAGTCATTTTAAAAATTCATGTGTGGCCTCCCCCTACCCAGCTGAAGTGGGAAAATCAGTGGCAGAACAGCAGGAGTTGGGGGGAAATCAAGTAGCCTGACCTCTGGCCTTTGCTCCCCCCATATCTTTCACCTGTCTCCATCCACCATCTACTGCCCATGCCTGCCCTCCCTTCCCCCTCTCCCACAGCCTCAGTTACTTACACTTGCTCTGGTGCCACTTAAGCCTGGGGCATGAAGCATGTTCATACTCTGGACCCATGTTCATACTCTGGTCCCTAGCAGCTGGAACTGCCACAAACCCACTGCAACTGCTACTGGACCAGGCTGGAGCGAGAGTATACTTCCTCCATGCCCCAGGCTGGAACAGGGCTGGAAGCCAGAGCCACTGCAGCCATCTGTACCCCCCACTGCTTTGTAATCAATTCCAAGAAGAGGGGCTTCCTCCACAATATTATACAGACAGGGAAAAAAACCTCATTTTGGAATCAAGTAAATACTGTAAATAATGTTCAAGGCTGTTTCACAGCGAAATCCTCAAGTGAGCTTAGTTCATGCCATTCAAAAAATGCCATGACCTGGAAATACAGAAGAAAGGCAGACAGTCTGCCTGCTGGACAAGCGCAATGGACTATAACTGTGGTATCCAGCTCATTCAAACCAGATGAATAGCGTGGGACCACATCATCTGGTCCATGGGATGGAACCCAGTGGTGGCAGCATCAGCTACTACAACTCCCAGAGTTGGAGCAGCTGCCACTCTTCCCACCACCAAAATTTCTGGTCCTGTGAGCCAAACAACATGGCTTCACACACAAGATATGAACCACAAGGCTCCCAACCGGGCTAGAAATTTGGCGGGAGGATGAGTGGCAGCAGCGTTAACTCTGGAAGCCACAGCAATTAATCCTGCCACCTTATGCCACACAGCCAAATTTCCAGCCCTCTGGAGAGCCTGCAAGCTGAACAGTATGGGTGTATAGGTTGCATCTTAGACACCCCTTGACTCTAAACCAACATGGAATATCCTTTGTAGAAAGACAGACACATGAGGAAGGAAATCCATGTGCCAAACAATCAGTGTTAAATGACACTGAACTAATCCCATGGTCTTCGTGTTTTCTTGCCCTTCACTGTGCATTGCCACAATTGATACCAAAAATAAAAAATGATAAAAAGGTTATATCTCCATTTCAGTCATGGGATTTATATATAGAACATTTCTGTGGCCAGCCTGTATCATGCTTTATTTTGAATGCGACACACAGGCAAGAGCCACAGGTCCAGTCCAGCCGCATGCGCATCCTTCGAACATGCTGGCCTACAAGGAGCCAGCATGTTCAAAGGGCAGCACTGCAGCTGGGTGGCACCATGCCTTTTAAGATTCTTGGGGCATTGTAAGCCTGAGATCATGGAGCCTCTCCCCACTGTTGGTCTTCCAACATGTAGGGCTATGGAGCTTCATCCAGGATTTATGGTCCTGGGGTAGTGTGAGCCCAAGATCAGAAAGCCTCCTCTCCTTGATCAGTCATGCCACCTCAGGACTTTATTAAAACAGCATTGCTTGCCAACTTTTTAAAAACCTAGGGATGGCATGAGCTGACACTGGGGGGGGGGGTCTCTCCCTGATCCTGGGCTCATGTTATTCAGCTGCACACACACTTTTTTAACATCCCAATGCAGTTTAAGCCCCTCATGGATCCCTCATTTAAAAAAACCAAACAACAATCAGTGCACAGCCCAGCATGGGGGAATCAGCTGAGTCTCCTCACGGCTTGACTTTCAAGCTGCCTGTGGCTGGGTAGCCTGCAGCAGGGAGCAGGTCCTGATGTCAGGCTCCCCTCACTGGCCATCACAAATTGGGATAAGGGGAAATTTATTCTTGATCCCAAAAATAGTGCATCCCGCCACGTACGTCTGGCATGGGACCACAAATAAAATTCTTCTAATCCCAACTGCATGCTAATATTAACATGTACGAGAGACCTAAAACATCTAATCTTGTGGAAATTGCTCAAGAGAATGAAGGAGAAAAAAGAACAAAACATTATTTGGCCTCTTTAGCTTGGTGTAATGGATTGAACTGGTATAGGAAGGAGTACTTTTACAGCTGTGTACTAATGTTGTTGGATGTGGTCCATTAACTTTAACTAAGTGATTTTGAGCTACAAGGATTTTTTTTAATTGGGTTCTGTGATTATTTCTTCTTTCTAATCAGCTTTAAATCCCCAAAAATGTTTTAAAAAATAACTGTCATCTAAATATTGGCATAATATTTTAAAGGATATTTTAAAATAAATTCTGCTTCCTCACATTTATTCTAAACCCTAACATGACACTACCAAGTTAAAATTACTCAACTACATTTACTCTTAGAAAGAAGGGCATCATGTACCCAAAAGCTTGTCAAACTTCTCCCTCAGCTATGGAGTTGGTCCCATAAAAAGTACCACAAAAATACCCTTGCCTCTCACGTTTCCTGGATTAACTGAACACCGCTCCCCCAACCTTCTACTAAATGTGATACATTGCTAATCTCTCTCAGCTTGTAGAACTGTTTGCAAATTTCAAAATTGTACAGATTCAACTGTTAAATTTATTTTTGTTGTTTAAGAAAATAAACTCCCAAACCAGACAGACTGGTAAAGATACACTCGCAAAACTTTGAAGAAATCCTCAGAGCCTATCCTGCCAACACCACAGCATTTTGAAAGTTATTCATTACAAAACCTCACCCTTGTTTCAATATTTAGTCTGGTTCAAAAATAATTTTCTTTGAATTTTAAAGGAAGTGTTTAAGTTTGTAAACTATCTAAAAAAGGAATAACACATACTGAACTAAACGAAAACAAGGGAAATTGCATGCAGACCCAAACCAAGTTGGCCAAATATGCAGCATATCATTAAGAAAAAACTGTAATTTTTATTCCACAAATATGTTTAAAAGCAGACCATTAGCTTATAATGGCATAGGTAAATGATTCTGTATTGTCATCAACAGGGAAATACAGTATTCCCTTTTAAATGTTTAATATACAAAGTATTATCAAATACTGAACTATTAAACCATGATATGAAAATACATTTAAACCATGCAAACACAAAAATCAGATTTAGAATAACTTATTACCTCATCATGTGTATATCTGTAATCTGCCTTTTTTGACTTGAGGTCCCATAGTGCGACTATTCCAGATTCAAAGCCAATCAGGAGCTGCAAGAATTAGAGCAAGTACTACTATAGCTTTAAGAATGAAAGAAAAAGGTAATTTAAAATACCACAACTCTTGTTCGGAGGAAGAGAAACTGCCATGATATTAGATGCACATTCACTCATACATCAAAATCTCTTGCGATCAGCATGATCTGTGTTAGAAGGTTTTTAAAAATTAGGACACAGTTTAATGAAGACAAGAGTTGCAGAGATAAATGTTTGTTTGTGCCATCACCATGCAACGTTTACTTCCTATTTATTTTGTCATGGCCCTAACACACAGATTGACATTTTAGATTAACACAGAGCTGGAAAAGATTTTGCTCATGCATTTTGTATTTTCTGAGCCAATGGTTGATAACCTTTTCAGTCAGTGGACCAGATAGGCCCAGGTCAGGTCCAAGGAAGCCCAGAAGGCAGAGGGAAGATGGATGGTAGGATCTAGCTTTTCCCAGAGGCTGCACAGGAAGTGTCTGCAGGTGTAATTTATCTCTGCGATGGCAGAAGAAAGCAAGTACTGTTGAAGACCCCCACTGCCGGAGAGAAAAGCACCAAAGGCAGATGAACTTTCCATATCACCACAGGAAAAAAAGTGGCAGCAGCAAGTATTTTCTGTGAGCAACTGCTGGGAACAGCAGTGGTGGCAAATGGATTTTACTGCCCACCCACTACACAGCCTTCCACCTCCAATCCAAATTGGGTCAATCTGACTGCTGAAGCCCCATGTCCACAGGCCAGATCAAACAGCTCCAGAAGCCGAATCTGGCCTATGGACCATAGGTTGTCAATCCCTGTTTGAAGCAGCTGAGAATCAAGGGATTCTTTAAATCTGACAGGTCAACATGAAACACTACTGTTCGCTCCCCATTGCTGTTCATTATTAAGTTACTCAGAAGCAAAAGGTAAGAGAAGCATTTTATTTTCTCCCCACTGAGGCAGAGCAACTTAGGCCATGTACAGACATTTAGGTTCTCCTAGGAAAGTTGCTGCTCTCCCAGTAGAACCCATGAGCAAACATGTTCAGGATTTTTCTCCCACAGTAAAAATGGCTCTTCCAGGAGAAAAGTAACCCTGGTCTGGGTCAGCCAATCAGGGCTGCCCTGTGCACCACTGCCATCCGTCTCCAGACAGACTGCAAGAGGTTGCAGGGTACACTAAGATATTTGAATAAGTTTCCCCTGGCTGTGCAGTGACAGCACTGCAAGCTCTTTTATTTTCAGGGGCACATTATTCAAATGCCTGTGCAGGCATCTCTGGATAAGTTTCTTGTCCAAGAGAACAAACCTGCTTGTGAGACTCTTTGAAGAACATACTGCACTCCTTGCAGGTCTACGACAACACCTGTTAATTCTTGTAAGTTGCCATGTGAATAAAATAGACATATGGCTCTAAGGCCAATATTTTCTGATACAGATGCTTCAATCTTTACAAGATTTGTAAATCTTTAATTATAAATGCAAGTAGCCTGAAATACAGGAATGCTGAGCAGCCAAAAATCCTACTAATTTCAGCATCAATGGATGTTCACAGAAACGTATAGAAAACACTTAAAACACAGGTTGTAACTTTTAATCAACACAATAAAATATATTGCTCCATGAACCAAACACAATTAATAAAAATGAACCATAATGTTGAAAATTTATTTTTCTAATCCATTTCTCTCAAACACTTCAACTTGCTTAAACTGACTATGCCTTCTTAAGCTGCTTTCTATTATAACTTGTATTCTGCAATATTTTCTCTGAAAGTATTTCAGCTTTCCTTTACTTCTCCTTGTAGCATTTTAACTTCGGTATTTTAATAGATACCTTTTTCCCTTGGTTTTATAATCTGCTTCTATCTTATGGAACTACCTGGCTCTAAAAATAGGGTTGGAAGGGACTTTGTAAGATCATCAGGTCCAGCCCCCTGCCCAAGCAGCACGAAGTCAGCTAGGGTCAAAGGATCCCAGCAAGATAGGCATCCAAATGTTTCTTGAAAGTGCCCAGAGTAGATGCTGGCACTACCTCTGGTGGAAGTCTATTTCAGGGCCTGGTGGCTCAGACAGTGAAGAAGTTTTTCCTTACGTCCAGCCTAAAACAGTCTTGCAGGGGTTTGTGACCATTGGTCCTGGTCTTCCCTTGGGGTGCTCTGGTAAACAAGCAATCCCCCAGATCCTGATCTACACCCCTGATCTACTTATAGGATGCCACCAAGTCACCCCTGAGCGTACGCTTCTCCAGGCTGAAGAGTACCATGCCTCTGAGCTTCTCTTCATAAGGCATGCTCTCTTGCCCTCTGATCATTTGTGTGGCTCTCCTCTGGTCTCTTTCAAGCTTCTCCACATCCTTTCTGAACTGTGGAGCCCAGAATTGGATGCAGTACTCCAACTATGACCTCACCAAGGATGAGTAAAAAGCAGGAGGATGACTTCCTTAATCTTGCTTGAGATGCATCAGTAGATGCAAGCCAGAGTTTTGTTTGCTTTGCCAGCTGCGGTATCACATTGGTGGCTCATGGTCATCTTGTGGTCAATCATGACCCTCAAGTCTTTTTTGTTCGCGGTGCTAGCGAATGTAGCACTGCTGAGCCTATAAATATGATGCGGGGTTCCCCCCACCTCAAAGTGGAGCACCTTGCATTTCTCCATATTGAGTGCCATCAGGTTTTCATCCACCCACCTTGCAAGCCTGTCAAGGTCGGCCCAGATCACCAGCCTATCCTCATGTGTGGACACTCTTCCCCATAGTTTGGTGTCATCAGCAAACTTAGCCAGTCCGCTTTTAACAGCAGAGTCCAAATAATTTATAAGACATTGATGGATACAGGTTCAAGAATGGAGCCTTGGGGGACACCTCTGGTCACCGTGCCTTGTTGATTCTGTTCCATCAACTACTACTCTTTGGGTCTGACCTCAGAGCCAGTTCCCCAGTCACTGGCCTGTAGAGAAGTCAAGGCCACAGTTCCCTAATTTCTCCATGAGGACATCATGAGACACCAGGTCAAAGGTTTTTTAAAGTCCAAATATATTATAACAACCTCTTCCCCTTTGTCCAGATAATGAGTCATCTGGTCATAGAAGGAAATGAGATTGGTAAGGCAAGACCTACCTGCCACAAACCCACGCTGACTTATCCCTCAGAATCTTGCTTTCTATTAGCCTGTTGATAATTGTTTTTTTGATAATTTTTTTCCAAGTTCTTTCCAGGGACTGAGGTCAAAGCGACTGGCCTGTAGTTTCCCAGATCTTCCTTCCCCGCTTTCTTGAAGATAGGTACCACATTGGCCCTCTTCCAATCTTCAGGTACTTTGCCTGAGCGCCACAAGTTCTCAAATATCCTTGCCAGTGGCTGAGCTAACGTCTGTGAGTTCCTTTAGCACTCTTGGGTGCAGTCTGGACCATCTGATTTGTGGGTGTCCATCCCCTCAAGGTGTTCCCGTCACAAGATTTATGTCAATGGTGGGCATATAGTCACCCTCATCCTGGCCATCCCACATTTTGTTAGGCAGGGTGGTCCCTTTGGGTTGGTGAAAGACTGATGCAAAGTAATCATTAAGCAGAATGGCTTTTCCTGGGGGTCAGTTGTCAGCTGCCCCTTTGGTTTAGCAGGGGTCCAATGTTGCTGTTGGTTTTTCTCCCCGACTTCCCACTTCCTTAAGGAGTGACCACTCATTGTGAACTCCCCTCCCTGTCAAATCATGGCCTCTCAGGGCCTCAACAGCAGCCTGAGCTTATGAAAGTTGGTTTTTCTGAAGTTGAGGACTTCTGTTTTGCTGACTGATTTGCCAACCTTGCAATAGATAGTGAAAGTGATCAACTCGTGGTCACAGTCTCCCCGCTTCCCTTTGATTCTTAGGTCGCTGACTAGATCATCTGCTCTGGCCAGTACCAGGTCCAGCAGCAGCTTTCCTCTTGATGGCCCATAAACTTCTTAAGAAAGGTAGAGCTCATCCATGCATGTGAGGAAACTTTGTGACTGATCAGATTTGGCTGAGTGCTCTTCCCATGAGGCATCCAGGTAGTTGAAGTCTCCCATGAGGAGGTCTGTAGTAGTCTCCTACCACTGTATCCCCTTCACCAAGCTCCCCTTGTATTTTAACTTCAGTCACCCTCCTTGGGTGCCAATCCCCACTTGTAGTGAAATGTACCACTCCTTCACATAGAGTTACACCCCTGCCCCTTTTTTCAGCACGATCTCTCCTATATAGGGTATAGTCATCCATACCAGTGGTCCAGTCATAGGAGGAGTCCCACCAGGTCTCCATTATCCCTATTAGATCATAGTCATTTCTGTTTATCAGAAGGACCAGTTCCTCCTGCTTATTCCTCAAGCTCCTGACATTTGTATACAGGCAAGTAAGTATGCCACTGGAGGCCCTAGGCTTCCTTGTGCTCCTGAAAAGGCTCCGTTCCTGGGCTAAGGTAGGAGTAGGTTCACTTGAGCAGCCTAACCTGATGATTTTGTGGCTGATGCTTGTACTGGTGGTTGTACACCCATCCCCCGGCAAGCTTAGTTTAAAGCCTGGTCAAGCAGGTCAGCCGTTTTGGCTGAGAAGAGCTTCTTCCCCAATGGAGTGAAGTAGAGGCCATCCCTTCCCAACAGACTGCTGCCTCTCTCTCCGAAATGCAGACTGGGGTCATAGAAGCCAAAGCCTTCATGATGGCACCAATCTTCTGTTCAGTACTTCTATCCATCTCTCCCTCCTCAGCCCATGACCTGTAACTGGAAGGATAGAGAAAAAACCACCTGTGCCCCCAACACCCTGAGGCCCACTCCCAGAGCTGTGTAGTCATTGATGACCCAGCTAGGATTGCTCCGAGCTGTCTCATTTGTACCTACATAGATAAAGGACATGCGACAGTGATCAGAGAGCCAGATAAGTTTTCTCAGCTACATCCCAGATACAGCAAGAGACCTCCCAGGCTCAGGGGTTGGGCCAGCAGATTGCTCCCTCTTCCCCCCTCATGAGGAAGTCTCTGCATTTCTTCTTAGGGGAGGTAGCTGGTTCCGTTTCTTCCTTAAATCCAGGAGCTGGCAGCTCTGCTGGCTGTACTGGTGCTACGAGGGGTTCGTACCTGTTGCGGAGATCCAGGGGATAGGTGGCCCTAGTGCAGCAAGCCTTGGGGCTGGTGAAAACCTTCATCCAAACACCTGGTTGGACAGTATAGGAGCTCCTCTTGTCCACCCTTGTTTTGGCAGGTTACCTAGCTCTTCCCTCTTCCTTTTTTGGGTGAAGGTCCTGGCACTACGAGTCAATCTCCTGTTCACAATCCCTGATGGCACACAGCCTCTGCACCATGGTCTGGAGCTCCACTATCTGGCACTCCAGAGACTCCCAATACAGAACAAACCTCACCGGGGGGCAGGGGGAGGGGTGTCACAAGGCTCCTTGTCCCATGTGCCTGCAGTTGTGTCAGGCAGCCCCCACAGCCGAGTGCCAGGGTCCTCATCTGAGTGGAGGCCCGTAACCACGGGTTCCATCTGGGTGGAGGCCTCAGAAGTACCAGAGCGGAGGGGTCTGGTCACAGAGAGGACCTTTGGGATGTGGCGTGTCCCCACCATGGTGCAGGTAGTCATCTGGGCTACTACTATGCAGACCCTTCTCTTCAGGCTCGCTGCCTAGAGCCTTGTGTGCCTCCTGCTTGCCCTCCTGCGCCAACTCCTGCATTAACTTGCACAGAGTACACCTGTTTGCGTGCTCTGTTTGTGAGACTCCATTCGTGTGGCTCCCTGGAGGGGGCTGGGGCAAATAGGAGCTTGGGGGGGGCGTGATAGTCCTTGGGTCCTCTCACCTGACTCTCCGTAGCTATCTAACTCCCATCCATGGCGGGGCCAACTTACCTCCTGGCTGTGCTGGGGTCAAGGTCGGGGTCCGCATGTCTGCTGGGGATCTCATGGGGGCGTGACAGATTGGCATGCAAGAAGATACTTGCATGCAAGAAAAAAAAACTGACATAGTATTCCTCAGACAAAACTACCATCCCAGAATTTGAAAGGTATTTATAAGAAGACCTATACTACAGGCAGCACATTATATTTTTTATGTAATATTCAGCGTTGAAAATAATATTGAGTAAGGAGCTGATTTTCATACAATTAACTGAAAATTCTAACTTAATAAGCTGTTCAAAACTCTTTGCTTGTATGTTATCCTTCCAACTTTGTTAGGCCCATTACTTAGCAGTGGTTGTTATTTTTCAAAATTTAAATATTTGGCTTCTTGTGTTAGTCCATGTTTACTTGGAATTATTGGGAGCAGCTTGTTTCTTTAGCTAATTCAAATAATGCATGAAATTGTACAGCAAGCACATCAGCTTAATTTGTCTTCCATGCCCAAGAATAGCAGGAAAAATGAGCAACTCCTATGTAGGGGGTTCATCAGACTCTAGGTGACTGCTGACAGATGTCATGGGCAGACTGTGGGGCTGGCAGCTATTTTTGCAGGTGAAGCATAGTGTCCCATGCCTCTGATTGGCCAAGGGGCCCTGGTAGCCCCATCTCTTGCCACTGATCAGCAGCAAGGGCACCTGCTGACTGGTGCAAGAGGCAGGGTCGTATGACAGACAGCCTTCACAGCCAATCAGTGGCAAGAGGCAGGGGCATCTGCTATCTTGCTGTGATGGCAGCTCCCTTTATCCCCCTTGCAGGCTGTGCAGCAGGCTCCAGAGGCCACAAGGACTGCTGGCTTTCCAGCGGGAGCCAGCATTCTCTTTTCAGTGAGGTTTTTTCAGGGAGCCCACCAAAAGCACTCAACCTTTTTCATGGGGCCTGTCTGAAATTGTGGTTTCCATAAATTGCAAAATCACAATTTCAGTAGGTCCCTACTCATGTCTGCTTTCTTACTGAATTATGCTTCTCACTTGAGGTCCTCTTCCTATACGGTTTCTACTCTAAATAATAATAGTACTATGACCTTTGGTAACAGATAGAAGGGAGGTTAATGCAAAGGAAGAACTCCACTGGCTGCAGAGCATATGAGATCTTATTAATCTTGTGTGCCTTTAGAAGGGAAGGGAAAAAATAGGGGCAGAGACTTGGGAGTAAGGCAGTCTTCTTTAGGCAGTTGTTCAAAGGACCAGTTAGCTGGAGGGATGGGGGCATAATATGGTGGGGAGACACGGACCAACAGTCAAAAACCCCTGAAAGACCATTTTAGGCTGGACATAAGGAAAAATTTCTTCACTGTCCAAGCCACCAAGGCCTCGAATAGCCTCCGCCCAGAGGTGTTGCCAGCACCTACTCTGGACACTTTCAAGAAACATTTGGATGCCTACCTTGCTGGGATCCTTTGACTCTAGCTGACTCCCTGCCCTTTGGGCAGGGGGCTGGACCTGATGATCTTACAAGGTCCCTTAAGGGACCCCTAACATCTATGAAATTGATGAAATCTCCAAGATCTCTGGTTAATTCCAGTATTAGAAAAAAACAACTAACTTCTAAAATTTATTATATAACCCTGCTCACAAAATACAGAGCACTAGATTGTGTAAACTGCCCTAGAACAGGCATGCTCAACCTTGAGTCCACATACCCATAGATATCTTATCTGGTCCACAGGGTTCCCTATAGATTGAGAAATTTAGTGGCAAGGGAGTAGTGGTAATAACCACAGCCACTCTCCCCCACTGCTGAATTCACAAACCCCAACCTCCGTACGGCAAGATGGGTCCAGGTCAAGCCTCTACCCTCCCTCCCTCTGGGGCTGGGTCAAGCCTACTTCTGCCCCAACTGCAGGGCTGAGTTAAGGCTTGGTCACATCCCCTCTCTCATGGGGCTGATCTATGCCTCCTCCAGCCCCATGGGGCTGCACTGGGGATGGGCTTTGCCCCCTTCTTCCCTCCTCTCCATGGGGCTGGGTTGGAGCAAGGATGCTCCTGCCCGCTCTGCATGACTGAATGGGGCCCTGCTGTGACCACCCAATGCCAGATTGGGACCTCCAGCCAGACCCAAACTGCAGATGGGCTGGCCAGTGCCCATCTGCCCAAAACAGTTGAGCACAACTGCCACAGAATATGAAACCAAATCAAAATTACCTCTTGCCTATGATATTAATTGCAAAATAATTAGTGTAAGACTTAGACATTATACTTCCCTTTATTTCAAAAGAGTTATACCTAACAGTGAACAATTCTACATGCTTGTACTGAATGAAATCTAGTATAACAACTTTACATCTATGATTGAAATCAAAATACATGCATTTGTCTTACTAACAAATACTGTTTTTTTAGTTTTATTTTACTTTTATGGATAATTTCAAGAGGAGGGCAAGTTGGGTAATATTAGGAAGAGAAAAGAAAAGGAAAGTAAACCTAAACAGAGGCTTAATATTGTTCTTCTATTTTTCACCTCAACTATCATTCCAGCAGCGAGCAAACAGCATTCAATAGCTGTGCTGACACTGGCAATGCTAACATGAACAAGGAATTAATGAGAGCAACGTGTTCTTAGAATCACAGGAGAGTCATTCACCAAATGAAAGGATTGTGAAAGTAACTAAACTGCTTACTTATCTTTTCTGAAAGTATGGTTGTTTTTACAGTATAGCTATCCTTTTTTGTTCCATGTTTCTAGCAGGCAACAGAAGCCCCAGTTCCTCAAAGAGAACAATGTAAACGGAGCCTCATGAAGCCTTGTTTAAATGCTAACACTTGCCCTGTTTAAATGCTAACATTCTCTCCCAGGAGCTGCTCTAATTAAAATGTGTGCAGTGTCTCATGTATTCAGTGCCCCACATTTCAAAATGGCAACAGGAGTACTTTAAAGCTCATTTAATGAGCTTTAGTTAAAGCACCTCTAGCACCATTTTGAAATGCGGGGATGCTGAATACAAAGGATGCTGCAGTGCGCTGGAGCATTCTGATTAGAACCCTCCAGCAGACTTGATTAATCAGAATGCATCAAAGCATGTGTAAAAGTGCCCAAACTGTTTTATATAGAAGGGAAACAGACAGGGGCAAGGGATACTGCTAAAAGACATTAAAAATTGGGTTGACTGGGTCAGCCAAGTTCAACAAGACAGGTAATTCCATTGTCATTCAAGGTATTAACTGTCCACCACGTCTACCTTTGGATCTTCTTTAAAGTTACTCCTAATGCCACATCCCCTTGTCATACCCCTTCTGTTTCCCATTAGTTCTCATTACTTTAATTCCTTCTCCAAAAAAGAAAGTCATTTTCCTTTTTACTTAGTACCTATTAATGCAAATTTATCTTACCTTTCCTTCATCCATTGGATTGTCACTAATATGAACAACAGGTCCTGGGTGAGATTTGGATGATCTGGAAAGGAGAACACTATTTTAATTTAAAAAGTAGATTTTGTTTTCTGTCCAAAATTGCATTACAAAGGTCTTAAGGTAAGATTTTAAATCAATGTGAATTTTTTGTACGGTTGCATTTAGGCTACGGATAGACATTTAAGAAGCCTGAGACGGATTTGAACCAATTTACATGATTTTTTTCTAAGCAGGCTATGCTAGTTTGGGAGTGAACAGAACACAAGGTCACCCTTTCATGAGGGGCACAAAGGCTGCCTGCACTGGCTGAGGCTAGCAGCTTGGGGGTGCTCCTGCATGTCTCCCAAAGTGCTGGAGACTGCAAAGGGCAGCTGAACGGTGGGCCATCCCTGATTGACTGCTGGATGCACACCCCCAAACCCCTGCCATCAGCCGTAGGGAGGGGAGGAGCCAGCACAGAATCTCTCCTCAGCCCCACTGGGCTTCCCCACTCCTTAGCTGTCCAGCCCAGCATGGCTCCTCTCTCTAGCACTGCCCCTCCCCCCTCCTCCAACAGCTGTTGGTTGTCAGTGCCAGTGGCAGGGGGGGAACTGGAAGCCCCCATTACATGCCCACCCCCCAACTGTACTGGCTGGGTTGGCGGGGGGAAGAGGGAGCTAGGCCTATGTGGTGGGTCCTCCGCCTTCTACTCCTCCCCTGCCGCTGTCAGGGGAGCGCTGGGCTTATTTATCCTGGGATAAAAAGCAAATCATACATATGTCCATTTCCATTGTCCTGAGATGCGTCTTAAACAAATTTGCCAAATAAGAACCACTACAAAGTATGTATGTACAGTTATTGTGGGATTACATTATTGAATCTATGGCTAAAGTAACACCGCATTTAGCTGCTTGCTAAACCCTGATTACCACTGAACGTGCGTATACATCAATCCCAGAATATTGTTGTTCCAAGCACAATTTATTCAGGGACACATGAAATGTCTAACCTTTGACAACTCACAGAAGACAGGTGAGAGTTCCTGGATTAGAAGAGGGCAAACGTAGTGCCATCTTTAACAAAGGGGAAAAGGAGTATCTGTGGAGTTACAGACTAGTCAGTCTGACCTAGACACCTGGAGATCATGGAACAGATCTTCAAGGAATCTATTTCAAAATATCTTGAGGAGAACAAGGTGACCAGGAACAGCCAGCATGGATCCACCAGTGAAATGTTATGCCAGACAAACCCATTTTACTTCTATAATAGGATGATGGGCTCTGTGGGTGGGAGGAGAGCAGCAGATGTGATATACTTTGACTTAACAAACGCTTTTGACACTGCCTCCCATGACACTCTCGTTAACAAGCCAAAACTAAGCAAAAACACTGTAAAGGTGGCTACCTAACTGGCTGGATCATCATACTCCAGTAGTCATCAATAGCAAAGTTTCTAGTGGGAACCCCACTATTAAGTAGATAAACTGGAGAAATGGTCTACAATTAACCAAGTGAAATTCAACAAGGACAGTTACAATTCTAAAGTCCTGCATTTAGGCTGAAATAATTCCATGTACAAATACAGACTGGGGACTAACTGGCTGGACTGGTTCTACATTATGGGATAATGTGAACCATAATTATGCTAAATAAAAACCAACAGTATGCTCCTGTTGCAAAAAAGCCAACAAATATTGGGTTGTATTAATAGGGATGCCATTCATAAATCAAAGAAAATTATTCATCCTGCTCTATTTAAGTACTGGTGAGACCTCATCTGAAATACTGTGTCCAGTTTTGGGCCCCACACTTCAAGAAAGATATGGACAGATTAGAAGCAATCCAGTGGAGACTGGCAAAAGTAATTACAGGCCTGGGAGGTATGAGTGACAGGGAAAGACAGAAAGAACTTGAGTTATTTATTCTGGAGACCACTGAAGGGTAGGAGTCGGGGGGGGGAGGGGAAGTGAGGGGGGTTGATAGCAGTCTTGAGATACCTGAAGGAAAATTATAAAGAGGATAGCGATAGCCTTTTCTCAGTGGCTGTAGGGGATAGGACTAGGAGGAATGGCCTCAAGATGCAGTAAACAAAATTTAGGTTGGCGATTAAGTTAGGAAGAACTTCCTAACTATGAGGATGGTCAAGCATTCCAACAGGCTTCCTAGAGAATTTGAGAATTTGCAGAGAAACATCCCTGCATATTTTCAAGAGCAGGTTAGAGAGACACTTTATTAGGATGGTTTAGTTATGATGATCCCATCTTAAGTAGGGAGCTGGATTACATGACCTCATAAGGTCCCTTCCAGCTTTACTTCCCTATGATCCTATAAAATGAGTTAAAATGAATGTTAGTATTGCTCTTAAATTTAAAACAACATGAGAAAAGTTTACAATCCTGTTTACTTCCATATGACACAAAGCCACACAGAGGATTTTTTTAATAATGTATTTCTTCCAGAAATGCTCATAATTTTAGAGAAGGCAAATAGAAGAAAATACGCTTTTCAGAGTTATGCCTGTATAGAGCAAGAAGAGAGCCTAATCTTTACTGACTCACCCCCACTTTCCTGCTTAACTAGAAGTTGGTGCCCTAGCTGCTGCTGAAGGCTGGTCTCCATAGGGGAATCTGTGATTTTGAAAAAAAGACAGCCTGCAGGGCTACGGAAATAGAAGAGAGATCAGACAGCAAAATTGCTAGAAGAAAGGTTAGCTTGATAAATGGAACATTAAGACCATCAAAAAGACACCTGTGGATTGAAGAACAATAAGTCCCCTCAGTTGCCTGAATAGTAATGCCACTGATGCTGCTTTGTGGAGCAGTAATTGAAGTAGGAGTAGCACTGAAGTAGCAGTAATTGTTTCTATTCCAGCCAGAAAAATCTGCCTCCCCAATTAAAATGCACAATTCTGAGGGGCTGATTTTTGGGGAAAAGGTGTAGTATATGAGTAAATATAATTTTGCAGTTTACAAATCAAAAAAAGAATTATACAATAACTCAAAAGGCCTACAAACCATATGCTGCACATGAGACTGCTCCTTTATTTATGTTTTGTGCTGAAGATGCCAGTAGTCTCTCACTATTTTTATGGCTTGTTTTTTGTTTCTCAGAATATACTAGAATCATTTGTGCGTGTCAGTTCACCCTCAAATATCTGAGTAAATTTAATAAAGTTAAATTCAGATAAATGATTTATTCCTTGCTATCTTACAGTGGGACAAATTAGTAAGGAAATCTTAAAAGATCCAAAATTGTTACCCATTTGTTCAATGTTAGGAATAGAGATGTACAAAAAGTCGTACTTTTGATACATAGAACTTTATGTACAAATCAGAGGCTCAGCAATTCAAAACCAACAAAGATTTTATGCAGTACTCAGCAGCGGGCAGTCAAGAACAAGCCTACAGTCATTGCCTTGGACTGGCAGAAGTGGTGAGGGGCTTAGGGTACATGTTACGAATAGTGGGGACTGGTGGGAGTGGTAAGCAATGTTGCAGAAACAGCTAGTGGCACATGGCTGCAAGGCATCTTGGATGTTCTTCCTCACACATACTCCTCCACTTCAGATTTTCCTCCAACTTAATACAACCATGAAGCCCCCAGCTCTTATTTTGAGTAGGAGGAATTTTAAGGGTTGTGGGGAGAGGGACAGCAAGGCAATCCACCACACGTTCCCATTATGAAGTGGATATCAGGTCAACTCCCCTTTGATCCTCCTTAGGACCTGACCTACTATTAACATAAGGTTGCCCACTCATCAGACTAGATATACATTTCTCTGAATTTATGCTGTTTTCTGAAATTACTTTTATATCTAGGTAGTATAAGAGCAATGTTGTAGATACAAAAGATATTAAAGATATTTTCGTTTATATCTAGAAAATCCATAGTCACAAAATTATCTAAAAACTACAAAACAAAAAACAGATATTCCAAATACCAAAAAGCAAATAAATGAAATCAATATAATATTGAAACACATTATGTACAACTAGGTTGGCAAAACATCCTCTCACAAAACTAGCTGAGTGATTTTTTTCTTTAGGTGTGCTGTTCAGTATGCAGATTACAGAGGACACTTCAGATAACAGAACAATATTTCTACATTACTATCTAAAGTATTTAGGACAAAAAAAATAGTTTTTAGCTAGGTAAAACTAACCAAACTCACAGTTCAATGGCTTTATTCCACATGATGACATAGCCTGAGAGAGTGAAGGATTCCACATTGACAATATGAATGTTTCCTCTTTCAGTGCCCACATATAGCCATTTACTTTGAAAAGGCAGATGGCAAAATGTTATCCTGCAAGAGAGAACGGATCCAAAAAAAGGAATTAAGAAAACCTTCTGTAAATCTGATAAACACTTTGCTAAAGCCAAACATTAGAAAAAAACTTTTTCTTCTAATTTTTCTCTGTTCAGCTGCAACCATGAAATAAAAGAATAGCTTCTGAAACCATGTTATTTAAAAACCTGTCCAAAATCTAAAAGAAAAATTTCAGGTGTGAAGGTTAACTTTAGAATAAATGACAGAGCTTAAATTTAAATACTGAATACTTATTTGGGACTGTTGCCATTTTATATTATTATTGTGAAACACTCTAATCTTATTTAAGTTTCCAAGTGCATTTTTAAATTAATAATATAATCTACTGAATTTCAAGGGCATAAAGGATTTTAAGAAGTTACCCTGTTTTATAAGCTGGTTTCAAGTGAGGTCAGGTAATAGATACACAAATACAAGATATCAAACACAGTACACGAGTTACTAAACACTTTTAATCTACAAAATCAAGAAAACAAAACAAAAACTTAAAACAAACATCATTTCAAGAAAGTGTTTTAAAAGTAGTTTCAACCTTTCCCTTGTCAACTTTTTACAGTTTTACATCACATTTTCTTTCCTTTGGCTCATGTTTTTATCTTCCCAGTGCTAGGCAGAAGATCTATAGTATAAAAAGGAGGGTTTGACAAGGAATCAAAGAGTCATTAAGTTTGCAGGGACATGCCTGGTCTCTCATACAAAAAATACTATGTTTTTTACCTAGAACTTTTTATGGATCCCATACTGCTCAACACTTCCTGCCAGTATTTGAGAACTAATTTTTTATCTTCACTAAAGGGTTTTAAGCATGGCAATTTCAGTTCCAAAGGAAATTCTAAGAAAAAAAATCTAAATCTAACAAATTCCTGAACTTTATTTACAGAAAAGTATAACAATGCCATGTTCAAACTTTCGACTGAAATTTTATCAAAATCAACACTTACCCTCCTGCTACTCCATCACCACCTCTGCCCTACCCTCACCTCCCTTTTTCACTGCTTACCTTCTGGTTCCAGCTCTGGAAGGGCTCCAGCCCTGCTCCAGCCTAGGGCATGGAGCACATGGCTGCTTTGGCCCCAGTCTGGCCTGATGGCAGCAGCAGTCATGGCAGCAGCTCTGGCCTGGGGTCTAGCTCTGCGGCTCAGCCAAAGTTATCACCACTGCAACAGCTATTGCGTGGCTAGGCTGGGGCTAGTACTCCATGCCCCAAGCTGGAGCAGAGTCAGGCTGGACCTAGAGCTGGAGGGTAAGCGGCAGTGGGGAAGAGGAGATATCACATCAGGAGGCAGGCACCAGGCGGACAGGTGCTAAGAGATATGGGTATGGGGGGAAGGTGGGGAGAAGGGGGCTAGCTAAGCACAGGCACTGCAGAGGGTAGCAGGTGCTGAGACGCAAGAAGCAGGGTTGGGTTCCTTGACTCCTCACTCCTGCCCCTCTTTCACTGCTTTCCCCACCGCAACCATGGGAATTTAAAACCACCCTCCAATAATAAGATTTTATACATGGAAAATTGTTTAAAAAAACCAACCAACCAACCAAACAAAAATTCTACGTTTTCTATGTAGACAATTTAATTAAGTTCAGAGTCATTTTGGATTAGGTAAATACGGTACATGACAAGCCCATCACAAAAACTGGTCCCCACTGGGTTAAAGCAAGGCACCAAATCAAGTGAAATTTTGCAGTTTACTTTAATGGATCCAGAATTTTACCCCATCTCTCCCCTAGCACAATACTGCCACACCGGTATTTGAAACTGTTCATATGTTTAAAGAAAGGCAGGTCCTTACTAAAAAGGTAAGATCTGAACAGTGATTCTGGATTCAAACTTGATGCCAAGTGTAGTCAAAACTCTAAGTAGAGAATAGTTTTAGTTTTAGGATTTAAAAATCAAAATTTTCTTCATAATTGCTTTAAGGGATTTGGGGAGGAAGAAAGTGTGGGAAGGTTTCATGGGAATTTTCTGATGGCATTTTGTTTTGTTGGTAAATGCCAGCTTGTTGAATCCAAAATATTTCACCGTTGGCAGTGGCAATGCATAGGGGGTGCATGTGCACCCCTTGAGAGCATCGACGCACCCCCTGACTGGTGCAGCCAGTTAGGTGCGCTTCCGGAAGTGGCTGCAATAATTAGCCATCACGGGATCACCCAGGGAAACCCTCCCCAGTCTGCAGGATCTCCTGGGGGACCACCCCCCCGTTGGCAGGACTAGTCAGGGGGGGTTTACATGCCCCCCCCAACTAAGGCAGCACCAGTCACCCAAGACTGTTGGTTTTAACCTACTTCCAGTGAACCATGGGTAGGGTTACAGGTCAGGAGAGAGGAGAGGGGAAGGAGTCAAACAAACAACTGATACACTTTTTTAAAAGATAAGTTTTGTTTTCTAAAAAAAGGGTCAGGTTAAATGCATCTTCATTCCTTTAAAAAAAAAAAAATCAGTCTAAGCAACTAGAGAAACAATATTTATTCTTATAGAAATTTTGTTGATACAACCCTATCACACTGCTTGATAGCATTTACCAAGTGTTGTAGTTTATTAGTAGTATCTACAGCTTCATTAGAACCAAGATGAGGCTTGCAGCCAACTCTCAGTAATGCTGCTTAGGTTACTGAATTTTATTCATATGTACATGTACATGCACATGAGAGGTACGGTGGCAGGTGGGAAGAGGAATAATACTGCTGTCTAGTAAGGCTCTCAATTCTTTCCTTTATGCAAAGAAAGCTGCTTAAAGGTTGGCACAGTTGTAAGCATTTGTGCTGAAATTTCACATATTGGTCACAAAAGGCCAGTATTCAAGAACAAGACTTGTGTTTTACCCACAATAAAAGGAGGAATATTGAGACTTTTCTTTGAACAGTTTTACTGCCCCAACATACTGAAGCAGGCTTGCAATCTGGCAAAAAGACACCCGCATGTCAGGTATTTACCTTATGCCATCCCAGTGAAAATCTGTTCAAGTCCGTGTTATATGCCTTTGGGAAAAAATCCCTGGTAGCACAAGTTTGGTGGAGAATTTAATTTTACTATCTAAGCTCTCTAACATTTCTTTCCAGCTGCGCATAATCAAGTCCCTCATAGCCTCTAGTAATATCCAGGCTTTAAAAAAAACAAAAACACAACACTCCAGGCTAGGATTATGGAAATACATCAGATTCCCCTTTACAGTGGCTACTACCCAGGGAGGTAGAGAGCAGAGAGACGGTCCATTCTATGCTTCTAGTGACCTTTCTGATGGCCCTAAAGCAGAATGGAAGAGGAAAGAGTCAAATCTAAATACAAAATTAAAAGGATAAGAATAGAGTAGGAAAAGAAGTCTGATGAGATGGGGCTAGTGTGAGGAACTGGGACTGGCTAGTTCTTCTAACTAGGACCCTGTGAAATAACAGAGAGTGCTGGGCAACCAATTGCCTGAAATGGGAATCAGGACAAAAGGGTAGGGCTGGGTCTGCAACTGGCTGCACTAGGGCTAGAGACAGAAGTTACATATAAACCCACTTAAGTGATCAGAAACTGGTTTAAACTTGTAACGAAAAAAGATATTCAGTCCACATAACCAGTTTAAAAATGGCTTAAACTGGTTTAAGATGAACCTTGTTGAAAGTAGTATCAGACTTGACTGATTTTGGTCAAACCAGTTTATGAAACTTCTGTCCCAGACCCTTTCCTGGTTCAAACTAAATCATAGCCCACCAGCATCCCAGGATACTTTGCTGACCTGGGCTGGGCAGTGCTATCTGCGACAGAGAGGAGAGCTGGTCCCACCCATCTGGCTCCCTAGCTGGAGCAGTGAGGGATGGCTGACAAAGTGTGTGTGGGGGGGGGACCCAGCTGGGTCTGCCTGGAGGGGCTGAGGGTGGCAGCCCCTGACAGACTTTTCCCTGCTGCAGCAGAGGGGGTGGGGGGCATGGACAGGCAGGCTCAGGTAGAGAGAAGATGGGGGGGGTTAAACCCCCTCTCCCACCGCCTTGGGACCCCACCCAGGGTTTGCTTGGCAGAAGATCAGCAGACTCCACCCCCTCCCACCTCCAACAAAGCCTGAGGCAAGTGGTTGATAAGACAGGGTGGGCAATTATTTAGAGTGGAGGGCAAGCCATTGAGGGCCACAAAGGTAACCCTGCCCCTTCACAAATGCCCCAGCCCCTGGCTGCCATCTTGGGACTGGAAGTCCCACCTTCTAACCCCTGACCTTTGCCACCAGAAGTCCCTCCCCTTGGCCCCAGAAAACAGATTTTGCCATCTCAGAGCCATAAAAATACCAATTATATTCTAAAAATCATACATGTACTACAACATTCATTAATTTAATTTCAAAAAATATTTTTGTCCTGATTTACATGTGGTTGTGTAGTATATGTAGAGGTGATAGTATAATAGCGTAAAATAATGTCTTACTTTTGTATATTGTGGGAGTATGGGGTGTATGTGTGCGGGTACAGATTTGTGGCTGTGTGGGTATGTAGAATGTAGGGGAGGGTATGTGTGTGTGTGGGAGTTTGTGGAGAGAAAAGCATGCAGGGGGGTATGTGGGGTTGAGGAGCATGTGGGTGGGTATGGGGTTTGTAGGGGGCTATGAGTGCGTGGGGGGAGGGTGGCTGGGGAGGGTTGTGGTATATGTGGAGGGGGAATGTTTGCCCACAGCCTGAGCCCTCCCCCATGCCCCCGGCACCTGCACCAGGCAGAACCCCTGCCAGAGCTCTTCCAAGCCTGGGCTCCATACTCGTGCTGCTCCTGGCCCTGGGACATTGTCACAGGCCCCATGTTCCTGCTTGCTGCCACTTCCCTCTCCTGTCTACCACTGCTGCCCTTCTGATGCTTCTCCATCCTCCCGTGCTTGCTGCTCCAGCACCATGTCCCAGCTGCACAGCCAAGACTGCAGGTGGCAGCAGGAGCTGGCCCAGCTCAGCCAGCACTGCATGGAGCCAGCCAAGAAAACTAGGGGCAAGGTCAGCTCCTGCAAAGTCCTGTGGCGCAACACTGCAGCTGGGAACCATGTGGTGCTGGAGTGGCGGGGGGGGGGGGGGAAGGGGAGCGGTGGCAGTGGCAGAAAGGAAAGTGGGGAAATGGCTGCAGCAGGTGCCAGGGGAATGGGAGCAAGCGGGCACATGGGAGTGCAGCAACAGCTGGGCCGGAGCGTGGGGCCTGCACCAGCGTGCAGAGCCGGTAGGGGCCCAGAATGGGGTAGCAGGGAAGTGGGCTAGCAGGGGCTCTCTGGGGTCATGCTGGGCTGCACCACCAGGGAAAGTGGGCAGCTGGCCTGGCTCCATACAGCCCCTGCCATCCTGGACACTGCTCTTCTGCCACTGGGCCCCAGGCATCTCACCGGCATGGGCCCTGCGCTCTTGCCCAGCTGTTGATGTGCACTCCCACTCAATGCCACTTCCCCACCACCTGTTGCAGCCATTTCCCTGCTTTCTTCCCCTCCCCCCACCCACTGCTCTGGGACCACAGGAACCAGCCTGGCCTGGCCGCAAGGACTGGAGCGATAGTCCATGGTCCTCCCCTGCCTCCTTCCCCCGCATCTCATTCTTATCTTCTGAATTATCCTCACTAGCAGAGGGAGGTGGGAACACCTCCAGGGTCCCAGGCCAGAAGCTTAGGTGGGGGGGGGGGGATGGGGCCATGCTGCTGCAGCTGTCAGCTCCCCTTGGGTCTGCCCCTGGCCCTGTGCACTGGGGAGGGCCCGCAGAGCAGGGCGGAGCAGAGGTGGCACAGAGCAGGCTGGAGCAGTGGCGCTATATCCAGCCACCTGCTCCCCTCTGCCGATGGCAGTGGCAGCTTTTTCGGGTCTTGGTCCCCGCACAGGCTGATTTGCCCTCGGCCCTGCACTCTGCTCGGGTGGCCTCTGCCTGTCATCTTCGACAGGCAGCCAGGGGCAGATAAATATTAAATTTTCTAAATTTTGCAGGGGTCCTGCAGGCCAGATAGAATGGCCTGGTGGGCCCAATCTGGCCTCCAGGCCATATTTTGCCCATCCCTGTGATAAGGGGAGGGGGGTATAATTCCCTTCACCTCCCCCAAGCCATGGGGAAGGGGGAAGAGGCCAGGGAACTTGGGCTGGAGGGACTGGTCCCCTCCCACCTGTGAGCACAGGATGAAGCCCTGCAGGATCAGGTGGAGGTGGGAGGTGTTGGCAAAGACCTGGCACAATCATTACACGTACATGCTGGAGACAGAGCTAAGAGAACAGGACAGGCTCCTTGACTGCTTGGGCTGGTGTGACCATAGAACGCAAAGAACTACATTTACATTATAAAGTAGAACCTGTAAAAGTTGGGAGACTGAGACCTAAGCAGAGACAAAAGACGCTTGAATGCATGAGAGTCCTGCCAAAGGTGCTATAGTTGACAACTATGCTCATGTCAAGGCACCCAAAGGGGAAAAGGAGTGCAAGTGCACCTGTAAAATCCCAAGAAGAGATCAGGCCTGTGGGATTTCTACTCCAACACTTAAGACCTGTTGATTCCCTAAGAAGGACTTCCTGAATACGTGGACGTAAGGAGACATGCTGCCCTTAGAGTTACATAAGGCTTATGCAAGGTTTTCTCTTGTCTTTTTGGTTTATTACATTCTATTTTAAGTTAAACTAAGTTGTGTGTACACTCATTGTGTTTTACTGGGCTGTATCTCAGCTTAGGCAAAGATTTTTAGTTTTTCTTTGTTGTGTACAAACTGCTGTGTTCAACATATACTCACTTCAGAGAAAGGACTATTTTTGTTCAAGGTTTATGAATTCAATGTCACTACCTTTTTACTCACCACCCCCTCCTCAGCCTGGCAGGGGCCACCCTCCACCACACCAAGTGGGGAGCAGGGAGGGAGGGGGGCAGAAACCTGGCAGACACTACCCTCCCCGTCCCAGGAAGGCCTGGATTGGGATCCCATGTGGAAGAGGACTTGAAACACCCACCCTCCAGCATGCTGGCCCCAGGCTGGGGCCTGGCCATACCCCCTCTGCCAAAGCAGGGAACAGGGAGGCAGGGGGAAGCCTTGGAGCTTCAGTCCCTTCCCTTTGGCAGTGGCTGCCAGGCTGGGAGTCATGCTCTAGCACCCCCTGGCTTCTGGCCTGAGCCACTACACGCATGTGGCTGTATTACCTGAATCAAAAGTGAATGCCTGTTCACTTGCTTCTCAGTTTAATCTCCGCAGCTTCGATTAACCTGCAAAGACTGAATCGATTTAGCTTTGGACTTTTTGACTGTCTGTATCTAGCCAAAGAGAACAGACACAGGCCCCTAGAAGACATTACACTCAAGATCATAATATCAGAGTACTTAGGTCCCATCTGACCTTAAACAGGTCATCAGGTCCGACCTCCTGCCCCAGGCAGGAACAGGTGCCAGGGTTATATCACCCCTGCTAAATATCTGTCCAGCCTCCTCTTGAAAAACCCCAAAGTAGGAGAGAGTACCACCTCACTTGGGACCCCATTCCAGAGCCTGGCAGCCCTAACTGTAAAGTAATGTCTCCTGATGTCCAGCCTGAACCTTCTCTCTAATAATTTGTGGCTATTATTCCTAGTAACCCCAGGTGGTGCCCAGGGGAACAGAGCCTTCCGCAATTCTCGCTGGGGTAAGAATTTCTTCCCCTGTCACTCAACTCACCCCTACTTTTGTGGGGATTTCGTGGGTGCAAGCAAAATCCTCTGTCGCCACAGGCTGGATCTAGTTGCTCAACAGGCTGTGGCGATGTTGCTGACCCAGAACTAGAGCAGTGGTGTTCAATTTCTGACCTGCAGATTCTGATCAGTCTATGGGGCTCCCATGGGTGCAGAGTTTTCTTTTCTTTTTTTTTTTTTTTTTTTTCTTTTTTTGGAAGGTTCAATAGAACTGTGGCAATTAACAAAACCACTACTCCTCCCACTGTTAAATTTTTGTGGCAAATCCAGACACACAGCTGTACAGGCTGAACACCACTGCACTGAAACCATGTTCATCTCGAGCCTACGTGGAACCCAAGCATCACTGCTGTCAACGAATGCCTATAAAACCTGCTGACAACCCATGTCCACCAGGATGCTCTACAACTGGCTATTAATCATTCCTTAACTCTATCTGTTTTTCTTTTAATTCTAAAGGCCCGAAATCCTGCTGATGAACCAAATGGAAGTAAATATGATGTGGTATTAAAGCAATTTGTTTTCCACTTTCTCTAGAGTCTAAGAAAGTTCACACCTACCCACCCACCCACTTTAAAAGTTTACAGGTCAAGCACTCAAATGTCTACAGGTGACAGAATTAAGGTTGCCTGTGCAACTTATATCTATTATGATGCAGTCTAATTATATCACCTACAAGTTTCCCCCCTCCTCATAGGACACCATGTCTCATTCAGCACAGAGCTTGGACTTGCCTTGGAAATGAATCAGATGATGGGGGTTCTCTCTAAGATTCCTGACTAATGGGTTGTACAAGTTGGCAAAAAGAGAAAGGACAATCTCTATTAAGGCAGTTATATTCAGCCCTAGAGAAACAGATTTTATTCCTGCCTCTGCTTCACATTGCCAGCCTCAGGCAAGGCAAAGTAATTAAAATCCAAACTATTCACAGGTGGTCAACCCAGCCCCATTTCATTTTTTAACTTCAGTCTTCATTCAATGTCAGGCTACATAAAGAAGATGTTCTGGCACCTCTAAACCAATAATGATAGATGGCAGGCAAGATACTGAATAGGGGAGAGATCACTCTAGAGAGAATTTGGTTCAGTGCTCTCCCTCTATAGCATCCATTTCTATCACTGTGGGAGACAGAATACTGAGCTGGATGGGCCACTGGTCTGATCCAGTATGACACTTACATTCCTATGAAAACTGTATTCTATCCACCCTAGCATAACAGGTTACAGTAATTTCATACAATAACGCTTAATTGAGTGGGCCAATAAACATAAGAAAAAACATCACAACAGATTTCATACATTCTAAATTGAGTAACCATGTGCATTGTTGTATTTATTAACTTCTTTTTTGTAGCCTGATGTTGAATGGAAGCATAAGTAAAAAATTAAATAGGGCTGGATGTTGCTCATAAATCATAATCCCATTCCCTGTGTTCTCTTATTTTATTTGCTTTCTTATTTTCATCCAATTAAGGTAATTGCAATTGAAATAAGATGGCTTATCTGGATCTGGAGACATAAGAAAATACTGGTAATGAGGTTTGGTTCTGCCTGATAGGTTATTAATTTAATACCTTCTTTCTTAACCAGTTCCCTGACTCATTTCACTTTCCCACCCTACCTTTTTATTGTCTTTTTCTTATGCTGAATGAGAGTAGGATTTTATATAAAGTTAGGAAGAAGTAGTCATGTAATTAACATATTCACCAGCGTGCACACAAGCACAACAAAAAGGACATTTTAAATTATGGCCCATTTCCCAAGACCCAAGTTTTTAATTTTGCAAATATAATGTATATTCTTAATAGAGGTGCACCAATAATACATTGATCCAACATCAGATCGGTACCACTATAAAGAAAATTGTCTATATCCAATATTGACCCGATGGGGCCAATAATTTGGCCGATAAATGCCCCACGCCACTGCTTGCCATAGCCACGGCTGAACGCCCCACCTACACCTAAACACTGGGAAACGCCGTGGCTGCACTGGGTGGCAGCACAGGGCTGGGAGTGGAGATGCAGCAAAATCTGGGTTGGCTGCAGCCTCCTCCCAGTGTTCCATAACTTGCTCTGAGCTTAGCTCCCGCCAAGAGCCCCGAGCAGCAACAGCTCTGGCTCCATATGGCAGCTGCAGCCTGTGCTTCATCACGCAGATCAGGTGGCACATGCCCCACCTGCCCTCCTGGGGTGCAAGCAGTGACAAAAGCCACCTCCACCCCACGAGCCTCAGGTACATCCCATGCCCTCCCCCCCACCCGGCTGGACAGCGCTTGCCCCCGGCCCCTCCCTCACTGAGCGGGGTGTTGATCTGCCCCGCCACACCCCTTCCCTCCCCTCTCTCTTTCCACCACAAAGGACTTACCAGCTGATGGCAACTGTATCGGATGTTGAATCAATGTCGGCTGATATGCCTCTTAAATATCGGCTATCAGTATAGATAGTAACATCTCTATTGGTGCACCCCTAATTCTTAACATTTAACAAGTGTTCCTATGTAGACTATAGTTAACAAGATCATGAGGGATCTAGATTATCCAGCAACCACTGTCAGATATGCCTTCTAGAAGATAACCATCTGTAAAAAATAATTAGTTATTTTGCTTGTTCCACACTGACTGCAACATATGCATTACTCCATTTTCAAGAATAAATGTTAGTTTTATTTTTTGAATAGACCAGAGTGAATATATCAACTGAATATTGGTAGTAAAGTGCAAGCACTCACACCTACCTATTATTTCTGACAGATAAATAGGCTTTGGGGGAAAATATTTCAAAGACTATATAGTAGAGTCACAAAGAAAAAAACTAGTTCAACTTCTGTATATTTTTGCCTGTCAAGGGAAAAACTCTTCAAGGATTTGCAACAAAGAGCAACAATTCTGGGCTACTTCAAAATATTAAGGTTACATACAATACACTGCGGACAATAAAAGCTTGAGCTGAGATTCGAACAGCAACACTAACTTCACTATTTGACAGATCCTGTATATTCAACTGAAAGTCTAACAATACAGGCAATATTATACTTTATAATACACTTACAATTCTCAAACTTGAGTGCTTAACTGAGTTTTAAGTGTGAACTAGTGTTCTTTGTTTAAGATTTATAATACATTTTGCAACTGGAGGAATGTAGACATGATGGAAAATCTCATCAGGAAGAAGATTGAAAAAACCTAACTCATGACTATTTATCTTGAAATAAAGTTCTTTTTACATACAATAATAATTTTGCCTTTGATAAAAAAGGGCTAAAGGAAGATTAGAAATTATTATGAGCCAAGCACTAGACAAAAAGAAAAGTACACAAACAACTAATTAAATAACACACTCTCATATCTGATTCCACGTAACTTCCTAAACACTGAAGTAAATGCTATCATGTCATGCCTGATGAGAATTTCAGAGTACTTCTATTCCATGCTACACCATCCCCACTGGGACAGGTGTTCAACTTAACTGAGTCATTGCCCCACTACTCATATGCCATTCAACTATCCAGAGTTGTTGTCTATCAGTTCAACTGGTCTGTGACAGTGTTAGACTATACTGCAAGAGAGATGAACACTATATATGATCCAAGGGAATCAAACTCAGTACTACAGCTGAACCATGTGTTACAATTCATGTTACACAATCAAAATGCTCTGCTGATAAATATTTGCTTCTGCAGAGGTAGTTAGTTTTCAGATGCAAACCTATACAGTAAGAGGTACTCTGGGGACACTAGAAGTAGAAGAACACAAAGTTTATTTGGAACAAAATAGTATGTCCTTTTCATGCTCACTGTGATGCAATGAATTCAGAGGGGAAAAACAGTATCAGATACTACCAACTATATCATACATTATCTTGTGACAAAGCACGGTCTTAGTTCAGGAGACATACCAATATTCCTTTCTACAGAAGAGATAGAAAAGAGACCGCAGAGTTAAAAGCTACAGTAATTCCACCTGCTCTGAAGTACATGGGAGAAATGTTGAGTCCAAGTATCATAGGGTTAGTACCCTGCCCTCACCTACCTTTTATTCCTCAGTGCCTAAGCAGCAACCTTCCTCCATGAGGATCTACCTTGTTAGGGACAACAAAGGTCACAAAAAAGGCAAAAGGAAGAAAAAAAACTAAGAAAAACTGGAGACCAAACCCAGTTCCTTGTAGGAGTCGCTGACAGCATGTAATCAAGCAAATCTTTCATGTTCTGAAGCTCGTATTTTTAGCCATAGTATATATTCAGTTTAACTGAACACATTTGTTTTTCGTCTATTATATCCAAGTTTGCTTTCTACTTCTGATTAAAAAACTTACTGATTAGATTCTTGAAATCTCAAGGTTTGTTTGTTTTTTTAATCTAGGGATATTTTTTCAATGCATTTTCCAATACTACTTCTAAAAAACAGCCTAACAAACAATGAAATGAAGCATACCAAGAAGCTTTACTCTGGTGAAATACACGATTATAATCTATACTGAACAGTATACACATGTCAGTAGATGAGCACATGGTAAGAACACCACAGACGTTTCCTACAGATACTGATTTTACTTCAGATAATTGTGTCTGCTATTACTAAATTAAATTAAATTTAAATTAAATTAAGTGTCATGATCTCAATATGAGGTTTAAATTGTTAAACTAAGTCAACCTACTTCAGCAGCTTAGGAAGCTAGTTTGAAGAATACCAAGAACTGGAGCAAATTAATGTATCAACTAAGACAGCTGTGCATAAATATACCTAAATTTCCTTTTTTCTCCCCTTTTCTGGATTGGAATCTGGTAGATGACAAGGCATTTATACCGGTTTATAGGCAGACTGAATACATAATACATTTCTTGTACACAAGTAAGATTAACTATAAAATACTCAACGAGGAGACAAAAAATGCCTGACATTTTCCTAATCTGTTACAAACTGGTATTCAGCCTACCAAAAACAATGTCACTACAATGGTTTCCATCTTTCTCAGCATGAAGTTTCTCACCTCTACAAGTAAAATTAACTACTTTACAGGAATCAAAATATTGGCACAGGAGCATTTGGGAGGTGTATATAGACCAGAAAGTTTCCAGTCTTGTATATTCATATTTCATGTTGATAAAAAATAGTATATTTTTGGATTAACCATCATAATGATAGATTATCCATATTACTATCTAAAATCTTTATCCTTTCCCCAAAACAGAGCTAAAAAGCTACACCCATACATGAGGTCAAGATATATCTGGTTTATTGAATCCGTATTTGTAGGTATGTTTTTGACCAACAGCAACCAAGAAACAAAATTAGATCATAGAAAACTAGAGCTGAAAGGAACCTCATCCAGTCCCCTGCTGAAAGCAGGCTCATCCCTGACTCGATCGTCCCAGTCATTTTCATCTAACCTACTCTTGAAAACTTTAGGGATGGAGATTTCATACTTCTCTAGGCAGCCTGTTCGAGTGCTTAACTCCTACAGTCAGAAAGGTCTTTCTAACACAGTAAAGAGCTAATTTAAATAAAATGTACTGCGTTAATATTTTCTAATTTTGCATTCTAATTTAAATTTAAATTTAAATATATTTTGAATCACTGCTGATAGGAATACATTAATTGTGATGGGGGGGAGGATCTCTTAAGAGGCAATTTGCAAACATGTCGAAAGAATTTCCGTTACTAGTTACAGACCATATGTCTCTTCTGATAAACTGTCCAAGTTACTTAATAAAAGTCTGTCATCATCCCACCACAATACCTAATAAGACACTAATTAGTAACAAGAGACATTGTTCCTGGAAAGAACTTAATTAAGGAAACCTCAGCACGGTCATGAAAAATCTTTACGTCTTATTTTATTCATATTATGTAAATGCTATATCAATTACTGAAAGAAAAAACGGCAATAGACTGCTATCTTTTAAACTGTACTGATAAGTCCTTTTAGTTTCTATTCAGAATATCACAATGTAATTGTTTGCTGAACAAATAAAAATTACTGTTCATCAGCATTTTCCACTGCTTTGCTGGAGGACAGAATAACAGTACTTTAAATCAGTAGAGGACACCAATAGGATGGCTTTTTTAGTTCAGAAGCACTGTCATTAAACTCCTGTAATTATTTGTTACACTAGGCATTCAAGTATTGTAAATTTACATGTGAAATGTCTGTGATCTTTTATGGGAAAGATTCTCAATACTGCAGAAATAGGATTGAAAAAACAAATTTGAGTACTGAAATACAGAATAGGGAACATTTTTTGTAAGTGTAGACTCAGTACTCCAAGGGGTTGCAAGTGGTCCTGGAAACCTTTAAAGTAAATCAACAGCTAAGACAGCTATGGTCCTGACAACTAGGTGCTGGGGTTCAATTATTTCAAGTGCAGTCAGCTTGCCTAATAACACTTCCTGGCCTTGTTGACACCAGACACTATACTGCTCAGTAAACTAATCTACTGAACAGTAAAGCATCACCATCTACACATGCAGGCACTTACTAAGCAGTAAATTAGTTTACTGCACAGTAAATCTGCTACTTGCTTATGCAGTACAGCCATATAGCATTAATTGCACATGTAGAAATCACCCTTTTGTTTCTGAAAATATGAGATAGGATCTGCTTCTGAATGCACCATATGAAGATCCCTAGTAAGGTCATATGTTCACGGTGACATGCCATACAGTGATGATCTTCTTGGGATTGCCCCAGCTAAATTCTACCTGTACTCTACCCAAGAAGATATGAATGATGGTTCTTCAATAACCTTGTGGGGCCTCACTCCAAAGGTAGAAGAGAAGCATCTCTTTTCAGTGCCAACAGTATACCTCTAGTGATAGCTATGAAGAGCATTTTTCCTATTTAAGCAGGAACATCAAAAGATATAGGGGCTGCTACCAATCATTTCTTCAGCACTTGGAATTTGTTTCAATTTGATTCATATTGCTTCAAGAAATATCCTGGATCCACCTGGACCCTTTGATGGCCTTTATACCAGGCCAGTACCAGGTCTGTTGTTCCCTATGCTGTTTCTAGTCAGATTCTGATCAAGGATACTCTGTTCTTCAAAGAAGTGAAATGTTGTCCTCCTTTTCGGTACTGTTCTTCATATTCAGAATTATATTTGGACTGCATCCAGTTGCAAGAATTTACTTCAGGGCACAAACTCTTGTTTCATTGCTTATGATACCGGCACCAGAACAGGCAGTACAGGCCCCAAGGTGCTGAAACCAAGATCAACAGGAAAGAGAATTTTCCAAGAATGAAGTAGTCACTATTCAAGATCATGCTGTTACATGGGTCACAGATCTTTTTCACCTCCTTCCTAGAGTCCAACATTTCTTTCCAGGACAGTGTGCGTGACCCAGCTTGTGTCAGCCCATACTGACCGATCTGGCCTCATTTTGATAGTAACTCCCACCTTTGCATCAGAACTGACTCGCATGGATTGCTCTGGAATATGTATTTCATGTTGAGTATCTTTGTATTGCACATCTAGCAGGAAAAGGACTTGTACCAAGAATACCACTTTTGTTCTTTGTGTTAGGGAGAAGACGCATTGATTATTTCCATCTTCACTAAGGAACAGATAGAGAAATTGGGATCCTTTTATTAACAATATAATGGCTAAATTGGTCTAGTTACAAATCCAAAGTGGCATATACAACCTTTACCTGATGCTTGCTAACTTAGTCTGGGACAGGTTTTGTTTTCAGACAGGTTTTCTAGATTGTAAAATGATAGCTTCTACTACATTTTAAAAGTGTAAAAGACTTTTCTTTTTTAACCTTAAAGAAAGTAAACAGAATTAAGGCAGTATCCTTCTTCATTTCTTTTTTTACCCATAGCATAAATTAAAGTTTATATAGCACACCAGAAACATACATTTTTTCATGTGCAATTCCAGGACTTAAAACCATGCAGGCTTCCTGCTCCTGGGGGAAAAATGCTTTAACTCTGGAGAACAGAGTACAGAGACATGGATCCCAAATTTTAGTTAAAATTTACATGCACTCAGTGCAGTCAATGCATGGCAAAGATCCACAAAGCAAGTCAAAACAAAATACAAAGGATGAGGTCCACCAAGGAATGTCACCATTCAGTTCTAATACTGTAATACTTGCATATCATTAGTGAGGTAGGTACCTATAACTAGCATACACAACAGGCAACCTATTGAGAAAATGGACAACACTTAAGCTGTGACAGGAAACAACAGCAAGGTGCACAAATCCTGACTCTCCAGAGCTTCACTAGGCAACAGGAAGAGGCAGCCAGGAGGAGCATAAACTTGTGTCCCAACACCCCTCAGGAGAGATTCATTCTAGTCTTGGCTCTGAGGACTACTGTTCATTTTGCTTTAATCCATCCTAGTGCTGATTACATAATCATGCTGCCTCTTGCATACTTCCCTGGTCCCATCTTGTATTGTTTTCTACACCATGGCCCAGTTTTAACAAGAAGGGTGGAATACATCCTCATCCCAGTCCTGCCTAAAAAGCCTAATAACTAGGCAAGACATTAGGCGTGATATAGGAAATATAGGTTTGAATCCCCTCAGTCCAAATGGGGGACCTAGAACCCAGTCCCCTACTTCCTGAGTATCCTAAGGACAAGACAGATAGCACTTCCTTTCTATTCCACCCCAACTGTTATTGAATGGAAATAGCCTTGGGTACTGAACCTAAAGCTATTGAAATAATCAGAACACACCTACTAGACCGCGCCTCTTATGGGACTCCAGCACAAAAAAACTCTTAACTTATGAATCAATTAATTAGGGGTGCACCAATATATCGGTTGACTATCAGATCGGCACCAATATAAGGAGAAACGATGTTACTGGCTATCAGCATTTTTTGGTTGTTGAAGCCAATAATTATGGGTGCGTGCTGGGGGGGCACCCTGGTGAACATAGTCTGGTCCCTGTGCCCTGCCACCAGCCCAAGCCTATAGCAGATTACAGGTCCCAATGAGCACTGGGAGGGGGTGGGGGCACTGGATAATAGTCACAGGGTGTTCGCTCAGCAACAGAGACCATTACTGACTCCTGCTATTGCTGCTGCCATGGCAACATCACATGCACAGCAGAAGCCTAAGCACCAGGGCTGCTACTGCAGAGACAGACTGTGTGTGGCCAGGGTAAGGTGCCGCACAAGGGACATTCTGCTCCACCAGATGCCTTTGCAAAAGTAGCTTCTGCATAGTGGCTGCAGGAGCTTGGCTACATGGGACCTATTGGTGCTGACACAGTGGCATGCTCTGGGGCTCCAAGGGTGCCTGGTGCCACTGTCCACATGGGAGTCCACCCCACCCACCCAGGATGGCAGCACAGACTGCACGGGGAGCAGGGCTGCAGGTAGGAGCCTTTAGCAAGGGGACAATGTGCATGGGAATACGGCAGTCACCGCCTTCCTAATCAAGGGCTGGAGCAGACAGGAGGCACGTATTTGTGTGTTGTAAAAGCAAAACGAACAAAAATAAGATTTAGGTTGGTAGTCGTGGGGCTGCATGAGGCAGGCAGCAGTGGTGAAGGGACCCTCAGCTTGGATCTCTGCTCCCTGCAGAGCCAGGTCACATGGCAGGGTAGTGCTGGTCCCTGCTGAGCGACCTGGCTCCACTGCAGCCCACCTCATGCTGCCCCAGTAACGTGGGGCAGGCAGTGGCAGCGAGGAGACCCTAGTGCAGATCTCTGCTCCCTTGCGGAGCTGAGCTGCACCGCAGGGATCAGCAGGCTTGCTTGCTGCTCTGCACAGCTTCCCTGCCCTGTGACCCAGCGTGACAAAGATCATAGATCTACGTGGAGGTCTCCTCGCCTCCACGGATGGCAATGGCCCTCCCCTGAATGAGGCACCCATGGCCCCATCCTGCTCCTTGCTGTGGCCCTTAAGCCCTCTTCCCCATCCGGCTGGGCAGTAGGGCCGTGTAAAGCTTGCAGCCTGTTTGAAACAGATTTGGCAGAGCCAAATCTCTGAAACAGATTCGGCCAAAATGAAACAGGACAGTGATCTGTAACACCAAAACGAATCACAGTCCTCCGAAACAGCTGAATCCAAAACCGAATCAAAATACAGCCATTTTGTACAGCCCTAATTAGCATGTTAATAAATTGTAAACATGGCATATATTCAGCCAGTTTATGACAATCAAAAGGCAAACTAGATGCTAGGGGTGCACATGCAGCAAGGCTGATCCAATGTGCTGTAATTACAGCGTATTGGAGCAGACATAATTAATCGAATCTGCTGGAGTGTGGTAATTACCATACTCCAGTAGACTCCAGCATCTCATGCATTAGCATCCTTGTGTTGAAACATCTTTGTGGCTAGCTTGTATTACATCTTAAATTGGTGTGGCATGTGTCCCAGATTGTCAGGTGGTTAATTGGGGTACAGGGCAGGCCCAGAGTAAGGACACAACCCCTCCCTGCCCAATCCCTAGGATTGGGTAGGGGACCACCCTAGGTCCTGAAACTGCCCTGTGCCCTGACACTCAGCTGAGCATTGGGGTGGGACAGAGGGCAGCACCACAGTAAGGACACAGCTGGGACAGTGCAAAGGATAGCCTGGGGTCCTGAATCAGGACTCAGGGCTTCCTTATGTCCTATCTATCTCAACACCCAGCTAAATTAGAAAGCAAGGTGTGAGCAGCTGAATTGAAAAATATGAGATTAAAAAAACCAAACCAAACCTGAAGTGTAGGCTGTTTCAAGTGCCTTGACTTGTGTCATAATATACATACATTCTGCCTCAGAATATATTTTATTTTGCTACTTAAATTTTTTAATTTTACTTCATACTTTCTGAAATAAAAACATATTACAAGATTCTGAGAATGATTCCCCATAAAAATATTGCACATTACAAATATAACTTCTCTTGTTTGACCTTAAAAAAATCAAAGGTCACTGAAGATGAAATGATACTATAATTGAAAAGAGAATATTTCTCTTATCTACAGATTAGATAAACAAACATAATACATTATGTTAACATTTTTTTCTGGTTTTAGGATAGATGACCAATTGCACTTCTATGTTAATTTAATGTTTACTCATTTTTTTTTAAAAAGGACCATAACTTTGCTAGACATATTGAGAAGCATTATTTGCTTAATTAGTAATACCAGTTCTCTTAGCACTCATGCTTACCTGTCATGACTATATATGCTACATAATGAGTGTTTGATACAAGTAAAAAAAAGTTACTGGGTTATATCTTCTGTATAGTTCACAACCCTAGGTTGTATCTTCCACTAATAGACACTGGACTGTAAACTATGTGGAGCTTAACGTTTCAGAGTTGCGGGCTGGATGCTTGCACCCCAGATGCATTATGGGCCCACCACTTCCCTCCAGTAGGGAATGTTTGGGGTGTGGGGGGGGGGAAGGGAGGGAAGGAGTGCTTTATTCCCATGAGTGAGGTCCATGACATGCTGTTTGTAGCCAAGTTGTCTCTCTGCTGGAATAGGATGTGTTCTGTCCCTAGAAAATCACCTGCTACGCCTTGAAGTTAGAGAAAGGTGCCAAAACACTTTCTTGGGAGACAAAGATGGGTTATAGCCTCAAAACGTCAGCTTCTCTTTGCAGGGCTCCACCATCCCGATAACCAGCCCTAACCACACTAGATGTGATGTTTTTCCTCCATCAGACCAAGGATTTGGGTTCCTGTCTTATGGACTCTTTTACTGAGGGTACTCCCCTAGGCTGGCTGCTTGCCCCATTCTTCCCTGCACAGGTCTGAAGTCAGCCTCACCTTAGCTCTAATCCCACCCTTAACCTTCAGTCAGGATGGCCTTGCCCCTCACTGGGGTGTAATCTTGTCCTTGTCTCTCTGATCCCTCTAGGTTCCCAAAGGGGTTATCTTCACCCCCTGGGGTTGGACTCACCGCCCCAGAAGGCTTCTCCGCTTTGTCACTGGTTCCCACCAGGTAAATCAGGCACTGGGATTCTTCTCCAAGCCCCAGGGTTGGCCCCTGCTCACCTCGGTTCTCACTGTCCTCTCTGCTTCTTCCCTCCTTTATTTTCTCAGGATCAATACTGACTGCACTGTGTCCCTTTAAATTTCCCCTCTTGGACTAGCTGTACTGGCCATGGCAGCACGCGATCTGCTGCCTCCCCGGCTTCCCAGCTGTTTCCTCTCCAAGTCTTCAGCGCATCTCCTTCTCACTGGCTGCATCTCTCTCCTGACTCGGCTTCAACCAAAGCAGCCCTTGATCTGCTGCAGCCTCAGCTATTCCCCTTGATAAGCTGGAGTGTGGTGTCCTTCCTGCCCAGGCCTGCCACAGGGTTCACCTTTTGTCCAGGTTCTCCCCCAGTAAGTTTCTTTTCTTTGTTTCCCCCAGCATTCTCATGACAGGGTGTTTCAGTCACCCTGTCACACCCTGCCATTGGGAAGACGGGAGGAAGAAAGTGAGCCAAAGAGTAAACACGACTTGCCACAGGGATGGGGAAAGGAAGAGAGCAGGGAGAGGACTTCAGAGGGGATCAGCAGCATGGCACAGAGCAAAGAAAAGGGTATGCTGGGTCAAGCTGCTTGCTGCTGATCCCGTGGGCCAGAGGCAGAATCTGATCACTTTGGGAGTTGGATCTGGCCTGTGGACTGTAGGCTGAGCACCCCTAATCTACATCACGATAAACAATTCTATCTAATATTTATCACAGAATCACTGAGAAGTAGGGCTGAAAGGGACCTCCATAGGTCATGCAGACCAACCCCCTGCCTGAGGCAAATCCATCCGTATCCTGTCTAACCTCTTAGCAAAACAACAACCCTGGCACAGCAACAAGACATAACCCCCTAACCTGCCAAAGGTAAAAGCAGAGGGACCATAGTAGTCAATGTCCTGCTGCTATAAAGGCTGTTAATATACGCTCAAAATATCCCAGAAAGAGGGCCATGCCACCAACTACAGAAGGCGGCAGAATCTCCCACACTCCATTCACCAAATCTGACCATAGGCAAAATTTCTTCCTGCCCCCAAATACACTGATTTGTCTGACCCTGAGCAGAGGGACAAGCCCCTTTAGCAAGGAAATTCCAGCTTTAAGTCCCAGCAGGAGAACTGGCACACCCCAGTCTTGACTGTAGCCAACACCCAATGCCTCTGAAGGCTTAAAAACCCCCAAACCATGACACATACAGCAGCAGCAAGGGGGGAGAGGAGGAGGGAAATTTCCTCCCATATAGTAATCAGCAACAGTTATATTCAAGTCTCAAGTCATTCAGTGCTTATGGTTCAGGGGACCCTGGAGAAGACAGGACAACTTTCCTATAGCTAAAACAGATTTTTTGTTAATTTACACTGTATAATACAGCACAAATCCTGCATTTTTTTTTTTACACATTAAATTCCCTGTGATTTCAATTAGTTTTTAAGTGTGCAAGAACATAGAATACTGCCTTGGGCTTGTATAATTATGGTGAGCCAAGGTACTTAATACCTTAACATTTCAATCATGTTGTTAATACATTAAAATCAGTGGATACAATGGATACAGTTGTCCAATCTAATTATCCTGTGGTGGAGTCACAGTTTGTACTTTATTTTATTTTATAAAACTAGCCAAAAAGAAAACTGACCGTTTTCCAAGGGCCACATAAATTATCCCATGATCAATAAGTATGCACCATGCCAAATTTATGTAAAGTTCTGAAATAAATGCTAGAGTATTTGAATAAGTTCTTGAAGAAATGTGATGCCAGGAGGGATGATGCATGATTATGAATTTAGAAAATAAAGGAACAAATTAACTTTGTACACAAAAAATCTGCAACCTGCTAGAGAGCCACCATTATCAGCTGTAAGCTCTAACATGCTTCCACCTTGTTTAAATTCACAAATTAAATGCCAAATGTCTTTAAAAATAACCCAAACTATAATGGATTCACATACATTTATCCTAGTGATACTATAGTTAATATTCACAACCCATAATACCATCATTAAATCCTTTAACTGTCTCTTGAGTCTAGCATTTGAATTGTTTTAATGTGTTGAGATATTGACTTTGTTAGGATTCTGAATATAAAGTTAAGTAGGGATAAATAAAGCAGTGATATTACAATTTGTGTTTATTTTTACTTTTTAGCTAAAGGATGAGACATCAGGCTTCAAATCTTAGCTACAAGAAACAAGCAGGATTATGCAATACCCCCATTCTGTCACCATGGCAAAGAAACACACCTGGCTCTTTACATGCCTGAGTGCCCAGTAAGTCACTTGGGTCTTTTCTTATGCTCCTAAAGATCCTCTGTTAATGCCCAGAACTTATCCTATCTTGGCAGGGATGTTTGGGATTTGCAAACTAGGTGTCTCTATGTCTAGGCCCTCCTAGAGCCTAATCAGAGGACAGGTAAACACAAACAACTGCACTAACTTCAAAAAAAAAAAAGACAAAAAACACACATAAACAGACACAGAGACACAGCAGCTATGGCCACCTTCATTAAAAATATGGCCAGAGAAAAAAGTGTTAATGTCCTTTTCTCATGAGACTCTGATGATCAGAGTACCCCCAATTCCATAAGGTTTCAAACTATGATGCTCAGTGCTTGCCTACATTAAACAGCTTCTGCCACTAGGACTATGCCAACACAGATATATCGAGAGTGAAGAGTGCCCAAGTGACGAGGCAGTATTTACCAACAAACTTTTTCTTCTCATTACAGTTTTTTGCTACATAACAGTTTCAAATTACATAGATTTAACTGACAAAAGCCATTTTCAGTCAACATAACTGCTTCTACATTATGAGCTTTACAAAAACTGCTACATTTTTCATTCCACTGTGTCAGCAGACTTGTGTAATGTAAATTAATCCTTAATTCCTCACAGCTACACACAGGCACTTAAATCCAGTATAAATCACTTGGCTCAACCATAGGCACACTTTACCACAGCATTCCCACTGGGTTGGCTCTTGCGAATCCCATTCTTTTGTACCTAACTCACCCTACGATTGTTCAAAAAGAACTTGGGTGCCTAAGTCAATGTTGGAAATTCCACGCCAGGAGCTAGATGCCTAAAAGTTGGGTCAGTGATTTTGCTTAGGGTTAAAAAGTCCAAATCCCTTTGTTTCATGATAATCAGTTATTCAAAAGCTGGATTCACAAACGACTTAACAGAAGACCAAAATATTCATCCACTTAAGTTTAGGCAAGCAATATTTGAAATAGTTTGTTGAATATTAATAAATCTGTTCTTTAAAAACATATACATGCATACATATATCTGACAACACCCCCCAATACAAACATATACATATGTGATTATAATCCACTTCTTACCTTTCTCGGTTAAATTTAAGGGAATGTAGTATAGCAGGTCTCTTTTGACGCAAGTTCCATAGGTGTAGGGTATCATCAGCCAAGGCACTCACAAGAGCTCCCTTTTTAAAAACAAAAAATTAATAAGTGTAATTACATATCTAGCTATAGTTCAAGTCTGTTATAACTTGGGTAATAACTAGTTTCCACAGACTTGCTTCTAAGTAATATGAATAAAGTAAATTTATAAAAGCAGCAGATCTGACCAGATAATTTAATTAAAATGTTTTGCATATGAATATTTATTTATATGTTCAATTAAGTTAGTTACGTGCTTTGCAACCATTCAACCTGAAGGTTGAGATAGGAAGTTTATTCTAATGCTTAAAGGAACATTCAACTTTAAAAAACTTACTTTAAAAAAGTAAATGATAAATTAACAAAAACACAAATGACTATTACTTATTATGAACATATTAAGGCACTGGATCATAGTATATAAAACACATGATGTGAGATTCTTTGATACAAAGAATACCTAATTACATAAATAGTTCCATATTGCTTCCTTGAAAACGAAACAGCCTTTGAAGAACGATTAAGTAAGCCTTTAAAAAATAGATTAATTTACTACTTCCTTTTGTGAAATAACTTTTAAAATCCTGAAATATTTGTAAATATCCCAAGTAGCAGATCTGGCATAATGGCAAAGGGGATGCAGAAGTAGCAGCAAGCTCACTGGAGCATGAGTCTAGCATCCAAAACCAGAACTTTCACTGGCAAACCAGTGGCAAAGAAGGGTACAAATCCACTGCTGCACCACCCCAAGACCTCTCTAAATCTCTCTTATATTTGTCATGTTACACCACTATCTTAAGGAAAAAAATATTTTTGCCCTACAGTCCAAAACTGAATATTCTTAGAACTCGTAACCAAGAGTTCTGCCTAGAAACATCTACTTCTCAACTTATACCTCACTTTCCTATATTTAAGAGCCAACAGAAAGTAGTATTTCTTTTTCTCCATTTGATTTCTGCACGTGACAATATTTGAGTTAGTGTTTCTATCTGCATAGGCTATTCAAAACTGGAGAGAAAAAAATTAACTGTATAACTATAAAAATTAGGACGGTGTCCCAGGAGTAGGTATAGTATCCCAACTGATCACTTTTTAAAATTACTCTACCACTCAAAGTGATACGAAGCCTTTATAATTAACATTTCCTGCTATTCAACTAGCAACCAATTCATATTAAAAATGCTCTTGTACGTTTAACCATTTCCTTTCAGAAAATTAACACTATTATAATCTCTGTTATAGAACACACAGACAAAACTGGTTTTAGTAGTAACTCACCAGAGGTGCCTTATTTTTAACCTGGAACCAAATAGTATTACAAGTATGGCACCATGTTCTAGTAACCAAATTAAAAAGCAATACATATTCTCACATGTACTTTAAACTAGACTTTTCTTTAAGTGAAAAGAAACAGAATTGAGGAAATTATGCAAATTATTCTGCCTTACAGTAGAGATTTAAGTTTTTTTTTTACTAACCTCGTTAATCAGGAACTGGAGTTGGATTACTGCAGCTCCGCTGTCATGTTGGCAGTAGCATTCAACTCCTGGCCGACCGAAACTGACATTAGTGGCATTAAGGAATAATGTTTGTGTAAAACATAACAGAGTAGATAAATATAGACTTAAAATAGTGCACAGGTCTTAATTAGCTTTGAAATTCAAAGATTAGATTTGAATTTCTATTCCAAATTTAATGAATTTGACAACATATTAATAACCAAAAAGTTTGAAAATGATATGCCCATTTGAAAATGCAGATCCCCCCACTTCTTTTTTTACTTCCTGATTCTTTTTTTCAGGTGGGGGGGGGGGGAAGAGTCATTCTGACTATCCTAATAAGAAGCAAAAACAATTAGTTAAACTTTTCACAAATTCAGATAAGGCAATCTAGGAAAGGGGCAAAGGAAGAAGTCATTCCAAAGGACTTATCTCCCCATTTCTGAGGAAAATGTTAGGAACACTTGTGTTCGACAGATACCTGAAGGGCCTGCTGGCTAGCAGGCATGATGTACACCCTGGACTCTAAGCTATAAGATGGGAAACTCAACTGGCTTTTCTTTCCTTGAGTAATAAAAATAATTCCTTTTAATGCCCTGGACAGCTGAAGGACATTTATTTTATTTATTAGCTAACTCCACTATCGGTTTTACAGCTATAGATGAAGGAAGAAGCTGCAGCAGCACAACTGGACAGAAAAAAACAGGACAAAGATGCAGGGCAATATTGAAATTAGCATTGTAAAGGACGACATGAGTATTCCTTCAGAGTCTATACATTCACCAGAAAAGTTCTGATTATTCTATTAAGTCTCAGAGGTAGAAAAATAAACATGAAGACACTTTAGTGAAAAGAACTTATTCCCGGAGGGGATGAGGACTGCCTCTGGTACTAGATAAGTGTTGCTCCCAGCTCCAACACCTCGCGGGAAAATACTGAACTGCCTTTCTTGCCATCCCAGGACTGAGACTGAAAAAAAAAAAATCAGTTGATTTTTATCCTCAGTCCTGGGATCTCACCAAAGCCAATTCAAAACTCTGGTACAGCACTGCTATCTATATCTAGATTGTAGTACCACACCAGAGTCTTGAACCAGCTCCACTGTGGTCCTAGCACTGATCTGGTATGATCAATGTTTAGATCATAGTAAGCACTAATGTACAAATGCTTAGAAAACTATAAGCCTATTAAGGCTTACTACGATCTAAATAAAACACATGCTTAGCGTAATATGTTCAAAAGCCTCAGGGTCTTGTTAACATGCTTAGAAGCTATGTAGTCTGAGCAACGAGTCATTTAACTTCTCCATAAGCTCCACTGTGATCCAGATCAGAGCTATGAGGGTGTCTAAATCCTCAGGGGGCCTATTCTGTTCGGTCACAGAGGCATGCCTAACTCACCTCAACAGCACTGACTCCAGTAAGTGTACCACCTACCATTACTTTTACTTAAAAACACAGAACAATAGTCTAGCCATAAGACCACTCAAAGGAGCAGGGGACCTAGATTTTATGTCTTGCTTGGCTTGGGGGTATTCAAACTCTTATTTCTCACTTACTAATAGAGACCTGTAACCACCAATCTATAAAACAATCTGGGTGGGGTATCCTGTGGGGAAGTGGGTTACTAGGCAGAAGTACAAAAAAACCACAGGACCAGAAAAAATATTAACAAGAAGGAAGATGCTTCTGTAGCCTCATGATTAGTACATACAGCAAGGGGAAGAAAAACCTGAGTTCTAATCAATGCTGCCAGGGTTATTTTTGGAGGTTTTTCCCTGTAACCACTGACTGTCTAATGTAAAATGTGTAAAACAGTCCAAGGAATAAAAACCTGAAGAGTTACCTACTGTGCAACTGACCAGATGCCTAAACTATAGAGCAACAGAAGTTCAGACATATTACCCAGCCTAGTATTTCCTACTGGCTAGCTCAGCATCTCAATCACCTTCAGAAGTGCTAAGCATTCTCTACTGACTTTAGAGCAAGGTTCTCAACCTTTTTCTTACCAGGACCCATTTGCAAAGATCGATGGTTTGTCCTGACCTACAACCCCCTGGCCCTGCTAGTGTCCAACCTACAGTGCCTCACCCTGTCTTCCCTCCCACAGCATCAGTCCTTGGCTAACAGGCCACCTTCCCCCAGAGGTAGCTGGCAGCTCCCCCCACCACTCCCCATCCCCTCCACACATGCACACATCACCACCCCTACCCCGGCAGTTCCCAAGCCCTGGCCCTCAAACCCCTGCTCCCCATACACTTACCTTCATCCGGTGCTGGGGCTGCCTCCAACAACACTGACTAGGTTACATGTTGGCCAAGCCCCTAGCAGCCCCCTGCAGGCTGGAACACTGCCAGCCTGAGAAGGGAGATCAATGCATTCATGTGTTTTTCTGACATTTGCTTGCAACCCTCTGAAATATTTTTGTGACCCACTTTTGGGTCACAACCCACAGATTGAAAAACGCTGCTCTAGAAGAAGCCTGCTTATCTAACCTAATACAGACGCCCAACATTGCATAAAGAGCATCTTTTGTGTAGGCATGGTAAAGCTGAAAAGGAGGTGTCCACAAGGCCATTTTCAACATAACCAATAGCTGAAAGAGTAGATCTAAAAATGGGCAACTATGATGATTGAAGGCATGGAAATAATTCCATCTATAAAAAGAAGAGAATAAAATACTGGACAGAAGGTAAATCTGCTTATGATCCTTGAAATACCCACAGGAAATAGAAAAAAAGGCACTATTTAATATAAGAAACTGCCCCCTTACTGCCTCCCCTATCACCTGACCCCTACCATTGCTTGCCCTGCTGTGTGAATGAATTTAAGACAATCCCCCAATAATTTAAGACAATCCCCCAATAATCAGATTCTTCTATACATGGAAAAATTATAACATATTTATAAATATTTCCCATGTATAGAATCTAATTACTGGGGGAAGGGGGGTCATCTTAAATTTAGGGTAGTCTTGGATTCAGGTAAATACAATACAGGTACAACTCATCTGAGCCAGTACATCAATCCCTATATTCCCATTTTATCTGATTAGAGGATTCAAACAATAACACGTTAAATGTCCCATTAAAGTTACTTACTTTGAGTCTGTTACAGAAACATGTACTACAGTAAGATAAAAATGTTTATTTTGGGTTTTTTTCTTGTTCTTGTGCAACTTTTCTCCCCGTTTTTTTACAATAGACTTGTCATATTCCCACCATCCTAGTATCTTCATGCTACTCCCAATTGTACGACAAACACATTTACCTACAATCTCAAAATGCAAATGTTTGAAGGAATAGCCAAGAGGTAGGTAGGCATTTCATAAATAATCATATGGAATGTTTGCTAGCACAGTTGATATATTTTATTCCTTGCAGCAGAAAATACCTCATCCATCTTTTCAATGAATCACAATTAAATGGTCTGTCAGATTCCAACATACTCTTAAATACTGAACTGCATTTGCAGGACAATCTTTTAGTAACAAAGAGACAAAAAGAGGAATTTAGCTACCAGATTAAAAGCTCCTCAGTAGCAACCATCCATAATGATAGGTCTTTTAGAGACGACAATATTTCCCTTTTCCTTAAATGGCTAAGTGCTCACAAGACGTTGTATTGAGAAACAATGCTTTTATAGTATTTTTCTTCTTAAAAATCACTCTAAATCAGGAGTTATCAACCTTTTTTTATTCTATGTACCCCCAGAGGCCGGGGGGGGGGGGAAGGGGAGGGAAGGTGGCACATTGTCAGACACTGTGCAGGGATGGTGCGTGGGTGAGCAGGGACAGAGTGCCGCAGCCTTCCAATAACAGGGCTGCAGCAGGGAAGCTCACCAGGTTGGGGTGAGGGCAGTGGCGCCCCTCTGCAAGGTAGGGAAGCTCAACAGACAGGCTGCTCAACTGCAGCAGCTGCCGAATGTGAGCTCCCCTACCCCACAGAGGGGCACTGCTACCCTCACCTTGCCCTGGCCCTGCTTCTGGGAGGTGGCAGTGTTCTGTCCCTGCATGCCCACGCGTACCCCCTAGGACCAGTCCAAGTATCCCCAGGGGTATGTGTACCCCCAGTTGACAACCCCTGCTCTAAATCAATCAGTATTACACTACAGGTATTACACTTAGTGACCTCTAGCTTACAATTTAACACTGTCTGATAGCAGGGAAGGCAGGGTGGTTGCTAACTTGTTCAGAGGCATGACCTTTTATAGACAGGAACCTACTCCATCTGATGCTCATTGGATTAAAGAGAACTCAGAGTTTCTCTTAATAATAAAGAGTTTCTGCTGCCTGTTTTCAGACTATGACAAGTTACCACTTCTGTCTTCACTTTGCCCAATTAAAAAAAAAAAAAATCATATTCTTTGAGGAGCTAGTATCATCATGATTTTAAATTCAGTAGCAGAGTGGACCTCATTTCAGGACAGTGACTTCTGCAGATTCAAGCCAAACAAACTGTGAATCACTATTCCAGTTTGACTTCTGACTTGCTATTTAAAATATCAACCTTCCATCCTTACTAATCATGCACCAGTCCAGGGTCTTCAACAACTCCTCAGAACTAAACCGCTAGAAAAGAAAGACAAAATTACAGTGTCTTCCTTTAGCAATAGGCCCTGTGATTGAAATACCAGACAGACTTCAGCTTGCTGGTATTGATTCTGCAGCATTCATCATTCTCATTATGGACTGAGTTCTCAAGAAAGGCAATATAAGTGTGGAACAGAAGAATCGAAAACCTGTCCAACATGTAGTAAATTCTTTGCACTATTTCAATGTTGTACGTGATTCGCTAATGCCTGGTTCATACAGGGTGAAAATCTTTAGCTTAAGGTCGCAAATGTCTGTGCCAACATGGTGAAGACCCATAGATCAAACCCTGCTGTTGACTCAAGACTTATGGAAATCATTACAGTTAAATGCAATAGGAATTATTTTTATCTTGAGAACCAAAAATCTAAAAGATTAAAAAAAAATCTAAAAGCCTGCATTAAAACGTTGAAAAACTATACAGACAAACAGTAAATGCAAAAAATAAGACAGAAGCAAGGTTTGCTTGGATACGTGGGAGGTGAGCTTTTGGGCACAAAGTACTCTTCCTCATGATAAGCCTGCTAGTACAAACTCAGTGTATGTGCACAAACAGAACCATGATCAAGGCAAGATCATATACTATTGTATCCTCTATACATAATGGATGGTGGTGGTAGAGAAGTGGTCTTTTGGTTCAATAGGAAGAGCAGTAAAATGAAACCTCTAAAAAATAGAGTAAATCCAGACTACATTATATACATAAACGTATGTGCGTGTGCACATACACACATGTTTTTTAATCTTTCTAAAAGGAAGTATGAAGAGCTATTTTTAATATTCACTACTGAACAAGTTGGATAAAGCAAGGAATACCCTCTGAAGCTACAACATTCAATTCTGGTTTTGGAATTATTGCGCTCTGTGCCGCATTTCCTAAGTTCCAAGCAACAATGAAACAAATAACTGCAAAAGGTTTTTTCCAGCACTGCTATTAGTTCAAACACCCTCATAATGAATATCAAATAAACAGTGAAACAGACTATTTCCCAGCTCCACAAAGAATTGCAATTATTTTAGTTTTACAGGTTGTAATGGTTCTATTCTTTTAGCCCTCCACTCTCACCAATTACCTTAACTTGATATTCTTGTAAGTCAGAGCTTCTCTTATAAAAAAATAATTTTTCCACTACCAGGAGACTAGCAGTAACAGGAAAGTAATAACAAGAGAAGAAAAATTAATACAAATGTTTTAAGTGAAACATTCAACATTTCGTAGTCCAGTGTAAAAATTTATAATACAGTGGTAATTTTATCAAAGGGCAGTACATCTCAGTTCCTTAAAATAAGGTATTTATTTTCAAAAGCAATTTTACAACTCAGAATATATACTAGAAAGAAAAAAAATGCAGTTACCATTTTAATGTACTCAATATAAAACTTAGAAGGAACTAGCCAGCGCTTTGAGCATTCTGCAGTACTACACTGAATTCCTGTGCACCTACGAAGAAACTGCACTTAGAAAGTGAAACATACAAATGTAAATTATGTGTACTGCTGGTTCAAGTAAAAAATGGAGCCAGTATTTTAAGAGGGATGAAAACAGACTTCTAGCATCAGAACTGCAGGAGGTATCACCTGGTTAATCACGCTTCCTATCCAAATTTGAAGCCAGTGGGGTGCAACAAAGATCAGCAGGAAGAATTGTACTAACAGTATGGGAATTGAACTTTAAAAGCTTTTAAAATACTACCATTACAGAAAGTGCAGAAACTTTCTAGTATTTTAGGTTACTACCTGCTTCAGTACATACTAACGTTGTCTTGACCCTGTTCTCTGGCTGAGTGGCCTGTGCCTTGCGTGCCAGGCCTAGAAGGTTGTGAGTTCAAGGCTGTGAGGGTCTACAGCCTGGGGGTGGTGCCAGTCATTCACCACCAGTGGTGGCTGTGTGACAGTGTTCCTGCCTACCACATGGGACATCTGGATTCAAGTCCCAGCTGAGGTGACTTGGGGTGAGTGAGATAACAGGAAGCAAATCTTAGGACCTGGTGATGGTCTATAAACTCACTAGGGGGGGACCAGAAGGGTTTGGGAGAGACCTTGTTTCCCCTAGTGCCCCCTGGCATAACAAGGAATAATGTCCACAAGTTGTTGGAGAATAGGTTTAGATCAGACATCTGTTAGGGCAGCTAGGAGCTGGAACCAACTTCCAAGGGAAGTGGTGCTGGCTCCTACCCTGGGGAGTCTTTAAGAAGAGGCTTGATGCCTACCTGGCTGGAGTAATTTGAGCCCAGTTCTTCTCCTGCCCAGGCTGGGGAATCAGACTTGAAGATCTACAAGGTCCCTTCCAACCCAACTTCTATGATTCTATGAAAACTTGAATTCATTTGTTTCTTTCTGCTAAACTAAGTGATGTAAGATGTAATGAACAGATGTTGAAGAAAACAGCACCCTCTACAATATGCCAGCTTTGATTTACACCAGGGGTGGGAAATTATTCCAGCACGTGGGCCACACAGGGAGTTCTCTTGAGGTGTTCAGGTGTCACAGCTCTTCTTTCCCCCCACCTCCATGTAACAACTACATTACCAACAGTTTATGCTTACCGATTTTTAAAGATTTAACTTTACAAGAAATAGTAGGAAAAATCCTTATACATCATTATAAAATGCAATACTAACCAAGCCTCTAATTCTTTTTAAACCTGCAAGTATTTTTCCTTAAACTGTTTTACATAACCTGTACAAAGATAAACTAAAACCTAAAAAATATAATTCTACTCTGTATGCCAAACAGTATTTCCACTTATTAAATTGTTTTATGAGTTAATTTCCAGAACATATTATTAAATCTATATTTGTTTTGCTACCTAATATATGAGTGATTTAATTACTTGTTACTATATACTATAAAATATTTGGCATGATGGAAGTATCAACTTACTTTTCAGGAATTAATATTCTTTCTAAGTAAAACACTTGGGTTAATATTTGAAGTTTATTTCCAAAGGTATCCTTTGGAGAACTCATTCTTTACATAAGAATGATTTGTACAGAACAGGCACAATTCAAAGTGCTGGTTTTGACCTATAAAGCCCCAAATGGTCTAGGTCCTACATTATGTCCTCTCAATCCAAGGTGCCATCAGTATGGCTAATGAACTTGGAAATAATATGTGGGAGATAGTTATCGATAGTTACTCCTCAACACTTGAACTCCCTGTCCCCTGAGCACCACCAGAACTTGAATCGGGACATCTTTTAGAAAAGCTGTAAGACCTTTTTTATTTTGGCAGGTATTTAGTAAGGAAGTCTGAGTTGACATATTATTTAGGGTTATAAGTCATTTCATCTCTTCTTATAAACTACTCTAAGCCTTTGTTGAGAATGGCAGCATATAAGCCTAATAAAACAAAATAATATAAAATAAATTTTTGCACTGACCACACATTTGTATAGGGCTGGCCACTGACTAGCTATTAATAGCCTAGATTCTTTGGTATTCGTTATGAAGTCACCTACCCATAAGCTAATATGCAAGTACTGCATTAGCCATTATAATAAATTCTGGATTTGTGGGGAGATGGAATCATGAAAAGAAATTAGGTATTAACTGAAATTTCAAAGGTCAGTTTACTTGCATCCTTTCTGCATTCACTTGAACTATGGTTTATATCCATGAATGAACAGAGAAGTAAGGTTTGAATCCTTGTACACAAGGAATCCTAGGAATTAATGTTAAAATTTCCCACAAATGTTTATCTGCACTTATATCAGTAACATTTCACATGGGACAGAATACTGTTTTACAATGCAGAAGAAGATTCCCCAAGCCCTTCACCAAAATCAGGCAAAACCAATGTAAGTTATCTTGCAAGGACTGATCCGCATCCTTTAAAATTTGTACTGTATGTATAAGTACAATTACTTCGAGGAAAAGAAGAAAAGGAGTTTTGTTTTGTTTTTATAAAATTATGCTTCAGGCAAGTAAAAAAAGGGGATAGACTTTGTAATGTTTTTACTTATCTGCTTATCTACTCTGAGGACAAAAAATCTGAGCAGCAGCAAAAATTTGACATGCCTTTGCACCCTCAATATCACAGAATTCAGTATTTTAAAAAAACAAACAAACCCAACTTTGCAACATCTAACACCACCACTTGTGAAGGAAAAAGCAGCTTCAATTGTTATTAACTTAAATGGTTTACAATCTTTTTCCACTGCCGGCTTCAGTAAGTCAATTTCTTTGGTTTACATAAAGAAACTTTTTATTGTGTAAAATTTGATGCAATCATAAAAATACATAGTTCACAAAAAAGCTACATGACAAAATGCCAATTTAGTAAAATGAAGTACATATATTTTTTAAATTAACATTGTCTATCACACTCTAGCTCTATTCCTCTTGTACTTGCACGTCATGGTATGGACACAAGTACAAATGAAGCCCTTTTCAGAAGGGGAACATTTCAAAAGGGCAGCAGCTGTTATGCTCTAATTGGGCAAGTGTGACCAATCAGAGAAAATACATTCCAACGTTAATGTGCTCTGGTGTACGCACACTATAAAACACAGATGGCAAAGCAACATATCACATTTTAATAAAAGTTTTTTCTAACTTGCTACAGTTTAAATCTGTACCAGGTCTAATTCGGATGAAATATTCAAAGTGGACTGAGTGATGTAAATGAGCAACTGAAATAACCAACTAGAAATCCTTGTTTTAAATAACAGATTTTACTAGGTTTTTCCATTTGTACGTCAATTATTTTCTAATGCAGACACTTTCACCAATTAGTATAGTCATTAAAACATGTAGATTTGCAACCAAACAGAAACGTTACATTTCATTTGGCACATCTTTTTGCAACCTAGGAGAATATACTACAATTATAGCTTAAAGTATATTTCCAGTTCTAAAAAAACAGGATCCACCCACCACCCCTGTTGGAGGGGTGGGGGAAATATGATGGGGGGGGGTGTAGTGATATGTCAGCGTCCTGCCCCTGCCCATTCTGTTGCCCCACCCTCCCTCCCAGCCGTGCTGCTGTCCCTCACTCCCGAGCCGCAAACCTCTGGCCCTGCCAATGCCAATCACTCCCAACCCGCAGTACCTCATCCCGCTGGGACACACTGGTGCCCTTCACTCCCAACCCATAGTCCTCTGGTGCTGCCACTGCCCCGCAATCCTAGCCCACAGTCCCCCACCACCCTTCACTCCCAAGCCACAGCCTCTCCAGCCCTGCCAGTGCCCCTCGCTCCCAACCCACATCCCCCTGCTCCCCACCAGCCCTGTAGCATCTTCCAGCTACTCCATTCCTGCAAGTAAAGGCACTAGCCCCGGTGCTTCCAGCCCAGCCTCAACAGCTTCCCGCTGCCCCAGAAGGGTACCCCTACCCCCTTTTCCCACTGGAGAGGCAGGCACCTCCCCCTGCACCTCCTGCCGTACCCAGTGCCCGAACAGCTTCCTTCAGCACCAGCAGGCACCTGCTCTCCATCACACACCCATACCCTCCACATATACCTGTCACATGTACACACATGCCCCCACTCCCCGGACAGTCCCTAAGCCCTGGCCCAACAACACCCCCATAGGCCTACCAGGACTGCTCTCACCACCCTGCTTGGCAACATGCCAACCCCGTGCATGTGCATACATACACACATGGAACCCCCTGCATCCAATCTCCCTGCCCAGCCCCAAGCAGCTCCTTCCTAGGGCAAGCTGGGAAGTGCTGGGAAAAGCAGTAATGCTGAGCAGATTAAAATCCTAAACATTTGATCATATTTTTAAGAACTGCCCGGACAGTGATTCAAGGATCCAAAAAGCGGACAGGTCTGGGAAAACCTGGATGTACTGTAACTCTAAGTTAAATCATTATATAAAACATAATGTTTTCATATTCTTATTAACATCCCCAAAAACATAAAGGTAAAAATACTGACTTGTTAATTATCTAGTAAATAATACATTTTTTACTGTGTGTCAAGCAGGATAGTACAGAATAAACTGCTTAGGATGCCCGAGGTAAGCTGAGCAGCTATTTAAATTATACAAATGTTTTGTTAGATGATATTTTAATATTAAATGACATCAATTAAGACAATTTAAACATGCTGTCTAATTTGCGCAGGAACAGCCTGCTTTAAACTATCTGTACCTCATTAAGGCTCACTGGGCACTTACACACATGCTGGGAACCTGCTCCAACAAGCTGAAAATCCAGCACATCGGAGCAGACTCTATTAGGACTCGATTAATGGAGTCTGCTGGAGCATGTTATCTGATGCTGTCTGGCAGCCTTGTGCAGTACATGCATCAGTGGCACAGCGTGTCTTCACATGAAGAAAACTGTGGTGGTGCACTCTGAAATAAAACACGTTTGATGTGCTTTAATTCAAAGTGCACCACTGCCATCTTCTCAGCACAGGAATGTGCTGTGTCACTGATGTACGTGACACCCAGGGACTTTTAATTAGCATGGCTTGCTAATTAAAAGTGCCGGGCGCCATGTCAGGAATACATGTAAAAGTGTCCATTGTTACCAAGCTTCTGACAAAGCATTTTAAACCTTTTAGCTTCACAGCAATCCTCCAGAACTTCCTGAAATTTAACAGCACCCCAATGAAAAACACTAAACTAAAAAATACAACTGGTGGGCACAGAACCTCACTCTCACTGCCCTACTTTTTCTAACCTGCTACTTCTCCACCCCTGGTCTGTATCTGAAGAAGCAGGCAAGAATCCTGCCACCAAGGCTATATTTATGGCAACTTGCATGCTGACAACCAGAGCTATAAGAACCCATGTCCCCTCCTTTCTGTGGGATGAGCAGGGGTACAACCTGGGTTGAAAAGTGTAGGCCTGCACTTATGTCTGTCCATGTACAGGCAAACACATCAGAGCACATAGCTGGGAACACAGGGCAGCTGGATAAGGGATGCTGGGAGACAGGGAGCAGGCAGTTGTTTGCAGTATGCTGGGATACCCAGTGCCAGGCAGGAGTAGGAGCAGCAATCATTCTCTTCCTGGCATAAGGGCCAAGACCTGCACATCCTTGGAGGATTCCTGTGAAACCCTGAGGTGCCATGCCACCCCAGTTGAGAATCACTGCTCTAATATTTATTTGTTTTGCAACTGACAGGGCTTAATTAGCTTCACCCTGCTAGTAGCAAAGCACTGAAAGCTACAAATATGGGCTAAAGCATTAACCAAATCACAAGGTATGCTCTGGAGGTGTCAGAAGGGGGAGGGCCAGCACTAATTAGAACAGCTCTGAGAGCAGCTCTAATTAAAGTGCCACTGCATCTCGTATATCAGCATCCCCATGCTTAAAAATGACAGCTGGGGGTACTTAAACTCAAGCTCATTAGATGAGTTTCAGTTCAAGTGTCATGGCCACCGTTTTGAAATATGGGAATGCTGATACACGAGATGCAGGGGACTGTTGGAGCACTAATTGGCACACTTCAGCAGACTCAATTAATGGAGTCTGCCCCAGGGCATTGAAGGAGCCTCCGTGCTCCTGTATCAGCATCCCATGCTCTTTAGTTAACACACATTAAGAGAGGCTAATGCACATTTTCCTAGTAATTCACAGTGGAGGTACTAGATTTAATGCATGTTAACTAAAATGCATTAATGCACATGTAGATGCACCCCAAGTTCTGAGATACCCCAGGTCCTTCAAATTAAGAGCATCTCCCAAAAAGCCATTCACATTTAAATAGTAGATCTCAAACCCTTGCTTCCTTCTTTATTTGTGGGAAATTTCTAAGAGCCATAGATTCAATATTTAAATAAAAAACCCCACAAATTAAATATAGACTATGAATCCTAAATTCAGATTTCATTTTAACACTTAAAAACCTAATCTAAATAAAAAAAAATCAATTTAAAATATAGAACATACTCTTTTTGGAAATAATAATAAAAATATTTCATGCTCTCTCTCCATAAGCAATGACAATATAATTTTCCAATAAGTCTCTATATAAAATAGCATAGCATCTCACAATAAAACTCAAAGGACCCAAATCCTCGCAGTTATAAGCGCAAAATGCTATTGTTCTGATTTAGCAACACTTTGAACAAATAAGGTGACAAGATAAGATACAAGAGCATGAAAGTGAGACTATAAAAAGTTATTTATCCTAAAAATACTATGTCTTCAGCATGACAGTAGTTACAACCATGTGCTCTGTAGCTCCACAGTTAAAGCTAAGTTTACTTTTGCACTGAAAGCAGAGAAAACTACATCTTTTCCAAAATTACATAATCTTGCTTGGGTACGGAATTAATATTCTGAGAATTTACAACACAATCAATTTAGGAGTTACAGATAATTTATAACATTGATCCTTAAAATAATTTGAATCTGGTATCAAATCTTTTGCCCCATGATCTTAATAGCCAAACAAAAAACAAATTCTACCAACTTCCTCTGGGTACTAAACTGAAAGAAATACTGTGCAAAGGCCATGCTGAGTTTATTTTTAAAACACTAAAAGGCAATCTGCTGATTGATAGGCAATCGGTTACAAAAACAACAGCAAAAGAGGACTATTAGCCTCAGTGTTTTCTTCAAAAGTTACCCAACTCCATCAGAAAGGGGAAAACAAGGATGTATGTGTGCACACCTGGGAGGCACACCTGGGCCACAGGTTAGCGAGGATAGGGAGTTAGGGAGTTAGTTAGGGAGCTTCTGGAGGGGTTGGACATATTCAAGTCAGCCGGCCCAGATGATCTCCACCCTAGAGTTCTAAAGGAACTGGCCAAGGTCATTGCAAGTCCCCTGGCACAACTTTATGAGCACTCGTGGTGCTCTGGTGAGGTACTGGAGGACTGGAAGAGGGCCAACTTGGTCCCCATCTTCAAAAAAGGCAGGAAGGAGGACCCAGGAAACTATAGGCCAGTTAGTCTCACCTCAATCCTAGGCAAGCTGTTCGAGAAAATTATGCTGGCACACATCCAGGACGGGCCAGCAGGAGACTGCATGCATAGGGGCAACCAACACGGATTCATCACTGGCCGGTCCTGTCAGACCAACCTGGTGGCCTTTTACGATCAGATCACCAGATCATTAGATGCAGGGGCAGCAGTGGATTTAGTCTTCCTGGACTTCTGGAAGGCTTTCGACACTGTCTCTCACCCCATTCTCATTAAGAAACTGGGGGGCTGTGGCATAGACACCCACACAGTCAAATGGGTCGCCAACTGGCTGGAGGGCCGCACCCAGAGGGTGGTAGTAGATGTGTCCTTCTCAACCTGGAAGGACGTGGGCAGTGGGGTTCCGCAGGGCTCGGTCCTCGGGCCCGCACTGTTCAACATCTTCATCAGCGATTTGGATGAGGGGGTAAAAAGCACCCTGTTCAAATTTGCTGATGACACCAAGATGTGGGGGGGATATGGGTACACTGGAAGGATGAAACAGGCTACAATCAGACCTCGACAGGTTACAAGGGTGGGCGGACGAGAATAGGATGGGTTTCAACACAGACAAGTACAAGGTGATGCACCTCGGGAGGAACAACCGGCACCATACCTACAGGTTGGGGAACTCCCCTCTTATCAGCATGGAGGCGGAAAGGGATCTGGGGGTCATCATTGACTCCAAGATGAACATGGGCCGGCAGAGTGAAGAGGCAGTCAGGAAGGCCAACCGCACCTTGGCGTGCATCCACAGATGCATCTTGAGCAGGTCCAGGGAGGTGATCCTCCCCCTCTATGCAGCACTGGTCAGGCCACAGTTGGAGTACTGTGTCCAGTTCTGGGCACCGCACTTCAAGAGGGATGTGGACAGCATCGAGAGGGTCCAGAGGAGGGCCACTCGTATGATCAGAGGAGAACAGAGCAGGCCCTATGAGGACAGGCTGCGGGACCTGAGCCTGTTCAGCCTCCAAAATAGAAGGCTGACGGGGAATCTTGTGGCCTGTTATAAACTAGTCAGGGGGGATCAGCAGGCATTGGGGAAGTCACTGTTTCCCTCAGCACCGCCAGGAGTGACCAGGAATAACAGTCACAAGCTAGCAGAGGGTAGGTTTAGGTTAGATATCAGGAGGCGCTACTTCACATTCAGGGCGGCTAGGGTCTGGAACCAGCTTCCAAGAGAAGTGGTGCTGGCCCCTACCCTGGGGGTGTTTAAGAGGAGGTTAGATGAACATCTTGCTGGGGTCATTTGACCCCAGTATTCTTTCCTGCCAAGGCAGGGGGTCGGACTAGATGGTCTGCTCAGGTCCCTTCCGACCCTAGAAACTATGAAACTATGAAATACATATGTGAGCGCACCCTTCCCTCCCCTTCCCTTCCCCCACGAGCATCAAGTGAACACAGCGTGAGGTTGGAAGACTAAAGTTACTGGGTTGTCTGCATGCTAGAAAATGTACAGGACATTTTCTGTAGGAGGGAGAAACAGCTGCCAGCTACTTTGTACTGTTTTGCTCTGAAAAAGCAGCAGGAAACCAGTTTAACTAGACATTTTCAACCAGAGTGGCACAAAGGCAGCCAGAACAAACCAGGCTACAAATAAAAAAAATAAAATTAAAAAAACCCTCTGAAGATTTATTTGAATCTTTGTGTATTAAAACTTTGTTCCAATGTCTTATAACCACATAAGATCTACCATTTACTGGTCAGAACATAGATCCATCTTGCCCAGCATCCTGTCATACAGTGGGAGAGGGTGAATACCGAAAGGGAGGGTGAACAGGGTCTAAACCAGGGTTTTTTTCCTGTTCCTTTCCCACTTGCAGCCTCCAGCATTTAAGGTCCAGGAAGTTGATTCAAAGCCATAAACCCTACATCCGATGTTCTTGCTCATGGACAGAACAAAAAATCAAGGAACTTCACAGAAAAGCAGACAGTTTACTCCACAAAAGAATATTTTTCAATCCCAAAGGTAAGGCTATGCACTTACCTAGACCATGAAATTACATCTATTTAAAAATCATTTAACTATACAGTACTGTAGTACTAGCTACCCTGAAACTAGCGTTCTCCTCATTTTCAAGGGCAGCTCTGAAATAAATCGCAAGCCTCAAAAATGTTAGGAGCTACTCAGTTGGTTTAATTTTTTTTTTTTTTTTTTTTTTTTTTTTTTTAATACCAGGGGATTGACATGACAGCACTGTGGACTAAATGAGCACTGCTTACTACCCTGCCAGCACTGTGGCATTAGCAGCCCCAAAACCAACCAGATCCCCTCAATGTTAAGGCTTCTAATGGTTTCAGAGCTTCCATTAGAAACCTTGAAAATGAGGAAAACTAGTCAGTGGAGGGGTTGCTATAAGGAACACTGACAAAAATGGGGAGAGAGCAGCTGTGAAACCTACTAGCTACCCTCGTTCTCAAGGCTTCTAATAGCAGGCTTTTGACAGCTACTTTCCCCTTGTGTCATTCTGCTGCATTTAGAGAGAGTACAATTATCTACAAAATAGACGAAATAAACTGCAATGCACCTTCAAAGTTAATTGTATTCTAGTTGACAATAGCACTGAAAGATAGCCCTGAAGCATTTTTGAATTCAACCAATATGCAGAGAAAAGGATTGTGAACAACATTCTGGGCTGGCAACTGTATTATGCAGTTAAGCAAACTGCATTTAGATGGTATACATATAAATGTAATATACTGTATAAGCATTACAAACCAAGGGAATTTATGGCAAAGGTTACACTTAAAAGAAATCCAAATGTTAAAGCATGAAAACGCATGACCTAGCTGCCAAAACAATATTAACCAATCTTTCCAAGGACAATGGGAAAAGGGAAGGAAAATCAAAATGCATCTAACTTGTATAAAAGGTTTAAATGCCTTTATGATATATGTATTGTATATCAATGTAAAGAATTCAACATGGTGATGACTGTCATAGGACATTAATACTTCTGTCTTCAAAACAGGGTCCAAGTAGTGCATACTTAAATTTTCATTAGCCATACTAATTTTTTTTCCCCACAGGATGCCAGCTTCATTCGGTGCACAGGATAGGTGGTACTCAGTATGTTCTGTATCTCTTCTTCCTCCTGTTTAATATGTGGAGCTAGAGCTTATTACATGCACACCACCCAATTCTGTGTGAAGAAAGACGCATTAATTTCCTGAGGCAAGAATTATTGTAGGTGATATCTTTTATTGAACCAACTGCATGGTTGGGACAGACTCAGGCAAACTTTCAGGTATCACCATAGCCCCCTCAGGTTTCTAGGAGAGAAGAAGACTCTTGCATATTTCCTGGACCATTATGGCAACAACATCACCTTAATTTCTTGTGACAAACATCATCATAAACAGTTGTTATAAATGATTTATCTTTGCAATATTCAAGTAATATCAAACAGCATTGCCCTAAATATACAGGTGAAGAATTTGGACACAGGTTAAGGCCAAATTATCAAATGTACATTAATTTTCAATACCCAATACCACAATACTACATAACTGCAACAAATTGCAGATATGTCAGTGTTAAGTTTTCAACTTCATATATCCATCTGGTACACGCATACTATTTTGTTTCAGAAGCTTTGCTTCTTACTATAACCTTCATTTTGGTGTGTGAGCTTCATGGTGTATTGCAACTTATTTCATATTTTCAGCATCCATTTAATAGAAAGGCTTGACAAACTGTGTAAAGGTTTAGAAGACATGCCAGAACCATACATGACAGCAACCAAAATAGGACCTGTGGGTCATTCCCCCTTATCTCTGTCAGAAATACCCGACCCAACACACATTTAATTTTCTTTTCACAGATGCACTGCACAGTCAAGTCTCAGGATGACTCTGGGCCACCTAATACATCCAGGTCCTTCTCGTCACTCATTTCCAGCTTAATGATTCCCAGCTTATACTAGAGATCTTTGTTACTGGTCTCCACATGCACACATACATGCTTGGATTCCATATTGCTGAATTTCATCTAGTTCCCATTACTCAAGTCCTCAAGGTCATTCTGTTCTTTTTGCTGGATATTCTGATTCTACTGTATATTGGTGATTGTGGTACTAGTACATTTCAGACTGCTACTTTTTTGTGTTAAGTCATTAATAAAAAATTTTTTTTAAATGATCGCAAGACTAATCTTTGAGGAATTTCACTAGTACCCTTCCTACCACCTGATTCTCCCCTTCAACCAATTCCATCTGCACTATAATTCCCATACTAATCTTCACTGGCTCCATTTTCACTAGTAATTGCACATCTGGTACCACAATTTACAGAATTCCAAAGATTTACCTCATATCCTTTGCCTCAAAATCAGTTGTCTTACCAAAGAAAGCTATCAGGTTAGTTTGGCATGATCTACCTTCAATACCTTCTTTAGCAAAATACTAACTAACTTGCCATTTCTTACATTCCCTGACTTTAATTTATTCTTTGTTTCAACATTTATTCTAAAGCTTTACGTTCTAGTTCAGAGTAACAAGCCTTACTAGCCCTGATTGCCGCCCCACATACACACAGCTATTAAATATAGTATATGTAGAATATACTCTTTTCAATATAGCTACTAAATTTGCTGTCCTCTATATATGATACTACCCAGCAGAGTAGGGACACAGCAGGAGCCAGGCTGAAGCAGCAACCCACAGCTGCCATCGCAAATGCACAGCTGTTGGCAGCAGCTGCTTTTATTTCCTCACAAGCTCCAAGTCAGCGCCAAGGTGGTTGCCCCAATCACTCCTCCCTCTTATCCCATTTATGCCACCCTTAAATTGGTAAGATTTTTCTTCTAAATGCCTGCTAGCAAACTAGCAATTTCATGTATTATATCTTTTCAGATTCTAGGATGAAAATGCTCTGTGACTTGAGCACATCAAGTCATTTGAGTTTTGCTTCCCTTTTTGGTTAAGGAATGCAAATTTTCTTCACTGAACTTGACATTAACATTTTTCTCATTGATACCTAAAGCAAAACATTCATTTAGTTTTTACACCAAGTATCCTAATGTCCAATGTATCCGTCCTGCAGAGCAGCTCCACTTTTTATTGACATATCTGAAGATAAACTTTTGTTATTTACTGAAACAACCTTTGTTAAGATTTAGCTCAGCTCAACTTTTGGCAATTCAAAACTGTATCCCTACACTTCACTTCACTTCTACAACCTAGATTTCTTTGCTCATGAGACCTTTTCTAATCCTCCCCTCCCCCCCCAACCACCTTCCCATTTCTTGTACGCACTCTACTTTTTTCTAATATTCTTGAAGCAGTTATCCACACGCTCCCCTCAGTTAGGATCAGTAATCAAAAGCTGTGAAAGCAGCAGGAATCATTCGTCCCAGCCATAAAACATCTATACTACTCAGAGTATGTTGTATAACTCTCTTAGAACTCTACAAACCCCAAAATGTAATCATTCCTTTCTCCTAATGCAGAGTGAAATGGGTTGGAAAGAATGTGGTTAAGTGGACCCAAATCACTTCGAGAATTAATTTTAGACCAGGTTTCAGTATTACTCCATCAGTTCAGAAGGTACAGAGGAGTTTTGGTAAGAATATCTGAAGCCAATTCATCCTGTGGCCAAACCAATTGCTACCAAAACAATTTTTTTTTTTTTTTTTGGAGAGAAAGAGAGAGCGCTTCATACACTTCAGGATGATCTTGCCAAGTTCTTGCACTGGGAAAAATATAGGTATTAGGCCTTCGAGAAACTTGAATGCTGTCACATGAAGACAGATGAAGCAAATACATCAGTGGAGACATGCTGCCAAGTAGATGTTGATTAACTTTCAGTTAGCTCACTGTTTTAACAAGTGAGCTAAACTGTGGAACTAAACAAGGATCAGATATTTAGACCACACAGGCCCATTTAAAGAATTTCCATGTGGAATGTTAGTACCTTTCTCTCTCTCGTGGTTGACTTTCTGCATCCATGTGCTGACCTTGCAAAAAGCAGTCCTCTTCCCAAAAGGCATAATGGGTTGGGTGCCACAGCATTTCACACAACCGCAAACCAATTTCAGTGATATCTGAAAGTGGTTCAGATTGTTACGTGTCCACACCCTGTCCTACAACAATCTCTATTTAGTCCCGTGGGATACAAGATAGGAATAAGTCACAGTCTCACCTTTGAAAGCCATTTTGTGACAATTCTGTAGCTTATGGCACAAAACAGGAGGAAGGCTGATGAAAAAGCCTTTCAAATTTAGTTTCTCAGTTCACGTACCTGGTCTTTATTCTGGACTGAAAAGCAACACAAGCTACATTAATGCTGGGCATGCAGGAAAATGTTTAAAGTAATTTGACAGGACCGGATAGCAATTTTTACTACTTACTTCAAAGCAAAGGACAGCAAGACTGAAGTCTGCCATCATCCCTTTGCTGGACCCAATATACCCTTTGGGTACACTGTTGGCAATGAGTAGTTCTGGGATAACTTAATCTAAGACTTGAACAATCCTTGAGAGAAGATCTTTGAAGGACCTGAAATCATTATCAGCTGATGTCTGGAAGTAGGCAGCTTCTCCAGAGAAGGAGCACTCTGTTGTGGGAGACAGCAACTGAAGTTTCTCAAGCCAACTCCACTCTCTCATACTGGTGTGCCACCAGCGCTAACACCACTGCTGATTAAGATTTTCTACTTTTTTCTGGATGCATGCACTGGAGGGGTCTACAGCAGTGATACTGAGACCCTTTTAGAGGTCCTGTTCACTTGAACTAAAAGCAAAGTGTTTGGCTAACCACATTTACCAAAGATGTTTTCGACACCAGATTTGAAGTTATGTCTTCTAGAGGTCCATAGGCAACCATAATAAATTGCTGCAAGAGATTACTTGCATTTCTTGCCTTTCGAATGCAGAAAAAGAAACAGAAGATCAAGTGTCTGCCCAATTCTTACCACACTTTTAGAAATTATCCACATGGTGTTGATCATGTTCACACAGAGTTTACCAGCACCAACTACCCCAGTTTTCTTTTCCTGTTTTTCCTGTTTTCTATAGTGCTCTTCCTTTGTTTATTGCTCATAGAAACAGGCCTGGAAAAAAAGAAGAATTCTCTAAATATCAATTCCTAGAACAGCTCCTCTTCCCACAGCAAGAGAGAATGGAAGATGCATCATTCTGTCACACTTGAGAGAAAAAGCAGGATAATCAATAACTTTCGGGGTGGGTATAACAAAAGGCAAGAGGGAGGATAGCGGGTTTCAACTGACTAAGCCTGCAGAAGGTGACATCAAGATCGTGACCATACACAACAAGATATAAACCCCATACCTTTGCACAGGATATTTGTGCACTTTGAGGTGCATGACTCTAAAGATTCTGACTTACATGCTTGTTTATTTGCAATGAAACCATGCCATTCTAAATATCAAATTTAGTATAAATGCTCTATAGGCGACCCTTGCCATTCTCGTATCCCCCGCAAATGACGAAATCCACAAATAAGGCACTTCACTCGAACTCAGTGCCTCTGGCAGCTGGGGGTAGGGGGGGCACAGCTGCTCTGGCGACGGCCGTAGCTCGGCGGCAGCAGCTACTGCAAGCCTCCCAAGGAGCTCCTTTAAGTATATTTAAGAAGCAGGTTCACCATTTGTGAATATTTGAAACGATGAATGCCAAACCTACGAATAGTGAGGGTTTCCTGTATTAGGTTTCCAGAAATATTTTAGTATTTATATTTTTTAAATATATTATTCAAATACTGACAACGAACAATAAATGTAGAACAAGATTAAAATTACATCATTTATATGAGGGTTCCTAGCTTAAAGAAATTTCAAATTAGGATTTGAATCAAGTCAAACCATCCTGGTTTACTCTGCATCAAGAAAGAAAATATTATTAACCAAGGTAACTCTGATTCTACTGCCTGAGTGTCTTAAATAAAGGAGATATTACTAGAGGTGCACTGATACATCAGTCTATATCAGATCAGCACTGATAAAAGGAAAATTTACATAATCAGGAATTGACTTTTTTTGGCTGGTGTAGCTGATATTGTCACCAATAAATGCTGTGCGCATGCGTGCAGCCGCAGCACGCACACGGCCAGGAATGCAGCCTAGGAGCATGGAGAACAGTGTCTGGCTTGTAAAGCTGTTGGAGGGAAGAGGTGGGGGGAGGGATGGGACATGGGAGAGGGGCAGACAGTTTCCCATGGTTGTTGGCTTCAAAATGGCATTTAAATGTTTACTTTTTGGGAACTGGCTTAAATAGATATATTCATTAAAATGTTTCAAGATGGGCAGCAGGGGTTAATTGGTTGTTAAGAGCCTGGATCTGACACACAAAGTTTCTCCCAGCCTTGGAAGAAGATAGGCTGTCTAACACAACAAGGCCAATGGATACACACATAGCCTAAGACTTGGAGGGGGCATGCCATTACACAAGATAACAGCCTTCAAGGCAGACAGGCTGTCTAACACAACAAGGACACGCAGTCTAAAAAACAGTCTGGGAACTGGGAGCATACACCATACTGTTCCATAACACGAGACAAAGTGACACCAGCTACAAGGCCCCAAAGCGGCAGGTAGGGTAGGCAGGTAGCAGTGACCGAGTCCCAGTTTTGGGGTAAAAGACCAAATTAGGAGAAGGCCCAAAAAGTTACATGGATGTGAGACCACAGAGCAACAACCAACCAGAGACAGCCACAGATCAAGAGTCATCAGGAGCCAGCAAGAGAGAAGAAGAATACAAAAGCAAAGACTTGAGAGTAACAAAGTGTCCCTCCCTTTGTCCCGTCCCTCCCTGCTCCTTCTCCTGAGTAGGGGTACAGGGGTACCTGTTTCCATCCCCCGGGAAGGGTCCCCAAGGCCACCACGGACAGAGGGCATACAACCAGCCCGTCTCATGCACCCCAATGGGCTGGGACTGCACTTGGGTTGGGAGGCTGTGGCACAGAGGGGAGGCTACGGGGTGACACCCCATAGCCCCCTCTCCCAGTGCTGTTGCCACCCACCCAGAGTGCAACCCTGGCCCAGCCCCTGGCCCAAACCCCAGCAGTGAAAGTTTTCAAAACTAGGAAACTTCCACTCAGGTTACAGTTAAATTTCAAAACTGATTTTCTTACAGAAGTTACTGCACGATTATTTAGCAATATCCTGTTCCAGCCTCTGTTGAGAAGACCATAACAAGCTTGGAATTCAAGTAGAACCTTCTTTAGTATCTTCTTTAGCTTTATCCATAACAGCAAGCCCGAAATGACTAGTTTAATTCAAGAATTTCTGGGTGACCTGGCATTTTAAATGCTCTCTTAAGGAACAAAGAGAGTAATAGTAATATATGTGCACTACTTAGACAATAAATCAATTACAAATAAAAATTAATTTTGAACCTTTTTAAAATAAAAGGAAAAGTATGATAGCTTAATACCTCAACTTAATGTAATCTATCCATTTAAATAAAAATGCTCAGTACATACATTCTATTGGAGTTTTGAAGTCAAACCACTAAAGTGGTAGAAGTTACTGACTACTTCGAACAAGCCTTTGCCAAAGTAATAAATCAGTAGTTTTCTACAGGTGAATAGATATTTCCTCATTCCAATTTAGCTGACTACTTTTGTTGTTCTCCACTGGACTCTTTCCAATTTATCCACATCTTTTTTTAAAAGCTATTAGTAGGACAGGATGAATACTATAGCATTATGGTTCAGGAAATAAAAGCAGCACACATTTTTGGTGGTACACTGTACTGGACCAAATGCATAGTGCCTAAAAACACTAGATAGAATCAGGACAACACCATCCAGACACACCACAATACTCACTATACCACCTATGCAATTGGTCTGATAAGAGATGCAACCAAAAAATACTTGCTTCTTGAAAAGCTTTGGTGTTTTTTTGTTTTTGCAACATTAGTACTTGTTAACTTATATTCAGCTTCTGGTCCACTATAGTCCCCAGGTCCTTTCCTGCAAATTACAGCCTACGTAGTCACTCCCCAATTTAAAATTTGTTCATGGAAGTTAAAAAAAGCAGAACTTTATTTAAAAGCACTAAACACAACACAATGCAGCCAGAGGAAATTTAAGTCGAAGACTATGAGAAACTTTCTGACTATAGGGGGGTGGGGCCAAGCACCCCTAGAAAAGCTGTGTAATCTCCATCCCTGGAAATTTTCAAAAGCATGTTAGACAGATGGTTGGCTGGGAGGGTTTAGTCAAGAACATTTCTATCTTGAGCAAGGGGCTGAAGTACATAACCTTATGAGGTCCTTTCCAGCCCTACTTTCCCATGATCCTTCCTCCACCTCAGTAATCCTCTACTGCACCCCAATGTCAACCATGTACTATGTACTTTTTGTCCAAACCTCTTGGCCAAAAGGGACAGCAAAAAAGCTGTAAGTATTAGAAACCTTCCAAAAGCACCTTTCCCGAGAGAAAATTTGGCTTTATTCCAGAAGGAAAAAACAGAAGTTCACATTTTGTATCCTTTGAAAGCAATCTTACCTCTTGATTACTCTTTGGACCCCGATTTTTGACTGGGTTTAAATGCTTTAATATGCACAGAGATCTCTCATTCAGCATGTTTCAATACACCCCCTTGATCTAAGGCTACCACTCCTAAGCCTTTTTTCTCCAGTTACATGCACATTAAAACAGGACTAAAAACTCCCCATCTCTAAGAGAAGACCATTAAAAATATAGTAATACCAATTATAACCAAGAGCCACTTTTGAAAAGTTAATTATCTAGTTTTGATCTTGAATCCCCCTCAGACCAAGTGGTACCAACTAAGTAACATCAGAGCAAACTAGCAGACTCTTGGTAACTCCCTACAGCTTTCAGTCTTAAACTATGAATTAGACATAATGATCTAAACTCATTCACTATTAACTTAAAAAAAAACCCTGTTTGCACAGTCCTTTCTAGTCCTTCCCTATCACTCGATAAACATTTCTTTATGTGGTTTCCACCTTTTTATCGTTTTACGGAGGAAAAATATTTCTCTCTCTCATATAAATCCGGGTCACTGGATGAAGGAATAGAGGTAGATGTTATTTACTTAGATTTTAAAAAGGCCTTTGACACAGTGTTGTACCCAGTTCTTATAAATAAACTAAACAGTTACAATGTAGATTATTACAGTCTGGTGGGTGGAAAATTGGCTTATGGGATGGACCTAGGGAGTGGTGGTGGATGGGCTGTTTTCTACCTGGAGAAATGTGGGAAGTGGAATCCACCCCAAAGGCTCTGTCCTGGGACTGGTACTGTTCAATATCTTCATTAGTGACTTGGATGATGGAATAGAAAGCACTCTGTCCATGTTTGCAGATGACACCTAACTATGGGGTGACGTAAACAAACTAGAGGGCAGGGAGCTAATCCAGGTGGATTTGGACAGGCTGGGACAGTGGGCAGAACAGAATAGGCTGCAGTTTAACAGAGTTAAGTGTTGCACCTGGGGAGGAAGAATCATCAACACACCTATAGCCTGGGAGGTATCATTCTAAGTAGCACAACTGCAGAAAGGGATCTCGGAGTCAGAGTCGACTCCAAAATGAACAAGTCACCAATGTGATAAAGTAATAAGTAAAGCTAACTGCACTCTTTCTTGCATAAGTAGGTGCATCACAACCAGATCTAGGGAGGTGATATTTCCACTCTGTGTGGCATTGGTGAGGCCGCAGCTAGAGTACTGCGTCCATTTTTGGGCACCGTGCTTCCAGAGGGATGCGGAAGGGGGTTCAGAGGAGGGCCACCCATCTGGTTAAAGGCCTGTAGGAAAAACCCTATGAGGACCAACTGAGGGACCTAAATTTACTCAGCCTCTGCAAGAGAAAGCGGAGAGGTGATCTTGTGGCCATCTACAAACTCATAAGGGGAGGACAGCAGGAAATAGGGCAGGGGCAGGCAATTATTTCAGGGGGGGAGGGGAGGGCTGCTTACTGAGTTTTGGCAAGCCACAGAGGGCCACATGACAGGCAGCCAGGGGCAGATAACTATTATTTTCTACAATATTTAAGGGGCCCCGTGGGCTGGATAGAAGGGCCTGGCAGGCAGCATCTGGCCTGCAGGCCACATTTTGCCCACTCCTGAAATAGGGGATACAATGTTTACCATGACACCCATCAGGATAACTAGAAACAATGGCCACAAACTGAAGGAGAGTAAATTTAGATTGGACACGAGGAAAAAATTCTTTACAGTGAGGGTTGCCAAAATACAGAATATGCTTCCAAGGGAGATGGAGCTGTCCCCTTCCTTGGAGGTATTTAAGAGAAGATTGGACAAACACCTGGCTGGAGTCACCCGACTCTAGCACTCTTTTCTGCCCAGGGCAGGGGGTCAGATTCGATGATCTAATAGGCCCCTTCCGACCTTAAAAATCTATGAAAATCTACATCTGCTCTTCATTTTTTGGTATCCTACCTTCCCATGTTCATTTATACCTTTCCCCACTTTTTGTTCTGCTACTGATACTCAGACAGAATTCTCCTCCAGATACCAACCCTTGGCAAGCATTTATTGCAATCCACACATCCACTGTTGCAAGCTGTCTTTCTATCTCCTCTCATTACTAATATTCTCTTTTTTTCTAATGTTCCTCCTACTACAGATGTAATGATCTTCAATAGACTGATAGACCAAGACTGTATAATCATTCCATTTCTAATGGGAGACCCACCATTCTTCCAGTAAGAGTGATAAGCATAGAAGCTTGCACCAAATTTATCCCAAAGGAAATCAGACATCCAAGAGACCATCAGAATTTTCACCTGGAAAATCTCCCTTACAAGAGTTTCTCTTGCATGAGGAAATGTTCATATGCTTTCCTCTCAGTCTGCTCCTGACTCTTCCCCAAACTAAGGGCTATCCAGTACGGAGAAGGGGCTGAGGGCTTTGCCCTACTGCTCCCCTCCCGCTGCTGGACTGGTCCAGGAGGGGAGCAGCAGTAGACACTCTCCCCTGTCTTTTCCCCAAACTGGGCAGCCCCCAGTCTGGGGAAGAGGTCCCAGGGGTGGAGGTGGGGGAGAAGAGTTAACAATTCCCTCTGGCTTCCCCTCACTGCCCCACCACCCAGCTAAACAGTGAGGATGGAGATTGGGACTGGGAACCCAGGACATCTTTCCCAGGCCCTGGGCTTTAAATGCTGCCCTACCACCCAGCTGGGCAATGAAGCAGGGATTACAAAACCCAGGGACCAGGAACTGGGCTCAGGGATGCTGCCTGTCTTCCTGCCCCCCACCACCAAGCTGGCCACCAGGAGTCAAGTGGTGGAGAAGCCGCTCTCCCTTCCTCCCCACACATTCTTCAGACCAATCAGAGGAGCAGACCTACCCACACCGCCCTTCCCACCCCCCACTCCAACTGGAGCCCCCAGTTTATGAAGCAAGTGGAGGACCTTGCCCCATTGTTTCCTGTGCTTTTCCTAGGCCAGTATCACCCAAGTCTCTGGAAAACACAAGAAGCAAGCAAGAAGGGACAGCTGCAGGATAAATGCCTGCACTGCTGCCTCTCCTGGAATCATTTTTAAGTGGGGGAAATTTTAGCATCATAAACTAGCCAGAACCAGGTACTTTAGCAATTAATAACTTGAAACGATTGGGGGATCCACTAGATCTAGCTAGAAAAAAAAAATTAAAAGAAAGAGGGAAAAGAAGGTCAATGGAGTTCACCCAAAATCATTTTCTTTTTTTTTCAAATAAATTTAAATGTCTGTTTCTCATAAAGGACTATTTGCTCCCAAACTAAGTGTGTAGAAACAAAACTACAAATTATTGTTTAACAAAATAATGCTGAATGAGCATTCCTCTCCCCAAAACTCTTCTGTGAGTAAAGAATTACTGACAAATTATTTTAAAAGTAAAGGTTTGAAGTAAATCCTCAGCTAAAACCAAGTCTTGGACCTAGAAAACAATCATCTTAGTAGTTATGAGCATGTCATAGCATAGCAAGCTATGAGATTTCCAAGACTATGTCTTAAAAATATAACAAATCATTACCAGGTAACTGTGATAATGCAAAATATTGTTAGATTAAGGGAACACGTTTTTGCTCCAAGCCAGGAAAACTACAAATAATGGAAGAACTCTTCTATAAACAGAAAGAGAGAAAAAACAGCATGGCATTATGAAATACGTAAAATCAACTATAAAAACCTCTATATTTTGTAAAAGATAAGATAAACATGTTCTGGTAATAATCCTAGGGATTTACCAAAATCGAATTACTGGCCACTGTTCATGTTAACTTCATTTATGACAAACTAAAACATGAGTCAAAGGTAGAAAAATAACCTGGAATGATATATCTAAGTCTGAAAACAAAGGGTTTCTATTATGCAATAAACTGACTGATGTATCTCAAGTGCTACTTGGGGAAAAAGAAGATAACCACCACTAGGACAGAATATATTTCAGTCTGTCCAATCATCTGTTCACTGGTCTTTCTGCACAATGATGTAAGTTAGAGCCAGCTACAAAACTGATTGATTTGGGACACAAACTAATCTGAACTGAAAAACAAACAACTTTCTTCACCCAAGCCAAACAGACAAATATTTTAGTTGGCATTTAATTGTTGGATTCAAGTTAGTAGTGTCTAACATTTTAAAATCACTATCCTCTTAATAACCCTGAATTGTCTCATGAAGAAAACAAGCTATTTTTTTTAATCAAACATTTGCAAAAACTTCAACCTTCTCTTTCAGTGATCACAAATACTACTATTGATTAAATACCACTACCAGTGTCTGAACCCCAGCTCAAATCTAACGTAAGCGTTTCTGTTAAGTCGGCTCAACAGAATCTGGAAAAACGAATTATACAACTCCTCTGTTAAAATGCAAACAATGGCAAAGTTAAACACAAGCAAATACAATGAACTGTTCTTTAAGCTCATCCTTTATTATAGATGTTAAATCTCTTGGCCTTTAAAAATCTAAGTGAAACTTCTCTTTTTTCTATGAAATAAAGCCTAATTTTCACTGTGCTAATTTACCAAACTAATAGTTACTGTATATGAAAAGCGTCATAATTATTTTAATCTTGGAATATTGTGGGAAAATATAGTATTGGAGCATTGACTTTGGTCAAAGTTCCTTCATAAGAAAAGGGATTGTCCTGCTGAACACTTAAAACAGAAACCTACTCACAGGTTTTTTTTCTACAGGATTTGGAGCATAAAGTTTTGTAGTAAGTCTACAATACATCTCAGGGAGAGATACTGAAATGGTTCATTACTCTATTCCAAATAAATACATTTTATTTATAGTTTAATTAGTTATTTTGACACACAATCATGCAGTTATACCAGTTCTCCATTTTATACTAAAGATACTGCTCATTGTTGTTGGATAAAGTGAATCCTATGCAATTTGCATGTAATAACTGTAAATCAAATTTGATGTGATTTTTTAAAGTACAATGATAATTTATAAAAGGTTTAGCTATTAGATGCAAGACTATACTGTTATAATAAATATGTACACTAAACCTAGTTCAAAAGAATATTAACATTACAAAATGCAATTGTCAAGTTGGCATACGTCAGAATTAAGGTCTTCACAGGTAGCCTACATTCATTAATCATGTGCATATGCATTATATTAGTTGCAATTAAAGGATTACTTATTCTTTTCCTTATCTTCAAGTCACAAGAAATACCACATTGTAACATTTGCTTTGTGCCTCTTAATTAATATTCAAGAGTTAAGGTTGCCTGGCAATGGTTTTACTTATTTAAAGCACAGAAGCTTCCAGCTGAAAACTAACAATCCTGAAAAGAGAAAATTACACTAAAAAAAATTATAAAACAATAACATGTTCCACTGAGGTGCCTTCCACTTCACACTAACTCTGCTTTCCCCCCCACCTTTTATCACTCCTTAGAGCATCTGAGAGCCATATCAGGTGTCTACCTTTTCCTACCGGCGTTAGCTGTTGGTCTAAGGACATAGGCAGACAAGGTTCTTTGGGTAAATCCAATATATTTTATTAGACCAACTTGTATAGTTGAAACTATTAGATTTACCCAAAGAACCTTGTCCATCTATACCCTTCCTAAATCACATTGAGATCGGTAAGTCAAACGAAAAGTAATATATGAACAGATGAGATGACCTGTTTAAAAGTCCCCAGTACTTCAGACTTAATGAGCACTGTTTACAGTCCTGTCATCATTGTGGTATTAGCAACCCCAATTGACTAGCTCTTGTTATTTTCAACACCTGCCTTGAAAAAGAGAGGAGACAACAGCCCTAAAGATGATTTTCTCCTCTTCAAGTCTTCTAAGACCAGGCCTTTGACAGTTTCTTCCCTTTTTCTTTTTGATGCAGCCAAGGAAGTACAATCAGTTACAACATAGATATGATTAGTTACTATGCCCTTAATCAGAACACAACTGAATTACAAAGATAGTGGGTCTGAAAGACTGCATGCCCCAAGGCGATTTATGCAGACATGTAGACAACTGGAGTTTGTTACACTATAAGCAATATGCAGTGAAGTGGGACTGGTAACATATAAGCAATTTATGCACTTATCCAGTGTTCATACAAATGAAAAGCATGGCATTTCTTTTTTAAAATGGGGAAACCAGAATTTTAAATTACATTCCAGGGTACAGAGCTGATCTACACAACAGCATTTTAATTCTCCTGTATTAATTCTCCAGTCCATTCTTTATTAATTTTAACATTTTGACTCCTCTTTTGGCTGCTACTTCATACCAAACAAGAAAGGAACCTCTGCTGAAGAACTCTTTTACTACAGTTGAAAAGATAAATTCATTTTTAAGGTATTCCATTCATTTGAAATAATGTTTACTGACGAGTTATTTTGCATCCATCAACATTGAATTTAATCAGTCATCACACTGCCTATTCATATAGGTTGGCTGCAGGGGTGACTGGTACCTCCTGAGTCGGGGGGGGACACCTGCAGAAGCCGGCCGCAGCAGCAGGGATGTAGCTGGCGAGCATCCGCAGACACCAGAGGGGACGGCTCTGTCAGAAGGGGGGCATGTGCTCCCCCCCATACCCCACCTACCAGTAGCTTATGGTTGGCTGCATCCCTTTGAAGAATTTCTCGTCTCCTCTCTGGTTTTGACCAACTTGGATACCAACAGTCACCCGTTAAACTTGCCACCTCTCTCCTCACTCATTTTCTTAGATCAGGGGTGGGCAAAATGTGGCCCGCCAGGCCACTTATCTGGCCTGTGAGGCCCCTAAACATTTTTTTTAAATTAATATTTATCTGCCCCTCACTGCCTGTCATGCAGCCCTCAATGGCTTCCCAAAACTCAGTAAATGGCCCTGCAGCCAAAACAACTGCCCATCTCTGTCCTACATCAGTCAGTTTTTTAGAAAATTCATATTAGAGAACCTCCAAGCATTCTGCTAACAAATGGTTTGGCCTCATAACATATGACCATCAATTCTTAAAAATCTCTCTCTCAGTTTCTCATCTGTCACATTGCTCAGCTGCTGATACCATATCAATTTTCTTTAGTAGCCTCTTATGAGGGAACCATCAAAGGCTACTGAAAGTCCACATAAAGAGTGAAACAGTTGTTACCTACTATTTTAGTATGTTCAAAGTATAAAATTATGATTTTATTTGCTAGAAGTTAGCAATTTTTCCTAAATGGCCTCAGTATTAAAATTAAGGAAGGGATGTAGACTGAACGAACTGGCAAAGGAAGAGTATAGAAAATGGCAAACAAGACAAGACACCACCAAAGCCATGGGGACGTTAGTAATTATATTAGCAGAAATGTCATGAAGGCAATGATGAATGGTAATATTTTTCCCAAGCTCTGCCTGCTTTACAAATCAAATAATACTCACAAAACATGTGTGCAAATGTTTAAAAAAACAAAACAAAACAAAAATGTTAAACATTCAGGCTTTGCTAGGCTCTTCAGGTTTGGTTCCCTCTCAGTAAGATTTAGCCATACTATTTAGCAGAATGGATTAAGCCAAAAAAAACGTGTGCGCATGTGTGTGCATTTACCAGCTAGGGCTCTGCCACAAAAGCCTCCAAAAGAAGGAAAGATGCACATCACAGCTAAGCAGCAAGCCAGCTGGCCTCAGACCTCCACAAAAACAGACCTGAAGTATTACTGCTCTGGAGAAGCCAATTAATTAATTGGCTCAGATGTATCACAAAGTTGTGCAGAGCATGCTTCACAAAGGCAAGGCTCAAATGGGAGCTGGACTCTTTGGCATTTTGGAGCCAAAAACCAAGGGGGGGGGGGGGGGAAGAGACGGGACTGTACTGAAAAAATCATTTGGTTTAGCTCCATTGTGGGATGTCACTAATAGTAAATTCTACAATTTATGATCCTTTTTCAAGTACCACTAACACGATTAATATGGACCATTCAAGCATATATGTTATCACCCTTTAGAAATGCAACAGTTCACACCTCACAGTTCCTATTACAGGCTTTCGAATAGAGGCAGGGATCAAATTAGACAGTACACATTTTATGTCCAAGGCTTTCTTCAGAGCAAAAAGGGCTAGAAGCATATTAAAAATTAAGCAGAGAAGCTGAACACCAAAAGGGCAGCCACAATAAGTACCGAGTCACTGACCTAGCATAATTCACCCATATTTAATCAGGGACTAAGTGAGGTATACAAAATAAGGAAGAAATAATAAACAGCTGGAGAAATGCTTTAAAAAAAATAAGAGATGAGTCAATGGTACCAGCATGCAGTTCAAGGAGGTAAAAACATAACATGGGAAGACAAACATATGGTCTTTTCCCCTACTGCAAAAGAGGCTCTTGGACTTCTCTGCAGTATGGCAGCAAGCGCTAATCCCTTTAGTCACCAGACTAAGTAAAAGAGCATCTGCTAGGCCTTATACCCATCAGCCCAGAATGTAAACAAGATGACAGCACAGATCAGGGTTAGTCAAACATCCTAGCCTTCTAGCCATGAACTAAAATGTTGGCATAGCTAACAACTGCAGGATACAAAAAAAATTGGTATGTGCAGGCCTGAGACTCAATAGCTGGGCACAGTGCCCCTGCTCAAATATAATTTGTTGTTAAATGACTTCTTATAATAAGCAAAAACTGAAGAAAAATCAAACATAGAAAATAATAAATAGATAAAGAGAGAAAAAGAAAGTTTATGAAGCATCTCTGTTTTCTTCAGAAGCCACATTTAATCTGACTGGAGCCACCTGCAGCTTGGCTTGAAAGCCATGGTTTGACAGCCCTTGGCACAGATATCATATGAAGGAACATCTAAAGCAACAGGCTTGAATGCAGTTGTATGCGAGGCAAAGCCCACCTTCAAGAACATTTATAACTTCAGAAATGGGAAAAAAACAGAGAAATAAGGTTGGAAGGGATGTCAAAAGTTCATCTAGTTCAGCCCAGGAATTAATCCTGCAATCTTGGTATAATTATAGCACAACACTCTAAACAACTGGGCTAAACAGCCACTATTACTAAGCTTAAAACCGAAAATCAGGCGCATCAAAGACAGAGCCCATAGGCCACATTCAGTTCACCAGAGCCCTATCAGCTACCTTGTGGTGCTGCTGACAGTCTCAGAGTGGACTCACAAGCCACATTTAGAGTGTGCTGGATCAGTCCCATGTGCAGGGCATATACTGCATATGGAACCCATGCCAGACCAACGGTGCAAGCTGGATCCAATCTAAATCATTCATCCAGCCCCATAGGGCCTCATGTGAGCTTGACCCCTCTGGTCTAAATCATGATCTAAACCACAGTTTCTCAACCCATGAGCTGAGACTCAAAAGTGGGTCACAAGAATATATGAAAGGGTTGGGAACGAACTTTAAAAATGGATTCTCCTTGAAAATGTAGGAAATTGTGGCCCAAGTTTAAAAAAAACAAATGTTCAATATGAAAATTAAAAATGAGGGGTGCAATGATAGAGATTTTTGGGGCCGATACTGATAGCCAATTTTTAAGCAAGAATTTTAGAAGTAAAGGTCTGAAATATATTTAAGATGCAGTCAAAATGTTCTACTAATACAGTAATTCTTTACAGTGGTGTGTCACACCCTTGAGTACCTTGAGATCTTTTCAAGGGTACCAAAGGGATGCCAACCATGTCAGCATTGGTAGGTTCGCAAATATGATACACAAGAAACTCAGAGATTTCAGATTGGAATATACAGCCTCAAAATCATTCCATCCTGTGGTATTTCTGAGTTCTTTGCTGCAGAAAAGTGGTTCTACTATTTTTCTGTAGTCAATAAAAGAATGAAAACTAAAAGGTGGCATTTTCTAAGGGATACCTTGGCTGCATCCAGATGTGCAGGGGCATGCACTTGCAATGGTAAAACAGTACAACACAAATACTTTTTGCTGCAGCACACGGCCCTGAACAAGCACTTTGGTGAGGGATAATTTGTCCCACTTTGAGCAAACTGCCCTTGCCCAGCTCCTCCCAGCTCCTGGCATGCTGAAGGAGCCAACTGCAGGAATGGAGATGCTTTGGCCAGCAGCCAAAGCGCCTCCCCAGAGGACCAAGCCTCTGAGCCTTCTGGCGCATGCTCCTGTTGTGTGCACTGTGCTGATTTCTCTGCTACCGGGATTTCCTGGGAACAAATTTTAGCCTCATATTGCAAATCTGCAGTGCAGGTCACATTTTAACGTTTCCCAAGTATGGTTTGTGGTGCTGCAAAGAGGTTCGCGCTGTCACAAACCGTACATGCCTGCCTGTCTGGACATGGCCCTCGACTAAGTACAGACATTTGGGAGGTTAAATTGGGTTCGAAATAGCTACCCAATTTAAACTTAACTTGTCTTGGTGCTGACCATACACTTTCAGACCCATTCTCAGTGACCAGCAATCAGTATAAGCCTGTAGCAGAAGTTCCATGCAGACAAACTAGTCTAAAAATTGCAGAATCTGGTTTAAGATAAAAGTGCAGATTCATTTGATTTAGGTCAAACCGGGACATGGCACTTCTGCCCACTTCCCCTGCATACCCCCATGGCTGGGAAAACCTGGCCCCAGTCCCAGGGCTGCTCTTTTCACTTCCCACTTTGCACCGCCCCCAAAAACTTGCTCCCCCCCAGTCAGTGCTCTCAACTGCCATCCCACAAGCCACTCTAGATGGAGCTGCTTTTATCAGTGTTCACTGCTGCCAGAGCCAAGCAAGTCCCAGTAGGGGAAGGGGAGAGAGAGATGGGGGTGTAGTTTTGGTGGGTGGGACCCCCACCCCACTTGCAGGGCATGCTTGCCCCCAACCCCTTGCAGGGCACACCTGCCCCACCCCTGCAGGTTACCTCTGCTCCCCCCACATTCCCCAGTGGACATTCAATCCCCTCTAGCCTGCTGGATCCCCAATCCCCCAGCTACCCCTCCCATCCTGACTTACCTGATATTAGGCAGCCATTTTGAATTGATTTAACTTTCCTCTAATGCCCTTGAATGTCTGTACTTAGCCCTTGAGTCTAAAGAGGTTAAGAATCACTACACCAGGGGTGTCCAACTTTTTTGAAGGTGGGGCCAGATCATGACCTTTTTATCATCCAGTGGGCCAGCGAGCCATACTCAAACATCCTCTGTCCTGGGCCAGGGAGACCCTGCCTGTGCAGCCCTACTGCACCTGCCTGTTACTGCAAGGCTCATGGTAGCTGCTAGTGGGCAGGAGGGACCCATTCTTCATCCAGCCAGCTACTGCCCCAGAGACTGAAGGGGACAAATAAATAGCTCTACATCCCCATCCCCCAAACAGCACAGCCTCGCTCCAGCCACCTTGCCCCGCAGAGGTCATGCCAGGACCCTGCCTGCTGAGGCCCCCCCAGGGCTGCCCTGCTGACTGCCTGCACCAGGTGCCGCACTCTGTTCCCACCCCATGGCCGTCAAGCCCGGTGGGTCCCCAGAGGTGGACAGGATGCCGGGGGCAAGGGACCGAGCCAGAGAGAAGTAAAAGCAGGTGGTGTCCCCAGCTTGTCCCATCAGGTGCGGCTGGGGCAGCCCCGTGCAGCGCAGCCCTTGGGCCAGCAGTGGGACCCAGCTCACATGACAAGCCCCACCCCGCAGGGGTGAGCAGCTCCCCTCCCCTCCCCCACCTGCCTGTCCCAAGCGAGGGACCTTGGACCTAAAAAAATGGCTGGGGGGGAGGGGCCTCATGGCGGCCCGCAGGCCATAAGTTGGACAAGCATGCACTACACTAATCTCTCTCTCTGTGCAACCTACCATGCAAGCAGGCTGTCGCTACAACTTCAACACCTTAGTCAATATTAGTTTGACTACTGCAATCTTAAGTGAACTTTTTGATGAGTAAATGAGTTGCTCTCTTTTGTCCCAGTTCTTGATCACATGCATTTTTCTGAGCCATCATATAAATCCCCTTTTTATAACGTAGGCTCAATCCATTGAAAGAAATGTGTCATCTCTTGCCCTGCAAGTCAACATTACTGACAAATGTTTATGTATAGAACTATTACCATCAAACCTGAACAAGCAATCTTATTCACTCAGCACTGCTATTCTAAAAGTCGAAAGGAAAAAAAAAAAAAAGCTACCAACTAATGGTGGTACTTTTTCTCCTCCATGATCTCACACATGCTGACTTCAATCCTCTAAAACAGTGGTGCCCAACCTTTTTGCCAGCAGGCAGAGGGGAAGTGTCTGCTCCGCCCACAGGCTGGAGATGGTAACCCCGATCCAGCACTCATGGCAAGCACTGGGGGGCCCCATCTGTCTACACGAAGGGGACTGGAGCACAGCCAGGCCCCACATGGGGAAGGGTGTGGTCTGGCACAAGTAATAGCCTCTGCACAAGTAATAGCCTGGCCCTAATTCAGCCATGTAGAGGGAAAGGGGCCAGGCCTGGTCCCAATCTGGCTATCTCGGGGGAGTGGGCATGGGAATTTGGCAGTGAGGGAGAGTGCCAGTACCAACTGCCACTGCTCCCCTGCTGCCAAATTTCCAGACTTGTGGGGAACCCCATGGGCCAGATGCAATGGCTCCGCAGGCCCATGGGCCAGTGGTTAATCACCCCTGCTCTAGAACAAATATGACACATATTTTTGCCCATCCAGCCTTGTGATGTCCAAACCAGCTCTAGAAGACCAGACACAAACATTACACTTTTACCATTGTAAGTGACCCCTCAATAGAACAGAAGTCCAACACACAAAACTTGTCTATACCAGTAACAGAAGTTTGTTATACCGACTAGTTTAAAAATGGTGGAATGTGGTCTAAGATTTGCACCCTCACCCCCTCCCCAAAGGGCGAATGTGTGTTTTCTTTGCTACCAATTCAAACTATGACACTTCCAGAGAAGTGCATAACTTAGATTGACACCACCCTTGGGCTTTCTGAATGTCTGTACCTAGCTGAAAAGCATCTCTCTCCAAGCATATGTGCCCCCACACACAAACTATAGTTATGTAGTTTATATGCATGCCTCTCCTTGAGATAACTAAAAAACAGTGATTAAGATGGATCATAAAGTATGCCATGTCTCCAAGTGCCACACCTCTCACTAAAACAGATTTACACTCACATCAAATTTACACAGACTGTCCCTATTTGATAGCCCGCTCTGTGCACATCCTTTCACAGGAACTGATTAAATGAGCTCTTGCTTAGGGAAACTTATATACTTCTGACTGCAGGCCAACATAAATAACTACTGACTATAACACGAAGCTAAGGCAGAACTGGTTCTGTGGAAGCCTTCTTGGAAGGCACAAAGCCCATCAGGAAGAAAATGGAAACCTTATGAAAAACAATGTTGAAAACAACATATAGCTAGTATTACTTTTAGTAGTTTGAGAAGCTGCCTTCAAGGGAGTCTAAAATGGTACATCAGTAAAATGTCTTTGTTCTTTTAGAAGAAATCACTCATTTACACTGAATGTTTAGAGATTTTTCACACATGCAAACAACAGAGCCCCACTAATTCACTCCAATAATTGTGACACCCATCTACTATTAAATGGAAAAAACCAACACTAAAAATCTAAAATGCGTTCTGCATTTATTTTGATATTTGTGGCTATCTTTATTATATGATTGCCCAATGTAATGGAAGCACACAAAAGGACTTTAGCATAAAATTACTGAGATTTTTGTATCTATTTTTCTGACTGAAAATGGTTTGCCATCTCGTCAAGTAGTTGTACTGCAGCCACATATATTGCATTACACTTCAGTTTATGCGCCTCCATTAGCAAAATTCTGTAGGCTGGCTGCAATTATTTACAATTTGGAAATATTTTTTAAATATAATGGTGTCATAGAACAAGACCTCTACAACAGTTACATTTATGGGCAGTGAGATTCTTCCAAAACATCAGACCTAGGTTTTTGGATTAGACATCTTAGTATCAGGAGCATCTGTTTATAAAAAGTTGGCATCTTATTATACTATTAGTCACACTATTTAAGTGTCCCTGATATGTTATAAAAATAGCAGAGTAGTCTTCTTGAAGCTTATTTAGGAAAGTTTTTCAAAACAATTTAAAATGTGCTCTATTTACAACATAATAGAATCATCAGCCAAACACATTAAAGCAGAGGGAATTAGCAGATGGGAATCTGGTTGTTATTTAATTAGTAGAAAGATCTCCCATGCATGCTCCTTTGTTTCTGTTTTCCATTTTAAGTCCCTCTGTTTCTTTTGGCTGCTACAGTCAGGGTATTATATACACCTAAGCTAGTCACCTCAACTTCTGACACCTTCTCAGGAATTTAGGTGACCTTGCTGATTAAGGAAAATTATATTCCTCACATTTGTACTGGTAGTGGCTTTCTTATTTAAGTTTTATTTAGTAGTTGTGATTCAGCATGACAACGGGATCAGTAGTTTTTCAGAATCTGAAGCTAAATTTGTGGTAGGTATTGGGTATACAGTTGTGGAATACAGCGATTAGAGTGGAAGAATTTCCATAATGCTGGTAAAATTATGCAAAACTAACAATAAATAGTACTGTAACTGTTTGCCCTGCCTGATTTAAGACCAGCTAGTTAATATGAAAATTCATAGTATGGAAATATGGCAATTGTTATAAATACGTGAATGCCATTCCCTCAGTTGTGACTAATTAAAATAGAGATTACTATAAAAATAGTTTGAGGTAATGGCCAATTTTATAAATATATGTATGTACAAATAGGACAACAATGTAGACAGAGACAAGTTCCATCTCAAATACTTCATGAGACCCTTATTAAATAAATAAAATAAGCTTGTTCCTAATTAGACCAAGTTAACACAGACCATCATATCTATAAATGAGACAGAGAGAGAGACAGAAACACCCCACACATACAGTATGATGTATAGTTAATGTCCTATTTCAGGCAGCTAGCAGTCATTTCCCAAAATGAAGGTTGATAACTATTATATTAGAGCCAAATAAAGCTAAAGTAGAAGGCAACACCTGGGGTGAAAACAATAATATACAACCATTATATAATATAGCATAATATAATTATTTTTCATAATAACAATAGTATTGTTATAATACACCTACATGGTTGGGAGCATCAGAGTTCACTGCTTATGTTATGTGGAAGAAAGAAGTAATACACTTTGAGGTAAGCTAAGAAAAATCAAATTAGACACCGTCAAAAGAACCAGCGGTCAAGGGTTTCAGATGAGGCATACTAAGGTAACTCTCTGAGGTGTTCAGAAGATGACTGAGGAGGATGATTCCATTAAAACTATTATTACTAAAAAGACATCCTTTTCATGAAAGCTATATGTTTTAAAAAGAACCCTTTTCAGAAATGTAGTTTTGCATTCATGCCCCACGATAGGAACAGGTGACACATTTAGGAAGAAGTAGAATACATAGTATTCCACATACAAAAATATTCAGCCCAATGTAACTGTTGCTTCTGCTTATCATTCATGTACTGATTGCAACAAACCTACAAGTTTCCAAGCACTACCCCAGGTATCTGCCTTTTTCTACAGAACTTTAACCTAAACTGCAACAAGAACTGGTAACTTAGAGCGTGTAAGAAATTTTAGAAAGAGGGAATAGACATCTTCCTATAACACAGGTAAAGAAATTCATAAACTAAGGGAAAAAAATAAACATGTGTAGTTTTCCTACAGCTTTATGTAGTACAGCTGGAACTTTAACCAGTCTGTTATTAAAAACACAACTGTGCATAACTTGGTAATTTCAGAAGTGCCCAAAACTGCAGTTTAAGCTTGAGTTTGAGAAAGTATGTTTGAGAAAGTAGTTTCACCAACAAACAACTGTCTCCTAAATAGTTGGTCCAATAAAACTATTAAAGTATTCCTAGGGGGAAAAGTAAATTAATCCTGTCAAGAGGCAGAAGACTGACTACGTGAACACAAGGGATTCTTTACAACCAAACTGTGTATTATATAATACTTGTTCAGTCTTGGCACTTATATTCAACCACCACTTTTCATTTCATATTAAACGACAGCTTACAACTCTACTCCCAAACCTTAAGGGGGACCTCTGCTCTACAAAGTGACTACATAAAAAAGGCACTATTAATCAACAGACAGGATTGATAAAACCAGAAAGCATATCTGCTAAATGTGTTACCACCCAAACTCACACATATATGACTTAGTGAACTACATATATGTTATTTCCTCTTATGAATCAATAGATGGATTTACCAAATTTCACTCTATTATATCTACAAAAAATAACTTAAGGCAAGAAAACTGCACAAGTGAAAACAAAAGCCTAATTAAATACTGGACTAGCATATGTATAAATGAAAGCAAGACAGCATATAGAAAATGTGTTTCTTGTTGTAGCATGCAAAATATAACTTTAGTTTGCAAGCCAGGAAGCTCAAGGAAAAGCCATCTAAAGCTAAATTTGTCTGATACAGAAGTTTCTGACAAATACTCAGTCCCACAAAAGCATTATTAAAATATGACTGTTCCAAGCAGAATCATGCTAAATAGTTTCTATCTTTTGATAGATAAATTCAGTAAAATCTGTAAACAAGACAAAGCAAATTGGACAAACCCGTGACTTATGGATCTACCCAACCATCATCTAAATATGTACAATTTGGTTCTACATTTATTTTCCATTCACTTGCATATTATTACTGGTCCACTGAACAGGCACTAAAAATAGGTCTACTTGAGGTAGTGCTTGCACAGGTAATGTTTGAAAGACAAAGTATTAAATAGGTATATTACAAACACACATTACGTGCTGCAGAGACTGAAATAAACCTTCGGGTGGATTTTCTTTCAAAAGGAATGAGGGGATTTAGGAGGAAAGGAATTTAGCACCAAATACCAGGTTAGCTGGTGTCACGGGATTTGAAGTCACTCCGGCAGGACAAAACTGTGAAAGAAAAAACAAAACAAAACAACCAAACAAGGACTTTGCAAGCATAAGAAAAGATGATAATACTGCATTGCCCCCTCCCCCAAAATTGGGGGACATGTAGGGAAACTGATTTCTTTGCTGAAATAGAAACAGGGTAAAATAAAGCATACAGATCCTGTAGCTCATGGCTGCCATTTCTTCCTGGTGATACAAACAGAAGGGGCAGAGCTCAAAGTTAACCTTCTCATTGGTGATGGGGAAGCAACAGCTTTTGGCTGAAGAGCCACTGAGCTGGCTAGGGGCAACTGAGCTGCTGCATAGAGTCTGTAGTACCTTGATGAGGCTTGTAGTTTGGAAATAACACTACTAGTTACAGGAATGTAAAGGACTATTTAACTATTTACAGTAAAGAAGCAACAGTCTTGCTATTACCCTTGCAAGGGGCTAGGGCCTAGCCTTGTTGCTGTCCTGCCACACCAAGAAGTTCCTGCTGCCTCACCCAGACTTCTCTCTCCTGGGATACTACACTTCCTAGACACTAAGCTTCCAGATGGATTTATTTGGATTTCACACAGTTAGCCATGATTCTGGAAAAAACATTTTTAAAAGTCACAATGGGGAGGGAGGTGCATATTTTATTTGAGGGTGTGTGGTATTCAAGAAACTATGGTACTTACAAGAAAGGGAAGCTGCTGGCCTAATATCTAACTTAATATCCCACCAGGAATTCTTCCAAAATTACTGCATTCCTATTTGGCAGCAGATGAGCAGATATTCTATAGCTTCATCGTGTTAGTGGCAACAACAGGATTATACCTACATATTTAACAGGAATCCTAACAAAAAAATTCTGTTTTCATCTGGTTTTTTTCTCCATCTGTTTACTTGCTGAGACACAGTTGTGAACCAAAAGTCTAGAAAACCTGGTAGTAGGTTTTTTCTTGTTTTGTGCTAGTTTAAATATAAAATTGTGTGAATAGTACAACAGAAAAGAACACTGCAAAGTCAAAATGTTAATTTAATAGTATTCATACGTTTGGCTTGTGTAAATACAGCTCCTTAAAATGACTAGTAATTATAGCTCTAAAACCCAGCCTACATAGTTCAACTAAAAATAGATCTCAACTGCAACAAAATGCAGTGTCATTCTGTAAACATAAACAAGACAAGTTATTTGGAAAGGTTAAAGAAAGATTAAATGCATGACACAATGCATATAAAAAGAACCCAAGAACATTAATTTTATCAATTTACCATAAATTAGTCAGAAACTCTGCAACTAATATGCTCCACATCATCTCATTATAGTAACAAGCAAGTAGACAAAAAGCAAATTTAAACACCCCTATCCATCTGCTTATGCTAATTAACAGAAGGGGTACTGCCTCTGTCACAAATAGCAAGATCAGGAATATGTTGCAGAGTAGCCATTTCCAGAACTAGAAAACGATGTTTTAGTCAGGTGAACTTAGTCCTCTACCTTGCTCTTTTCCTATCCTATTAGATATCAATGCCTATGAATTAAAAAAAAAAATCTTATTGAAGTTTAACAGGAAAGACAGAATAGAATATTATGTAGAAACACAATCTGAATATTTTAAAGGGTTACCAAAAATTCAGAGCTTCTTCCCATTTTTCAGCAAATTAATGAGGACATTCATTTTATGGTTTCAGTTGACTGCTATACCTATCAAGCTAGAATTATCTTCCTTCACTATGGTGGCCATAATCCAGCTACTTGCCTCTAGTCAGTAGACACAGTGAGAGGACTTGATTTTGCAGATTTGCAACACTTAAGTCTGCACTGCGCCTTATCAAGTGTCACAGGAACAGCACTGGCAGCTATTTCTAAAGAAAACTCAGCATTTATTGTTACTACTGGAAAGCCAAGTTTTGAACATTTTGATCAGCAGTAGATGACATTGCTAAAACCCCTAAAACAGGGCTTTGTTTTACAAATCAGTCTGCGTTAATGAAAAGCATACATTCAAGCCCCTTTATACATTAACTCCTCTTGACATTTCAATGACAATATGCAAATGAATATCTTTTCACAGAGCCACTAAAAGCAGAAACATTTTTAAAGCTTTATTCTGAATTTAAAAATGCAAAGTGTAAAAGCAACAAACATACATGCATATATATATTCAGACTGATTTATATTGTATAATTTCACTTTGAACAGCACTGCCGCAGCTAGCTAGCATACAGCTAAAAGGGAACTACTTGGATTGAATACAAAGTCAAAACTAACCTGTCTTCACAAGGCGAGATTAAAATAGTATTACCATTTCAAACCACAAACACCTTTGTTCACTTGTATACATTTCAAAGAGATATAGAAACATTGTTTCCCGCTTACTCCCCCCCATTATGCCTACTCTGTCTTGCCTCACCAAGAGTAATTTTTTTTGACTGACAAAAATAGTTTTTTTAATTTACAGTAAGACAACATCATTAAACAGATTTACTAGAACTGTCCCAATGTGTCAGATTAGGTTAAGTAATCACCATTTTTAAAACTAAGCTGCACAGAAAAAAGGTCACTATGTAAAAGTCTTTAAAGTCAAATTAAGGTAAATCAGGCTTCAGGATAAAACACTGATCCTCATCCAATAAATATTAGTCATCCACAAGCTAGAAAACTACATCCCTTGGCTTTGTTTCAAATTGCCCCTTTGTCCCCCAATTTTCAAAGCCACAAGGTGCCACTGCTATGGATTTTTAATGGCTATTGTGCCAGGAGGTCATCACTTAACAGTTTCAAGTTTTGTACATTTAAAACAACAAGAAAGCACAGTAAGAACAAGTACAATGAAAAGACAATAATACATTTTGCATAATAAGTGTGCTTTATTATCACTGAAGAGCAGTGGGGAGGAGTAAGTGGAAATCAGACAACATATAAATAAGAGTCATCTTGCATATCACTAGCTGACCTGCATATTAAAGCCTCTGGCATAGTCATAGGATGAATGCAGGTCAAACTAGTTGACTCCCTTAAAACAACTTATGTAGTGATTCAACATTAAATGAAATCCTCTCAAAAGTTTCTGCAAAACAGGCAAGTGGCCCTGGCAACTCACTGCCACAAATGTAATCCAGATTCACAAGTAGATATGGATCTCTTGTTCATGGGTGAGTGAAGACTGACTACACCCCATGCTAACAAATTAAGTCTCCAAATGCATGGAACCACACTTGCTTACAAAGTACTCCATGGCCAGAATTAAACACTACCATTCCTTTCAGAAAAGCAAAGTGCAGTCAGATGGCACTGGAAATGGACCACATGTAACAATGGAACAAATAGGACGAACTGTGACCTACAATGCAGACAAAACTCTGAAGTAACCTCGATTCTCACAGTTATCCTAAACGAGTGATTTTAACCAGAGTTCTGCACATTAGCACTCAAGTTTTCAAACAATTCCACGACTCACAGGGTAAAACCAAAGATTTCAAATAGGAATCCAGTGTCAAAAACATTTTGATTTGTTGTAGTCTTCCAGATTTTTTGCAACAGAATAATTGCTCATGTTTCCAGTCAAAAATAAAACAAACAAAAACCCACAAGTGACAACTAAGAGCAGTCATTTTGAGGGGTGCCTTCGATCTAAAAAAAGGTTCAGAACCACTGCCTTAAACTAAGTTCTCTGGAATTTCATGCAAAATTCCATTAGCCTGCACTAAGTATGCAGGGGCAAATGAACTTTTCTACTGTTCTCAACTTTTGCACACATGTAGAGAGAATTATTCACTGCACTGCTGGTCAAGCACTGGTTACACTAGGAATAACATTTAGTTGACAAATTGTGTTATTTTCCACTAACAGACAGTGTTCTAAGATTATTACATCTAATATCCCATCTCTTCCATATTGTCTGAGCCTTCTTGCTCATTTACCACCACTTTACATCTGGTTATTAAGCTTTAGTTTTTAAGAAAAAGAAACGGATTTCTAGAAAAATCAGTCCTCTTTTGATTCCTGTTTCACTTAGTCACGTCCCAGGGTCAAATTGTTTTCTTCTCCTAGATCAGATAAGGGATTAGTAGCAAGTAGTAAGCAACTGATGTGACACTACCTGTATGAAACCAAGGGCCATAAAATATTATTTACCTTTATCATACTTCCATGATTTGGTGCTTAAATCATATACATGGTAACAGTGTTTATTTTAATTAAAGAATATTTTCAACTTCATAAATCTCTCTGGTCATAACGTAGTTTGGACTTTAACCAAACTTAACTGTAATATGATGAATACAAAAGTTGAAGCTACTGTAAAACTGGTGCAATACATAGTGTGATTTTCAAACATATCTATGATTACCTATCATAATAGGCAAAAAAATATATATTTTCTACTCAGTGTTGTAACATAAAGATTTTGCCTTAGTATCAGAAAATGAAAATAATGCTCTTCTAAAAAAATAAATTAACTTGATGTAGTTATACACCTGGATCTATTTGGAAAAGAATAATTAATTTTTACTCTGAATACATAGAGCCACTAAGCAGGGAGCTGGTGTGGCACAGATGCCAAGGTACATGGTTGACAACCCAAGAGATTGCAAGTTTCAAGGCCGCAGCAGAAGCACTCACAGTACAGCCTGCCAGATTCCAATGAAATCTGCAAATTCTGCTAAATACTTTGTCACAAGGATATGAAAAAGGAAAGAAAGGAAGCCACTAACCCCATCTTTCTCCAAATAGCTGTAGCTTTCATCTTCTTCCTATGGTTCTCATTTTCTTCCTCCCTTCCTTCTTTGGAGAAAGGAGGAAAATCAGAACTGCATTTCACTGGAGTGCAAGGAAATTACATATTTAAACACTTTACTTACTATAAACAAGGAAATACTTAGTCCTCAGTCTCCAAGATGAGGAAAAAGCAACACCCAAGGATGTAAGAACTGGATTGGTAGTTCTAGATCTTCAAAAGGCAAAGTAGATAAGGTAAAAAAAAAAAAAAATCTTCCCTTCTGTTACCCCTAGTACCATCAGTCATAGTGAGATCTAAATATCAGCAAAACTCCTAAACACAATACATGTGGTCAAGATTCCTCTACATAACTGCTCAAATACAGAACAAGGTTACTGAGGTAATATAGCCTGAAATATTCTCTTGCTGGAAATTACATCAACTAAAAACTCTTTATCCAGAACACAGAAACCTGTTAACAAACCTGCTCAGTGTTCCAGCCATGTCATAGGGAAGTTTTCTGTCTCCTGTAAAACTCTATTGCTTGTCAACTGATACCCAAATACCCCCATAATTAGATTTTATACATGAAAAAATGTATACATTTATTATAATTTCCTATGTACAGAATCTAATGACTGAGGAGCACCTTAAATTCACTTCTCCCTACCCCCAAAAATTGCAGCTAGGGGAGAGGTGATGAGGAGGGAAGTAATGGAGTAGGTTGTAGAGGCACAGAGTGGAAGAAGCAGTAACAGGGCAGGCTGTATGAGGACAGACAGTGTGGAGGGGCAGTAAAGAAGCACATCGTAGGGGAGGTGGTAAGGGGCAGTAATGGGGCAGGCAGTAAAGCGGCAGCTGGTATGGACAGGCAGTGTGGAGGCAGGGAAGCAGGCAGCTTGCCACCTGCCCACCCCACCCCACTTACTCCCTGCAGCTTCAAGCCCCCACTCCCCTTTTGCTTGTCCTTCCCTCCATGCCACTTCTGCCCCACCCCCACCACAAGTCTTGCTCACACCTCCTTTCATATCCACCAACGCCTCAAAAAGTCTCTCCCCTGGCCTGTGCCTCTGCCTCTCCATTACCACTGGCAGGTTATGTCCCTACTACACCCTGTGGGCACAGATCCACTCTGGCCCCATAGCAGTTGTGCAGAGCCAACACCACTGCTACAGGGCTGGGCTGGGCTGGAGCCATGTTCGATGCAGAAGGGAGGATGAAGCCTGCCAGCGCGGAGCAAAGGCAAAGTGGGGGGGAGATGCAGTCAGGGGAGAGGTAGTGGGGGCTTGAGTTGAGGCTGCAGGGGAGGAGCAGCAGGAGGTGCAGAGATAGAGGGGGCAGACAGCAACTGTAGTCCAGCTGGAGTCACAGCAACTGCTTGGCCCCCACCACCTCATACTTGGTTCTAAGATGAGAGGCTTTTTCCCCCATGCAAGAGAAAAGGACAAGGAGTTAGGAATGCCTTGGATCTTGAATCATATGCAACTTCAAGAAAATGAAAGACATCCCTACTTAAAAATTCTCCTCTATTTGTGAACTGGATTTGTATGCAAGTTTAAAAAAAAAAAAAAGAAACATCCTCCAATAACTTATGAAATAACCTATGACGCCTGAGAACAGGAATCCTATTAAGTGCTAGACACCATTTTGTCTAGGTGAAAGGCACAATGTTGTAATTCTGCTGATAAGTCCTCAAGTCTGAAGATCTGGTGTAATCTTTAGCGTGAGAGAGACTAAGATCCTAGATGCATCTGAATTCTTTAAGGCTTACAGAAACCATTTACAATTATGCAATACCTCAAAAGCATTTAACACCATCATGCTGTCCAGTTTTCACTGACAAACTGAAACACAGAAAAATGCAATAATCTCTACCCAAAGGAAAATAAGGAGCAGTGCTGGGAAGGAGACCCAGGACTCAGTTCTAGTTTCCTGCTCAAACCACTAAGTTTTTCCTGCTTATGACAACAGTCAGATTAAGTTTCCAAAGATCATGTCTTCTGTCCTATATCTTGTACTAATCTTTCAACATGTGGTAAAAGGAGAAACAGTGGGCTTATTCATTTTTAATATATGAACTGAGCCCTAAACAATTCCATCACTGTGTTAGAAGCCAATGGAAGGCCTGACTTGAATGCACACTAGTACTGAAAAAGCCTAGCAGATCAATTTTATCTTTTTGAAACTGTCCAACTCTTTAAACATATGCTAAATCTCAATATGCTCAATTTAAAGAGAGTTAAGAAGAGTGGGAAAGGATATTCCAATCATTTCCTGGCAGTATGCAAAGTAATAAAATGTTGCCAAGTTTTTAAATACTTTTAGTAGGTCTTTCATCCAAGAAAGGGAAGGAAACCAATGACAGTTACGAGGAAAGAACTGTGGTTCAATTTGCAAGCCTGATGCAATACTGGAAATCACTAGATATTTCATAATGTTTAGGAGGACAGGGAACGTATAAAAAGTTTCCCGTACTCAGGACTCAGATAAGGCAACAAAACCAAGCTAAGCCTTGTCTATCCATCTGACTAAACAATCTCATAAATTTGCCAAATTTCAGAACTGTATTCCCCAAATTTTGTGAGTATCAATTTAAAACATTTCTCATCCAAGCTCCCTTAACAAATTTTAACTGAAAAGCAAACGGACAGCCAACATGATCATGATTTTGAAGACCACAACATGGGAAATTTTGCTCTAAAGCAAGGTGATCAAGTGTTTGCGCATAGCTAAAGAACAAAATCAGAGAGATGCTATTATGTCTGATTAACTCTGGATACTAAGGAGCAGAGTTCCCCTTTTCTAAACAACCATGAGAAGATGATTCTTGAATTTAAGTGTAGAACTATCAAAAAGCTGCAGTGCTCAGATTGTAAAATCTACACAAAAATATATTTGGTTTTTACCATATTAGAGATTTCCCACCTAAATTAGGTAACGAGTTATGAAAATATTAATAGTACCCCAAAAGCTACATATTCTACCCTGTATTTATAACACAATGATGGAGGGACCAGGTACAGTAATACAAGCTTGTTATTTTGGGAACTCCAATTCAAATACAAACAAGTTCTGACACCTCTTCCTTATGAACTACTCTGTTTCATGAACTACTCTGTTTCTCAAACTACAACTCCCAAAAATAACTACTGCTACAGGAAAAACCAAAGCAGGCATGGACTATGAAAGCCTTGTCAGGGTTTACCTCCAAGCTACCTGGTTATCTATTAAAGAACAAAGGCAAGGTAGTAGTAATAATAATAAACAGCTATTAATGAGAAAAGTTTAACAGACATGATGCACCTATTTTAATTCTTCTAGGACATTTACTAGCAGAGCTAAGATGTTGTGGATATTCCAAATTTTTACAACTATATAATGGATTGGGTTTGAGACCCATTATGGAGCATCATTTAGAGCTTTTCTAAACCTAGCTTTAAAAAGGGGGAGGGTAGAAAGGTCAGGAAGGGCTTAATACCTGGAGTTTGACATTAATGCAAAAAAGGGCACATATACCCTTAGGCTTCATTTTCACTAAGACAAAGCTGTAATTTTTAATGACAATGTGTTAAATACTAGGATTTAAAGAAAACACATCAATACACCTTTTTATTGTTGCCTACATGGTGTCAGTGGACAAAAGTAACATGGTAGAGCTGCAAAACAGGTGGCATATTGCCTAAACAAAACCTCTTTCTAACCTCATGATCTTAAACTCATCTAGGATCGTGCCTGAAGCAGTTCAACACAATTTTAGTATAGACAGACAGATTCTGAATGATTTAATTAGCCAGTTTAGTTGTGTCCATATTGAATGAGAACTTAAGAATATTTTCTACTTTTTCCACAACTTACGAAGCAGTTTTGGTTTCCTTCATTTAGCCAAGTTAGTTAACATTAACCTTTTAATTCACAGCATTTAAAACTTCTTCAGGTAAACATTTTAAACAGAAGCAAAGGAGAGGGTCCCTCATAACAAAAAGAAGTTGTACCATTTGTTTTAATACCCATGTTCACAGAAGAAGGTGAAGCAAACCAGATCTCAGTCATCATATCCTATACAACACATCCATCATTAACATGTCAGTATGCTGGTGTTATACTGTTGTTACGTAACTTTTGCCCATTACAAAGAGTGTCTTCCTGACCGTTAGTTAGACAAGGTGCCCAGGTAATGCTGCTGCCAGTAAGAAACTGTTGCTCTTACAACTGTTGCTGAAACAGGGGTCAACTGTATTACATTGATTTGACTTCTTTAGCATCTGTTACACTTGTCATTACAATGTCAGAATTATAACTACTAAAATGAGTAACAGCAAAACTCTACATAGGAAGTCAAGGCCTTAAAAGTCACCCTTACCCTTACCAACTATATCCTGGACCATGGGGATGGAGAGACTTCTTGCCTACTGACCGAGAGGGTGGGAAAAGAAGGTTATTGTCTCTATCCTATTCTTGTCTTTAGAATCTCTATATCTACAAGCTGAGAGACCGTTCAGAAGGAGAATGAAGGTTTAACACATCTGGTTCCCAACATTTTCCCTTACACACTAGTGTTTGCACCTTATGCCTCATTCCACTGCTGTAAGGCATGTTTTTCTTCAGCTGTACCAGCAGAATTAAACTGACCATTTTTATCCATTTCATTCCTTTCTCACAAGATTCAGAAACTAACAAATATCTTACCACATTTGCTCTTTGGGGAAGCTACAGGAGAAGTGGCATGCCACAAACTCAGGAAAACAAATGTCATCTTATATTTTAAAGTCATTCTTTCCTCGTTTTCCCCCCCCCAACTAAACGTGCTTATCCTTTACCATGCTGCATCATTTACTCTTATCTGTTCAAAAGGCACAGCAGCCCCATAAGGCACTTGATTATACCAATATTAGGCAATTAATAACAATCAACCTTTAACTAGCTTTACTAGAAGCTACTTTTATTGTAAGACTCAAAATGCTACATTCAATGGATATCACAACATTTCAATTTGTGACAAATAAATAGTAACTTGTATGTGAGGGGTATCTTCAACAGATAAGTAAATGAGATCTCAGTGTAACGTCCTAGTTTAATAAGCAGCAATATTATACTATAATTATTTCTGTATTTTCTATAAAAATGCTCATACCTTAATATGAACTATAATTACAGTGTGAACTGTGCATATACCAGTAACCTCAGTTTATAGCCCTCTCCTCTGAATCTACCTTGTGAGATTTAAGTTTTACATACAAATAAGTTAAATCATTTAAAAAACAATTTTGAGACTGAAAATCCATTTAAGTACTGTAATTCATTTGAAAGACAGTATCATTACAGTAGAGCATTTCATTTTTGTAACCAAAAGTAGTAAAAGCGGGGGCAGGGGAGTTCTTAAATTGGTCTAAATTTGATACGTACCAAAAAAAAAAAAAAAAAAGTACTTCTCTGCATATAGCGCCAGGGAGTATCACAGTAAAAGGAGAAAGATTAAATTTACCTGCAGCTTTTACAGAATTAACTTTATTTTTCTAGCAAGATGGTTTAAAGAAAATGTCAAAGCTTTAAAACATTTCATGATAATGGCAAATTCAATTGACCAAGAACCCCATTAGTGAAGTCCAAACAATGCCAATTCGTTTTTGGAATGATATTTAAACTACTTTTTATATAATTTTAAAATGGGTTTAAGTGTGAATTCTGTTTAACGAGCAAGAAGAACAAGCTTATTGTTGTTTCAAACTACAAAACAGGGTTTGAGGTCCCTGGAGGTCCCTTCCAACCCTATGTTTCTGTGAAATCTACTATCCCATTCTGAACAAACTGTACACTTTAGGGAGAAACAAATCCTGAAGTGTCTTAGAATCTTTGGGTTACCCTAAAATAATGAGAAATAAAGTGGCATTAAAAAACAGGTCTAATAGAGAGAAAACATGGAGCCAGCATGTATCATTGCCCTTTGGAAAACAGCCAACTCCAAAAAACATCAACAATCCTATATAGCAGGGGGAGTCAAAATGTGGCCCGCAGGTCAGATGCAGCCCGCCAGGCCATTCTATCTGGTCCGCAGGGTTCCTAAAAAAATTTAGGGTATATTTATCTGCCCCTAGCTACCTGTCACGTGGCCCTCAATGGCTTGCCAAAACTCAGTAAGCAGCCCTCTGCCCAAAATAACTGCCCACCTCTGTTATACAGCACTGGTCTTTACTCTAATCTGTGTTTTACTATTTTAAACTGCCAGCACAGTAGCAAGACTTCACAGAAGGCATATAGTGACTTGAAATAAAGGGAACTGGACAGCTATATCAGAGTGCTGGCATAAGTTCAGTTAGATGCCAAAAGAAATGCCACCCAAACTACTATCAAGGTTTCTACTCTCCCCTTTCTTAAAAAGGCATACCTTGTTTCCAGAGTGCATAGTCATAGCTGTTCAAGGAAAGCAGAAACAGCACCAAAACATGCCTCTGATGCGCAAGTACACCAATTTCCTTTTATAACAAAATTAAAGGATACAGCCTTAATGCTCCAGTCTGAGTCCCGACGGCCAGTATCTTCTGAACAGGATCAAATGCCAAAGCTGAAGGCTGATAGGGAAAACCATGGCGTACAGTCTAACAAGTCAGAGCAGCGCAGTAATGGTCGGTCAAGCAGCAGACCAAAAATAAATACAACCAAAACAGTATTAGGAGAACAGGTTCACTTTTAGCTGCAGTTCAGTAAAGAATTGCAAACTAATCTAGCAACACTTTAGACTGAAGTCTCTTAATTTCTGCACCAGAAATGTTCTCCATCTTTGGGTATGGAAGGATGCTTGTTGAAACTTTAAAGATTTGATTTGATTTTTTTCAAAGCCACTACCAACTCCCCTTCCTCCGTTTTATGTTATCCTTTCCCCTAATCTCTGGCACTTTCCGTTTGTGGCTGTTTACAGGGCTTTGACAATTAAAATCAGATATTCCCTGGGAATCATGACAATGAAGCCAGCACCATAAATTAAACAATTACATAATTGTTTAATATAAATTATTAAAATGGTTCTTCAGAGAGCCATTCCCATTTCTTTTAAGCAGGCCCTACAACATAGTGCAGCTTCTATCCCACAACAGCTTTAAAAAGCCCCCCAACCATCAAATAAATAAGAAAAAAGAAGTATTTAATCTTACACTACTGGGACAGCTTTCTACTCTGACTAGCCACAATTTTAATCTGATAACTGCCCAAATAATATGACTGACTTTTTGACAAAAAATAAGAAGAGAAAAAGAGAAAGTATTGGTATCATTCGCCTAAACTTGATTTCAGCTATACAGGCATAAAACCATGTTTGGGCCAATGCCAATTTTTTTTGTGTTTATAGTAAGTCACCCACTGAAATTCCAGCTACACAAATACACACACCACACATATGCCATTTTAATCCAGTGTTTTCAGAGTACAGAAATACAAATATATTTTCTACTCAGGTGGATGGCTCAATTTACTTTGATGAAGTTAACGACATGTCCCACAACTTCTAATATTTTGCCCCCAGTGAGGTATTCGCAGTGCAACTGTAAATACAACCACTTGACTGAAAACTGATCTCTCATCTCCAGGTCCCTTAGCGACAACCTATGAAATGGTAAGGATGCCGTAAACGGAGGGAAAACGCAGAGCAGCCCACACAAACCCAACCATAGCGAGCTAGGCCATGGATGTTTCATGGAGATAAAAATGGGTATTAATATTCAAATCGGTTTTTACTCCTCTCAGTGCCGCTGGCAGATCAATTCGCTGCATCATCCTTTTTCCAGCGCGCTGAGCTCAACGGCGATGATTACGCTACTACCCGCCGGGAAGAGGCTAACGATGAACTTCTCCCCATCCCTCACACAACCAGATTGGCACATCACCACCGCCTGCTACAGCCAAGTCAGCGCCAGCCTTTTCGACAGAGGAAGGGAAACGCGTTTTCCAGCCCAGGCTCTCAGAGGCAGCGGGAGGCTCCCGGGCCTCCCAGCCCGTCCGTCAGGAGCTGCCTGCGCCCAAACGCTACAGCGAGGTCTGCGCTACCCGCAGGTGCCGCTCCTCCCCGTGCCTGGGAGCAGCCTGCAGAGCCCGGCTCGGCCCAGGACCCAGCGGCTCCGGGGTACCCGGTCCGCGATGAAAGAAACCGGCCCCGCCCCGCACCCCCGGGCCGCGGCCGCCTTCACCTTGCAGAGCTGGAAGTGCTCGGACTGCAGCGTCTCCGCGATGTCGCTGTCGCGGGCCCCGGCCGCTGCCTGCTGCTGCGCGGAGGCGGCGGCGGCAGCGGAGGAGGACGACGCGGCGGTCAGCCCGTCCAGCACCTTCCTGATGTTAAATTTCCTCATGGTCTCGGCGGCGGCGCCCCGCGGCTGCTACCTGCGCCGCCGCCGGGGACCTGGGGCCAGGCTACCAGGCGGCTCCTGCGGGCCGGCGGCGGGCAGCGCTTGCCCTCATCCGCGGGCAGGAGCGGTGTCCCCGGCGCGGCGCCGGGCTGGCCGAGCAGGGGCGGGGACGCAGGAGGTGGAGACAGCGGCGCTGCCCTCCCCGCCCCGCCGCGCCCCCGGGCCCGCCCGGGCTGCCCCTGCCGCAGCCGCCGCGCTCGCTCCGTGCAGCGCCCAGCGCCAGCCCCGCCTCACGTCGCGCAGCCGCCCGCTCCGTGCGGGGGTATTTGCCGCCGCCCAGCGCGCGCACACACAACCCGGCACCGCCGCCCCCCCCGCCTGGCAACGCGGAAACGCAGCGCCCCGGGGCGGGGCTGCCGCCGCGCATGCGCGTCCCCAGCCGCAGCGCCCGGATGTGCTCGTGTCGCGTCGCGTACCGGCCCGAAGTGGGGCTGGTCTGTACCCCGTAGGGGTGTGCACGCCCCTGATGTGGGGAGATGTGCGTATGACCCTGTAGGGGTGGAGTTGTGCGTGTATCCCCCCCCCGTTTGATGTATGTGCATAGACCGCCTGTTCAGTGTGTGTGTGAACCCTCCCATTCAGTGCGTGTGTGCATGTGTGTACGCACCCCCCGCCCCCTCCAGTGTGCGTGTGTGAACGCCCGTGTTGTGCTGGCTGTGAGCTGCAGAAGGGCTACTCTTACACAGCAGCCCCTGGGCTGGAGACAGGACAGTTTCGCTGAGCTACCTGCTTTTGTTTCAGGTGAAATCTGTGTAAGGCCCAGTGGAAGCTGCAGCCACTGAAGGCAAGATTAGTCCCCAAAGCAGCCATGACGAAGTAGTCCATACTTGGCCTAACTTCCCTACACTCCAGCACTAGCACCGCTCCAGAGAATGGGATGGCATGGAGACCGCAGAGGGTTTTCAGAAGGAGCCTTGTTCTTGAGCTAGATCTCACCTGGTTTAGCCTCAGGGCATTCCCCCAGGAACACCAGCTCTTACTTTTCACAGGAAAATACTAACCTGAGGCTGCTGTTGCAAAGTACTGGGAGAGACGACCACAGACCAGAGTATTGTTAGCCCTATGGATTCCTATCCAATATCTCTGGGTTTATCCTGCAACTCCTGTCTGGTTGCAGACAGAAATGATGGTTTTTGCCTGCGCTGGCCACAGAAAGCGTTTCATAGCTGTGACCAAGCACAAGTGCACAGCTTGAAAGTGACCAACTGTGTGAAAATCTGACCCCTCATTGCATGAGGTATCAGATGAAGACATTTAAAAATGTGGCATCTTCTGTAATTTGTCTGCCAAACTTCCAGCCTGTGGCTGTTTTCAGAATGGGAGGAGGGAAAGGGAGCAGAGGGAATTTAGTTTGGTGTTGAGTCAGAGGGTGGGCAGGGTGTATTGGAGCCCCTCCAAAGTGGGGGACTCCAATTCACACACCCTAGCCTTCAGCACTGGCTGGGAAGCCCCAAGAATGGGCTCCCTCTGCTGCCTTTCCTCCCTCCCATTCTGAACACAGGAGCACTGGCACAGAGCACTGCCTGTTGCTATGGGAACCTGGCTGCAGGCTCCCTGCCTGCAGCTCCATTCCCTGGCCCCTGGAACCAGCAGTGAATTTCTGTTTGGTCCGAGGTAATGTTCACAGACCGCTTTGCAGAAACAGTTCTGAGTTACAGCTGGGAGCTGCATTTCTGCCTGCACCCATGGTTACAAACCTAACAGTGCTGACATTGCATGGCAACGCAACTGCATCCTTGAAAAGATCTCAGGGGACTCTAGGTTAAGACTCACTGAGCTACACACACAAAACTGACCCTCAACCTCCCATAAAAAAGGAAATTTCAGATCAGAGTATATTGTAATAGCTTGCACCTCAGGAAGGTACGAGCTTTTCTCCCAAAACTTGCCTTCAGATCAAGCTAACATCATTTTTCAAAACCAAGTTATACATGGTAGATTTTGCAGTTTTGGGCATTAGATTCAGTGTTATTTGTGCCCTTAACTGTGGAGAACTACTGGGTTCCCTATAACAAGGGTAGCAGTAGAAGTATTGTAATTAGGAAAACAAAATGATCAATACTCATTAGGTAAAACAGCATGAACTCATTGATGTGTTTAAAGAAGACATTTCTCCTTTTGTGTTTTAATGTTACACAACTAAGCAATTTAACCAGGTGGAGCAAAGTTATACCTTTCTTGAAGCATCTGGCATTAGCCAATCTTGCATACAAATCATCAGGCAAGATGATTTGTATGTAACTTGTTATACTCATTTGAAGTATAACAAGTCTTACGGTTTTGTGTGTTGCTAACATGTTAGGGAGGTGTCACACATTCAACACAATACTTACTAATTAAGTGCAGTTAAAACACAAGCAGAGGCATGCTCAACCAGTTTAGCACATGTTAAGTGCCCTTAACACATGGTAAAGTTGTTCCCTTTCAGGCCAGGGTTCTCTCTCCTACCAGGTACTAACTTTAATAGGCCAGTATTTTCCAATGAGTTGCAACTGTTGCAAGCAATTTTGTGACACCACCCTAACACATCCTACCTTTAATACAACACAACTGTCCAATGATTTGCAGCTGCAACATGTCCCCTATATACTCGCCAGTATATCCTGGCCTTAACCAATAATTGCTGGGAATTATATTATTTCAATTACTTTTGAGGGAAAATGTTTATAGTTAATATTTTGAGGATCAATACAATACAATTAATAAGAGAAGACCAGCATATAGCAAAATGGCCCACTTAGATGGTGCCTTTGCATAAAAGAGTACAAGGGTTTATTAGGGGAAAATACAATAAGTTTAACATTGCACATTAAAAACATTTAGTTCTAATATAAGGAATTCTTTATATAAAGTCATAAGGTAATGTATAGTTACAACGCTGATGGTATAGTTACTTCATAGATTCTCCATGGCACAAATAACACATCAGAAATGAATATTGTATGTAATTTTGTAGGGTTAACTAAGAATGTCATTTAAAGCCATATGGCAAAGATGCATATGATGCACTTGTCTTAAAAATGGTTGAAAGTCCTGAATTGTAAGCATTCCCTTATCTTACCTGCAGAATAGAAGCAAAGACACTTTCACACATTCTCCTAGTAAACATTCAGAGGCTTGCTCTCAGAGACGGCATGAGTCTGTTGAAAACATTTAATAGAAGCAGGCTCAGATAAGGACTAGTAAATATTTAGTTAAATAATATGATTTTTTTTTAATTTATGAAGCAGATCCTGTTCCTTTTGCAAAATATGTATGCTTTCTGTGCTTATTTTTTAATCCATTTCTCTCCATTGTTATCCAAAAGGTTAAGTTTTAGAAATTATAAACTTTTGATTTTTTCCCCACCTTGTGGCAGTTACTTTTAGTATAAATAATAAATTACCAGATCATTAGATGCAGGGGTAGCAGTGGACATAGTCTTCCAGGACTTCCGGAAGGCATTCGACACTGTCTCTCACCCCGTTCTCATTAAGAAACTGGAGGACTATGGTGTCGACGCCCACACAGTCAATTGGGTCGCCAACTGGCTGGAGGGCCGCACCCAGAGGGTGGTAGTGGATGGGTCCTTCTTAACTTGGAAGGACGTGGGCAGTGGGGTTCCGCAGGGCTCAGTCCTCAGGCCCGCACTGTTCAACATCTTCATCAGTGATTTGGATGAGGGGGTAAAAAGCACCCTGTTCAAATTTGCTGATGACACTAAGATGTGGGGGGATGTGGGCACACTAGAAGGAAGCATCAGGCTACAATCAGACCTAGACAGGTTACAAGGGTGGGCGGATATGAATAGGATGGGATTCAACACAGACAAGTGCAAGGTGATGCACCTGGGGAGGAACAACCGGCACCATACCTACAGGTTGGGGAACTCCCCTTTTGTCAGCACAGAGGCAGAAAAGGATCTTGGAGTCATCATTGACTCCAAGATGAACATGGGCCGGCAGTGTGGAGAGGCAGTCAGGAAGGCCAACCGTACCTTGTCATGCATCCACAGATGCATCTCAAGCAGGTCCAAAGAGGTGATCCTCCCCCTCTATGTGGCACTGGTCAGGCCGCAGTTGGAGTACTGCATCCAGTTCTGGGCACCGCACTTCAAGAGGGATGTGGACAGCATCGAGAAGGTCCAGAGGAGGGCCACTTGCATGATCAGGGGACAGCAGGGCAGGCCCTACGAGGAGAGGCTATGGGACCTGAACCTGTTCAGCCTCCAAAAGAGAAGGCTGAGCGGGGATCTCATGGCCTGTTATAAACTAGTCAGGTGGGATCAGCAGGCACTGGGGGAATCACTATTCCCCCGAGCACCGCCAGGAGTGACCAGGAATAACGGTCACAAGCGGCAGAGGGCAGATTTAGGCTAGATATCAGGAGGCGCTACTTCACGGTCAGGGCGGCTAGGATCTAGAACCAACTTCCAAGAGAAGTGGTGCTGGCTCCTACCCTGGGGGTTTTTAAGAGGAGGTTAGATGAACACCTTGCTGGGGTTGTTTGACCCCAGTATTATTTCCTGCCATGGCAGGGGTTCGGACTAGATGATCTGCTCAGGTCCCTTCCGACCCTAGAAACTATGAAACTATGAAACTAAATTGGGGAAAGAAACACTTCAACTTGACTGTCTTTGAATGAAGGGTTACATTTAACTCTGCAGGTAATACTATAGGACCTAATACTTCACATGGATCAAGTAACTTTCCTTTAGGGATGTCAGCTGTCTCCTTGAGTCTGCATGGTCAATGTATAGCCCAGATCCTGCAAAAACTTGCTCACAGTCTCGACCTCACTGCAGTGAGTAGTTAACAGGACTGTTCGTTGGCAGTAAAGTTAAGCAAGTGCCTAAACGTTTCAAGGATTTCAAATTTGAAAGATTTGAAGGATTTCTTTTTCATGTTTCACATTTTTTTCTTCCCATAGCTTCAGTACCCCTCTACCATGCCCTCTACTACCTTCCCTCAGTTTGAGTCTCCTCTTTAAGCTGACTGTAAGATGTTTGGAGTGCCTTTTGCTATATTTTTGCTACAGCACCCAGGACAATGGGACCCTGATTCTGATTGTAGCATTATAAACACATATGCAAATGTTGCTGATTTTGTAGTCTATTTCAGGCAGCTGCAGTTTGTTCTCTCTACTCTTGATGCTTTTCACCAGATCAATACCTCCCTCCAATACTTCCTAGGGCAGACAGTCATTCCAGCATCTGATGAAGTAGGTTGTTGCCTACGAAAGCTCTTGCACACTGCCAGACTTCAGACTATCACGGCTAGCTGCTCCTGGGCAAACAGTCAGCAGCAAAACTCAATGGCAGCAAATGGCAGGCTTTCAATTTTACAGTTCAGCAAGCATCCCCTTTATCTCTCATGATCTAGCTGCTGTATTTCACAGCTTCTTCAGCCTCTTCTGCTTTTACCCATGCATAACCACATCCTCCTCTTCACGGATTCAACTGACTCAGCCTAACCTCTTCTTTGTGCTTGGCCTGCTCGGCCCCTGCCCCTGATGGGCACATGCTTTTCCCAGTGCTTTGTGCCCTGGTCCCAGCGCTAAGCTTCTTATGCGGCTCGAGTTCCTGTGACGCATCCTTGCGGGCTCCCCAACTGCCACGGAACCCAGCGTCCTGGTTGCCACAGTGACCCCCGCTGCATGCCAACTGCCGTTTGTCTCAGCGGAGCACCACGATTCAGCGGGCCACCTCGGTTCCCTCTTGGTTAGGTCACCGAGTTTTACTTACCTTTGCCCATTGTCCCCGTTGGGCTCCCGACTCTGCCACCTGCAGAAAGGGGAAAAGGAGCTGTCTTGCTTACCTATCAGAACCATGTTCTTCAGAAACTTTTCCAGCTGGGGGGCCACAAAAATGGCTCGGGAGGACTGGGGCACATGACTTCTGAAGAGAAGCTAAGGGAACTGGGCTTACAGGCAGTCCTTGCACTTCCAGCAGGTTACATTCCTGGAAAAGGTGCTGCTGTAAGTCGAAATGATGCTAGTCGAATCTGATTTTCCCATAGAAACAATGTTATAATAGGGGGTTACGTTCTTGTTGAAGGGCCTGATGCCCAACTTTTTATAGAAATGACCATAAACACCATATTTAAATCAACTATAAGTGATATACACTGTATAGTACAAAGTGTTCTAAAGTGTGCTGTATATAAATCGATTAAACAGGGCAATACAGTAACTAATCACATAAAATTTTATTTAATCAAAAGGTGAAGGAACATCATGAGGGTCATGGAATTCAGAAGGACTTCTTTGGGGAGATTTTGGGGAGACTTAGGGCCACATGATAGCTTTTCGAGAAACTGACCCAGGGATGTTTGTTTTGCTGCCCTCTTTTTCTCATTGAAAATTTCCCTGTAGTGCCGTAAGTGCAAGGATCCAGTGCCATAAGTAATAACATGGGTGTAAATGGTGGAGTGCCGCAAGTGCAAATCACCATAAGTTGAAACATTGTAAGTCAAGGACTGTCTGTATTAGTCTGGAGAAGAGAAGATGGGGGGTGGGGGGTATAATTAGCAGCCTTCAATTACCTGAAGGATGGTAACAAAAATGATGGAGCTAATCTCTTCCCAGTGGTGACAGATGACAGAATGATGCTCTTAAGTTGCAGCCAGAGAAGTTTAAGTTAGATATTAGGAAAAAAAATCTCACTAGGAGAGTAGTAAAGCACTGGAACAGGTTACCTAGGGAGGTGGTGGACTCTCCATCCTTGGAGGTTTTTAAGGCCCAGATAGACAAATCCGTGGCTGGGACCATCTAGTTGGGGATGGTTCTGCTTTGAGCAAGGGGTTGGACTAGAGGACCTCCTGAGGTCCCTTCCAAAACCTCATTTTCTATTATTCAGCCTGTTTGTTTAAACTATCCTGTAGCTTTTACCTCAGTGTTTTCCCTGCCTAAAAAGGAATCATTTTTCTGTTGTCTACGCACACGTGTGTGTGTGTGTGTGTGTGTGTGTGTGTGTGTGTGTGTGTGTAGACAGAGAGACAAATGGATAGATTGATGGAAGTTTGATGAAAGAGATGGAAGTTTAACCAGACATGTTTCTCTGAAGAAATATGACCCTTTGTATGACAATCACATCTATTCCTACATCTAGTTCCCTCCTCTCTAGAGAGATACCCATGTTATTGCATGCCAGGACTGAAGCTGTTAGGTTCCACTACTGATGCTCACAACTAGAGTAGAATACTTATACCTGTATGTGGGATCTTAGAATCGGAAATTATCTTGCACTACACATGGATCACGAGTCAGAAAACTGTAGTACAGTATATGGTTACTCATGGAAGAATTGCTACGTTTTTTGCTTTTATAGAAAACACAAGAAAAAAATTCTGAATAATGCTTATGTTACACTACAAGGAAATGGAAGGAGGAAAAAATATAGGACACATTTTGGGCCTTCCCACCTAACAGAACAGAAAGAACAAATTATTCATTTTGTTCGATGTCTCTTTTTTTAGCTCCGTGTTTTGTATAACACACAAGTTATACTTTAGACTTTAAAAAAAGAATACTAGTGATATTTTTTTACAGAAGATTAATGTTTCTAGTATTGTAAATGGGTACTTGTCTGAATTTTGAAAGTACAGTACTAAAGACATCCTTCCATCAGATACGTTATAATTACAATGACAACGATAAAGATGTGATACTTTTTTGCAACTGGGTAGTCATTTACTTGAATCGCTGGAAGGTTCTTTATCTTGAATTTTACACTTTCTGTAAAACACCATACATAAACTGAGCATTATAGGAGAAAGATATTTTCAAAGTTGCAACACTATAATTGTGTTTAGGAGTAGATAAGTTAGGTTTTTGTGTCATATTTTAAGTGTAACTTGTTTAGTCCAAGGAAATTAGTTCTCACTTGGCAAATATTCATATTTCATATTAATATAACTTTATTATAAAGCTATTTTTCATTTGACTTACAATATTTTACTTCCTTTTAATGGAGACAGATTACATTTCATATGTCATATTACTCACCAGGTAGTGCTGGCCTCAAAGTAGAAGTATAATAAGAAATGTTTGTATGGTACTTGAGCGGAAAATGCAATATATCAACATCATGTATGATTTAGTTATAAATAAATATGAAACAATGTATACTGTATATAAATAATTAAAAGTTTGATCTTGCAATGATATGTGTGTATCTATAAAAGTGCTACTCTTTTTAGTCAGCATTTTCCCTTTGTTAGAATGTCAAATCTCAGGTGTTATTTTGTCCTGGGCAACTTTGGACAAAAACCCAGAAAATTACCTCCATAGATTATATAATCTCTTCTCTAATATTATTTCAGTGGTTCAGTGATATGCTTTTATTTTAAATGTGCATTAAAGTAAACCCAATTACAAATTAACATTCAATAAGTATGCATATTTGGTATTACTAACAGGTATTCTATATTTCCTGTGGTCCCAATTCATGAAAACTTACATATGCATTTCCTTCAGTATGTAATGTCAAGAATGTGCATCGGTTCCATTGAAGTCAATGAGATTTAAGTAAGGGCTTTAACTTGTATATGTATTTAAGTGATGTTCTAAATCAGGGCCAAAATTTGAAACTTCTCAGAACATACCCTTAACATCTTTGAAGTTGCACACAGCTACAAGTTAGGCAGACTTGAATTTCTAAAGTAAATGCTAGGCTTATTACACATTATTACACATTTCGGTGTATATGATTTGCATAATTTTCTTTTGAGTGTTTTACCCTTATACCAGAATGAAGATGATGATACTATAAATGTGTACTCAAGTATTAACGAAACTAAAACTTCACTTCAACTGATAAACAAGCAACATGAGTAGATAGTGGCCAGCCAGAAATAATCTACTTTTATAAATTTTCCATTAGTTAGTTAGGAGAAGAAAAAAGACAAAGGGTCAGATCCACAGAAAAAAAAAACTTAGGTGCTTAAAACAGGAGTTAAGAAAACTTTAGTCCAAAGCTGTGACCAAAAAAGGCCCATGCAACAATGGACTAATTCTAAGCAACTCAACTCACTAAAAAAAGGGGCCTAAGAACAGCTGCTGGAATCCAGCCACTTCCATAAGTGAATATATAGATTTAGAGATGAAAGCAGGTGGGGTCTGCTCAGGCCCTGTCCTCATTGGAACTGGTCACAAGCCCTGAGGGGCCTGACCCACTCAAAAAGATCTGAGCATGCCTGCTAGTGACAGGAAGTGGGGGCAGTATTGCCCACTCTTTTATATGTCATAGCTAATGATTAGAACACTTGCCCTGGAAGGGGGAGACCTAGTTTGATTCCCTCTTCCTTTTGAGGGGATTCAAACTCCATATCTCCCACTGCTCCTGAGAGTGTTCTAGTCATAAGCTACAAGTCTGTTCTGGATGGGGATGCACCACACACTCTTCTGCTGAATCTGTGCCACAGAGCAGAAAACAGTTTAGGAGTCATGAGAACAGAAGGAGAACAGTAAGAAAGAGTGTGAACCAGTAGCCTTCTGGCTGGGGCATTCATCTGGGAGTGTGGAGTCTCTGGCTTCTAGTCTCTCAGGATTATTTTGCTTTTATTTTTATCCCGTGACTGTTCAATGTAGAATGCATAAAAAGAGTCCTGGGTAGGATGACCCCCAACCCCTAATTTGGCAGGACAGTCCCGAGAAGTCCTGGGCTGAATAATTCCGGGACAGCATTTGTTCCGAATTCACAGTGTTGTACAGGAATCAAATCCAGGTTTTTTGTTCACAATGGAAAAATGTGGTAAATGGTGGGGGTGGGTTTCCCTTTGCAGGCTAGCAGAGTTCCAGCCCACATGGGACTGCTTGAAGCTGGGCAAAAAGAGGATGTAGGGGATGCCACGTGCATGTGTATGCATGCACACATGCATGTAGCCAGCAACACAGCCCAGATCGTCATGGACAGCAGCTCCCCCAGCTACCTGCAGGTAAGTGGAAGGGGCATATTGAGGCCCCCACAGTGAGGGAGTGGGGCAGGGTTGGTGGGGAGGTGCTGTGCAGCTAGGGTGGTGGTGCATGGGGCCTAGGGCAGGAATGTGTGGCCATAAGGTCCAGCCTTGGAGCAGGATGGAGTCAAGGGGTGGCAGGGGGGCTGACCCTGCTGTGTACACTCACAGGGAGGAGGAATGTGCCCCCCCCCCCCCAATTTGTGTGCAGGTTAAGGGTAGATACGAGCTTGGGTCTCCCCACCCTGCTGCCCTCCCCCTGGAAGCCCTACATTGCAGCACCATGGTGAAACACCTCCTGCCTACCCAGCAGCAGCGGGGGTGATGGCACAGAGTCATGCCCCGCTGCTGCCAGGCAGGCAGGGGATACCTTGCCATGGTGGAGCCACTGGTGCAAGGCTCCCAGGGGGGGCAGCAGCAGGGCAGGGCACACTGAGCCTGCACTGGACAACCTGTATCTGACTCCACCCACCCGTGAGCTCTGCTTGGCTCTACTCCAGCTGTGCCATGGGGGGTGGGGGAAAGGGAGGAAGGGGGGTGGATATATGTCTCATCTTCCAATTTGGAAAAGGTAGTCACCCTAGTCCTGGAAACTATATTTATCAGATCAAAACTTAGGATTTCCACTGCCCATCTGTCTAGGGAAATGTTCTAATGGCAAAGCTAATGGTCATATTCCTTGCTTGCTGTTTACTTATCGCATGAATCCTGTGTTCCCGAGTAGATTTAATAGAATACTCCAATGCATTATCAGAGAAAACTCTGCTATGGAATTTTTAGCCTGTCAGTGGTCTAATATTGTTCCCAAGAAAAAGAAATATTTTTATCGACTTTATCCCACTAATAATTCATTCACTCTGAAGCTAGAGCTTCCAGAGCTCCAGTTCTTTATCTCACCAGCCTAAAAGTTCTTATTTGTAAACTAGATGGGCAAACAGTATATATTACATTATGACTGATTTTTTCTGTGTAATCTTTAGTCTAGACCCTCACCATGCCTGTCCCTGTGATAACAGAAGATCCATGTTTTTGAAGGCATTGGGCATGTGGCTAAATAAAATTTGATGATGAAATTTCAAATCATTTTATTGTTGATAAAGGACCTGATTCACAGCCCACTGAAATCTCTAAGGATCTTTCCACTGAAAGGGGTGTTAGACCAGATGACATCCTGAGCTACTTTCCAGCCTTATTGTTCTACGAAGCCATGACTTCAAATGAACTGTGCATGGAAACCAAAGAGATCAGTAACCCTATCACAGAATAAAGATGTTGTCATGATTATCTCCTCCATATGTCAGTGTCAAACATAATGAGACATCTGGTGGTTACCTTTAAAAAATGTAACATACTATATGTTAATACTGTCACCAAAATTGCCTGTTTTATTTATATAAGTGATTTAATTGAAAGAGTTGAACACCAAAACATCTGCAATAAATGCTAAATAAAAATTAAAGCATGACTAGGAAAATATGTACTGTATTTTTAATTGTAGCACTGGCCAGGCTCACATGTAGCAGAATGTTGAAGGCAGGAAAGTCTACAGGAACAAAAGGAAGGAGAGTCTGTGTGTTTTTAGCACAACATAGGAAGGAAATTAATTAAGTGCTTGCACTGGCCAAAGAAGATTTGGATAAGAACAGAAAAATAAATTACTCCTTCAGATAGCGATAAAATTAAAGGAGTAGCTGGAGTCAAACCAGATGGAATGTGCTGCTAAGGCAACCTAACTTTAGGGGCTAAGAAATGGCTCAAAATAAGGGAAAAAACAAAAGCAGATTTGAAAATAAATTTGTTTACATGACTGTTCTAGAGAGTAGGTCACATTTATTGACAGGGTATTCATGGGCGTGGAGGTAGGGGCCAAGAGAGATGGCAGTTTAACCAGGCATGTTTCTCTAAAGAAATATGCACCTGCTTGCTTTATCTGTAATATACAATGAGGAGAGCCACTTGTTTTTTTTTGCAGACATGTGTAATGTTGATAAGTAATAAAAGCAGTATATATTTTACACACACGTATACAAGCATTACACTTGTCTGCAAAAAAAACAAGTGGCTCTGCATTGCTTATTACTGATAACATGCACAGAGAGGATCTCTGTATCTCTCTAGAGAGGAGGGAACTAGCTGTAGGAATAGATGAGATTGTGCATAGAAAGTCCTAGTCTACCAAAGCTTAGGATAAATCTTAGGCTGAAGATTATGTTTAAGTTAGCAAAAGCAAACCCTGCAAAGGGATAAGTATGGATTAGATTCAATGGGGCAGATCTGAGGCTGGTGTCAAATCCCATCATTCCACTGAGTCAATGGAACAATCAAAACCTAGACCTCCTTTGTAGTCATCTTATGTTTCCTTGCATTTTTATGTTTCCTAATTGTATTGAACCCATTTAGGACTGTTTTTATCTGTTTTACATTTGGCTTTAAATTTCAACCCAGGAACCTACATTGAAAACTCGGAGGAAAGGCAGCAGGAAGGCACAGCAGCCCCCCTGGCTCTCCAGGGATGTGGCAGATCTCCTGAGGCTAAAAAGAAAGGCCTACAAAGAATGGAGGATGGGATTCACCTCCAAGGAGGAATATTCTGCACTGGTCCAGTCCTGCAGGGAGCAAACCAGGAAAGCCAAGGCTGCAACTGAACTCCAACTAGCTTCGAGCATCAAGGACAATAAAAAGTCCTTTTTCAGATATGTGGGGAGTCAGAGGAAAAGCAAGGGCAACATTGGACACCTGCTGAACCAGATGGGACAACTGACAACTGACACCCAGGAAAAAGCCAACCTATTAAATGGGTACTTTGCGTCAGTCTTTCATCAGTCCCATGGGATGCACATGTCTGCTATGGGACAGGGAGGTCTGGGTGAGGGAGATCCCCTGCCCTCCATCAATGCTGACCTAGTAAAGCAACACCTTGAGAGGTTGGATACCTTCAAGTCAGCTGGCCCTAACAATCTACACCCCAAGGTACTCAAGGAGCTGGCGAGCATCATAGCCCAGCCCCTGGCATGGATTTTTGAGGACACCTTGGTGCTCTGGTGTAGTGCCCGAAGACTGGAAGAAGGCCAATGTGGTGCCTATCTTCAAGAAGGGGAGGAAAGTGGATCCGGCTAACTATAGGCCCATCAGCCTGACTTCTATCCCAGGGAGAATCTTAGAAAGGTTTATTAAAGAGGCCATCCTTAATGGACTGGCAGATGCCAACATCCTGAGGGATAGCCAGCATGGGTTTGTTGCAGGTAGGTTTGTTGCTTGACCAATCTCATTTCCTTTTATGACCAGGTGACCTATCACCTGGACAAGGGAGAAGAGATTGATGTCATATATCTTGACTTCAAAAAAGCCTTTGATCTGGTATCCCATGATCACCTCTTAGCAAAACTGGCCAATTGTGGCCTTGGGTTCACCACAATCAGCTGGCTGGGAAATTGGCTCCACGGTTGGACCCAGAGGGTAGTAATTGATGGAAGTTACTCATCATGGTGTCCTGTGACCAGTGGGGTCCCCCAAGGCTCTGTCCTTGGACCCATATTGTTCAACATCTTCATTAATGATGTGGACTGGCCAAGTTCGTTGATGACACCAAACTCTGGGGCAAAGCATCCACACCAGAAGACAGGCGGGCGATCCAGGCTGACCTGGACAGGCTCAGCAAATGGGCAGACAAAAACCTAATGGTGTTTAACACTGAAAAATGCAAGGTTCTCCACCTTGGGAGGAAAAACCTGCAACATCCTTGTAGGCTTGGCAATGCTACACTCACTAGTGCTATGGAAGAAAGAGACTTGGGGGGTCAGCATTGACCACAAGATGAACATGAGCCTGCAATGTGATGCTGCAGCTAGTAAAGTGACCAAAACGTTGGCTTGCATCCATAGATGCTTTTCAAGCAAATCCTGGGACATCATTCTCCCCTTGTACTTGGCCTTGGTGAGGCTGCAGCTGGAGTACTGCATCCAATTTTGGGCTCCACAATTCAAAAAGGATGTGGAGAAGCTTGAGAGAGTCCAGAGGAGAGCCACGCGCATGATCAGAGGTCAGGAAAACAGACCGTATGACAACAGGCTGAGAGCCATTGGGTTCTTTAGCCTGGAAAAGTGCAGGCTCAGGGGTGATCTGATGGCCAACTATAAGTTTATCAGGGGTGACCATCAGTATCTGGGGGAACGTTTGGTCATCAGAGCGTCCCAAGGGATGACGAGGTCGAACGGTCATAAACTTCTGCAAGATCATTTCAGGCTGGACATAAGGAAAAATTTCTTTACTGACAGAGTCCCCAAGGTCTGGAACAGCCTGTCATCAGAGGTGGTTCAAGCACCTACATTGAACACCTTCAAGAGCAAATTGGATGCTTATCTTGCTGGGATCTTATGACCCCAGCTGACTTCCTGCCCTTCGGGCAGGGGGCTGGACTTGATGATCTTCTAAGGTCCCTTCCAGCCCTAATGTCTATAAAATCTATGAAACTCTTTAGGTTACATGGGAAGAGAGACCTTCCCTCTCTTTTTCTCCCCCCCACCTCATTCTCATACAGAAATAAGATACATGACAATAAACACTTTTAACAGTAGAATTGTGTCCATAGTAGGCACTGAACCATTAAATCTGTTTTGATGAAATTATTGTGTCTCCAGTCAATGTAGTTCTACTCAAAAAGGTGCATGTAGATCAAGCACAGGTAATTATCCCAAGATCACTGTGAAGGTCAGAAATACTGTGTCTCAGTCAAATTCAAAAGCTTAACCTCCTTTTTTTCTCTTTTTCTGTATATGGAACACCTTACAACAATTCCTGCCTCATTTTCCAAAGAACAAAATCTGCCATCCTTCACTGAAGTTAAGTAGTCCTTTAACAGTGGAACCCTTTGGGAAAAAATATCATCTGTTTTGGAAAGCACTTAGTGGGTTGTGAAATCCAAATAATAAGAGGCAATAGCCTCAGTGCAAGAAGAGTTTTCTTTAATTTGAGTTTTGTATTCATTCATTTTCATAAGAAAATGCATATAGTTGTTTTATACATCAATGGCAGGTCTCATATATATTATGTGGGAAACTTCTAATATGTTATTTAATTTTTGTGAGAGAATATGGCAAAAGTAGAAGTTATATAAACTTTAAAGAGAGAAGTTCTTGTAGTAGAGAAAAAGCAGCAGCTCCTGTGGCCTGTATTAATATTTTTCATACATTTACACCTCTGCAAATATTGTTATGGGTAATTTTATAGGATACTTATAATGTTGCTCAGTTCTCAACTTTAATTTTCAGGGAGAAAATCTTGGAACACATATATACAGTAAGCTGATTTTTTTAACAGTCAATTGTTACATCTCATTTAGTGGGAAAATGGGCTTGAAAACTACATCAGGTAGCATATAGCTCAAGTGTGTGTCAATACATTCCATGCTTCACTAATTTATAAGAAATAAAATTACTGGTCTTTTACTTCTGTTCCTTGTACTTCCCAGATCAGGCAGGCCAGGATTTGATTACAGGATAAATTTAAAAAAATTAATGAAACCTGAATTTCCCTTGATCTATAACAATTACAGCTATTTTCATTTGCTATATATTTCTTTCATTTTAATGTATGGTTCTTACATCAGAATATACATAATCAGAAACCATATAGTATTGATAAGTAGAATGCTGCTATTTATTTGCAATACTATATAGTGATTGCATAATTTAATTTTTTTAAGGTGTTGGACTTGCTGAGTCTTTTGGACTATGGACTTTTTACCATAAACTCTGCTTTCATCTCATCTTGTGGATTGTTTGTTATTGTAAACTGTTCTGAGCCTGTTCTGAGCCTTCAGTCTGGACAGAGTAGGATATAAATCTAAACAACAACAGCAATACCACTACTATTAATAATAATAAAAGGAATAAAGTGGGATAAACATCAGAAGCACCTTGTGCTACATTGCAAATAAGAGAAAAAAATAGTTCATGCCTCTATTTGATATTTATTGGCCGTTTACAACATGTGCATGAAAAATATCTGTCCACTATTCAAAAAGAAAGTATTACTACATTTGGGACAACAGTAGCATCATAACAATGTGTGCAGGAGCAGGGTACTAGTCCTGAGCAGTGCCTAAAAGGGGGCATATGAATGGACCTGGAGGGGCACCTCACCACCTGTCCCACTTCCCCACCTTCCCCTTGAACCCTGCACCGTCCCTATAGTAATTCTAGCTCCCACAGTGGGAAGGGCAGAGCAGAAGCGTTGGTGCACAATGCAGGAATAGCAGTTAGTGGTTCACTGCTGCTGACAGATATCACCTCATATTTTGCTGCTGAAAACTGATGATTTTTTGGCCCCTTGACACGTATGTTGGTGACAAAAGGGTGTGGTAACATCTCTCAGCAGCACCAAACTTCAAACCAGTTGCTTCCCCTGGACCATGTGCCACTGCCACCCAGGGTGCCGAATTCCTACACCTCTGTTGGAAAAAGATTCTCCAACATCTTTAAAATCCAATTTGATTAAATAAGAATCCCAGTGTTACCATGGAAGTATTTTCTTCAAATCACCTATGCTTGTTAGACTAGGTCACTTCCTGAGCTTCAGACAAACCAGCACTATGGTTCACGGGAGGCATAAGATTTTTATTTGATTGTATCGCTTTCACAAAAGTTAAACTCACTCAGCACCAGCAAGTACATCCCAGGAGACGCATCAAGTAGTCCTACATCAAGACTACTTTCCATCAGGAAGCTGAAACTATCTTAGAGCAAGAGTACATGCTGGGGATCTGTTTTCTTTAGCCAACCACTATGGACTTTTTACCATGAACTCTGCTTTTCCCTTTTAACTGTTCCCTCCAATGCTAACCTGCTGCAGGTATAGTGGGAAAGGCAGAACTGATCTAGTCCACAGCAGCACGTTAGTTTTTTCCAAGCTAGTTTGCATATCTTATCACAGGCTACATAAGATTGGATTCTATTTGGGATATTCTTGGACCACTAAAGACACACTGGGCATTTCTACATGTACTTTAATGTGCTTTTCCTAATGTGCATTAAATTTACTACCTCAAAGTGCCTGTACACAGGTGCAGAAGGTGCTCCAATGCTCTGTAATTATAGTGTGGAGAAGACTTGATTAATCGAGTCTGCTAGAGCATGGTAATTACCGTGCTCTAGCCAGCCTCTGCATCTCATGTATCAGCATCCCTGAACTTCAAAATGGTGATGGGGGCACTTGAACTAAAGCTCATTGAATAAGCTTTAGTTCAAGCACCCCTGCTGCAATTTTGAAGTGCAGGGATGATGATACATGAGGAGCTGAGGGGCTTTAATTAAAGCTTCCCCCACCACCTACACAGCATGTGTAAAAGTGCCCTCCAGTACTAAATTAATATGCATTAAGCTGCCTTAATGCCCAGTAGTGCAAATACATGCTTTTTAGGTGATGCTTAATGTGCAGTAGCCTCTTTTACTGCACATTTGTGTAATAGCAGTTTTTTACACAATGCTTTAATGCACAGTAAAGTAGGCTATTGCACACTATAGCATATGTGTAGATGTGCTCACTGTGTGTTAAGAAGAGAAAAGTAGTCTATTACTTTGACATACTTTATTTATCTGAGTTAAATTCCATGCTCTGTATATACTCAAAATCTTTTGAAACTCATTAATATAATAAAACTGAGCACAAGAGTATAATACAACCACTGAACAACTGCATGCTGCAGTTGATTATATCTCACGTTAAATTACAGCTTGATGGAGAGAGACAGACAGACAGATAGGCAGGGGAGGGGAAAAATATCTTTCCCATTAGAAATAGCTTTTAGCTCTGCCTCTGTCCCTAAATCCTATTATGCTTTGGTCCTCTGGGAGGGGTAGAGTCCATATTTTGTCAAGAATTAATATCTTAAGGTATAAACAATAGACTAGATACTAAACCACTGATATGTTCCCAATATATAAAGAAGTCATAATAGGAGATTTGAGAAATCCCTTTGTATAGATGTCCTGACTTTACACCAGTCCCCCTGGGCCACTCCCTTCAACTTAGAATATACTCAGGGGAATGCTATACTTCAAAGACTTGCTGAAGCTTCCATGATCCCCCCAGGGACCATTACATCCTGGTGGTGGAATTTCCATCACTGGACATTTTTACAGGTTAAACAAAACATTTTTGAGATGATCCCAACTTCAGCAGGAGATGGTACTAGGTGACCCCTTGAGGTCCCTTTCAGCCCTATTTTTTTGGATTGCATAATTACAGAGACGCTGCTGGGACAGATGCCAGGAGCATGGCTAATCCTCAGCTGCCCTTAGAATCAGGTACAAAATATGTTTTTGAGCCATTGTTATGCTCCCTATATATACTGCTCAAGGCAAGGTTTGCTTGGACTCAGGGATTTTGGCCAGCTGTCAACATTTTCAAAGGCTACTTTTGTGGTTAAGGACCCTGAGTAAAAATTCCCCAGTGTATTTATACATTTATAGAATATGTAAACACATTCCCTTATCTCTCCTTTCAGAAAGAAAATATCATGTTATCATTTCCCTAGGTTTGACCACTTTCCACAGATTTCCTATGATCATGCAGCTGTCAGGTATGGAGAACCTTCCTGCAGGAATCTATCCCCAGAAATAATTCTGTCAGTTATTTAATACCCAGATTGCAACCCTCCCATATATACAATCTTAACATTAACCAATACTCCTAAAAGTAAGACCTCCCATACAGAAAAACAGTTTATTTTTCTTTACATATTTAAAAGGAGAAGGGGTAGAAGTGGTGACCACATTGTTTCTGGGATAAGACAGTGATGAGTAAAATGGAGCAAACACTAGTGTCTCATCTCTGTAGTGGCTGACTGCCTATTTGTAGTGCACTAAACATTGTGTTTAACATCTGTCATTTGCCATTTGTTCTTTCCTAACCTCCTGGGAGAATCATATTTGCAATGCAGTGTTTTTTTTTGGTAGATCTGTTGTTCGTTCTATGCAGCTATCTGTTTATATGAATAGAGATACGGTCACTGAAATAAGAAAAACCTTGAAGTTTGAGCAGAGGGTATCCAGTTTTTATAATGTTCCTAATTACTTTAAGGGAGATTATAAACTAAATTTGGTGCAAAGAAAAAAGCCCCAAATATTTATAAATCCCAAAATAAAAATATTTTTTACTTTTGCAAATATTCTTCGTATTGTATTTGCAAATCACATTTTGCAACATATAACATTAATGTTGTACACAACTAAAAGCAAACATGAAGCTTACTAGTTTGTTTTTATTCTGGGAAATGCAAAAATCAAACAAAAGATTTAAGAAATTAAAATAAAATATATTCTGCTTTTTTCTCCTTTTCCCTTCTTATATATTTAGGGCAGGATTTTGCCACTTTGCTACCTTCTGCCTCAAGTAATTCTACCTCTTTTCCTTTTCCGTGTTCTTGTATGACAAGGTATTTAGCAGAATTCACAGATTTGTTGGACTCTGACAGGGTCATGCTATTAGGGCTACTTCTAGGTCCTCAAATTTGTGACCTCTGGGAGGTCAACCATTAACATTCACATGACCTCAGCCCCCAGTAGATCTACTGAAATGACAGTACTACTGGTTATTTTATTATACTACTATAAAATACAAAATCCTCGCAAGTTTGTACAAACTAAGAGTTTTATGCCATATAATCAAGTTACTTAGCTAGGAACAGACTGGATAAAAAGAGGAGCTCTGCATATGTAAGTTTTGACAGTGGGGCGGGAGGCACAATTCCATGCCACTGCCACCCCCACTGCTGCCAGGCCTGGCTCCAGCCAAGCTGCAGCCGTATGCCCTGTGCCCCATTGTTGGTACAGAAATCTGGGGGCAGGGGGCACATACCACTCCCATGCCCCTTCAATGTGTCTATGGAGCTCTGCATCATGAACTGAAGGTCAATAAATTCAGATTTAGGTGAATTAAGAGAAAAACATGTTCCTTGATGGAAAATCCTTCACTAAAGGTGTCCTTCCCCCAACCTTTTGATTAAAGATGGGGCTCCAAGTCCAAGTATTCAGTTGATCTCATCTGCCATGGTACTGTACTAAGCGGCATAAAGGACAAAAATATATATTTTTTCTCATTTGACCACTTCTTTGAATTGTTCCATTTTGTGTTCCTGTTTGTTCCAATGGTAAGACGGTAACAATATGGATACTTTTAGTCCGAAAATAAACCATTAAAATTACATGCACTTGTATAAAAAACTTTTGACACGGCAGCTAAAAGAAAAGAGATTTTATTCAGAAATGATGAAATTCTGTCTGTAAGTCTGAAAACTTTCCACTAACACGGATGGGTGGAAACTTGGAACTACTCATCTGCAATCCCAATGGATGTCAAGTAGTCATCATGGGACCATCCACACATGCAAGCATGTGCACTTGCAGCAGCTCAAATAGAAGCGGTGCAAATTTGAGCTGGAGCTTTTTGCCTCAGCACACATGATCAGACATGCACTTTGCTGTAGGGCAAATTGTGCCACTTGGGACAAAATAATCCTGCCTGGCACCTCTCAGATCTGCAGCCGGGGGAGCTTCAGCCTGGGGCCAGCACCTGTGCTGTCTGCAGCAGTATAAAAAGCTGCCCTGTCCTGGCCCCAACAGTACAAAAAAGCTGACCTAGCAAGTACCTCAGGGCTACTCGCTCTCAGGAGCTTCTGGGGCCCAGCCACTTAGTACCTGAGGATACTACCCCTTGTGCCAGCTGGACTGCTGAAGCAGCCCTGAGAGTTCCCTGCACCCTTTACCCATTGCAGAAGTCTGGCAGTGGGGGCTGCTGCCTGGCTGTGACACCTGCCAGACCCAGATGGGGACTGCACAGCCAGTAGAGGCATCTGCCCCTCTGGGCCAGCTGCCAGTGGGCTGTGGCTTCAGACTTAGCCTCTGTGCAGCACTACTGCCATGTGTGCCCCTGCCTGGCGATCTGGGTAGCTATCACCCTGAAAATGAAGATGTTATGGGTATGGTTGCCTGCTTTGAACTGTCAAAGCACGTCCTTCTGGCCCCAATTGGCTAGGAGGTCAGTCACCTCCAGCTGGGTCCAAGGTGCCAGCTCTGAGCAGGCTCCTCTGCTTGGGTCCTGCCATGTGCCTCCCTAGCAGGAATTCTGGTGATCCCAATTTGAAAACTGAAAAATCCCTGATAAAATCCCGAAGTCAGTCTGTAAAATACTCTGAAATCCATGTTCCTCCATGATTAAAACAAAAACCCACCATAATATATACATATACGCACATACAGACAAACAGCAATCAGTTGGGCAAGTTTTATTGATATATTTACAGCGGTAAAGCAATTTGGATGCCTAGCAGTGTCTCTATCATAATAATAAAATTAATTTTAAATAACTATATGTTTTACTGCCTCCCACAGGAGCCACAGCCCCCCCACCAGGGGCTACTATCTCCCCCTGCAGGGCCCACTATCTCCCCCTGCAGGGCCTACGTGCCCCACCCCAGCACCGGGATGGCTGCCCCACCCAGTCCCACCCCCCCTGCTCCCCTAGACCCCCCAATGACTGCCCCACTCATCCCCATCCTCCACTTGTACCCCCAGGCTTCTGATGGGTGCCCCGCCAACCCCAGGCTCTGGCACTCAAAAAAACCCCAACCAAACAAAAAAACCTCTATTTACTGTAGAAGCAGGGGATGCAGGGCTCTGGGGCCTCCTGGCATAGCGCTCCCTAGGATAGCACAGGGCAGCAGGAGCAGCAGGAGTAGCAGGGCCCAGGCTGGGGCCGCTGGGGTTGTACTCTACCCCACTGTGTGGGCAGGGCCCCAGTGACCCAAACGGGCAGCTAGAACTTCCAGTAAGTACTGGGGTGGGGGTTGAGGTTGCTTTTTTTAATTGTGGGGGTACAGGGGTTGGGGGCCTTGAAGGGCTGGAGCCAGGCAGGGCATGAGTTTGGGAAGGGCTGGCAGGGACTGGGGGAGCAGGCAGGGCCACTGGGCCTCCCCCCATGATCCCCTTTCCTCTCCTCCAGTCTCCCCGATGCCTAACTTACTGACACTGGAGCCCTGCTGCTGCACACTGCCTGCCCTGCACAGGCAGGCAACATGCTTCAGCACCAGGGTGAGGGCCAATTGCCCTACCCCAGTTTTTTTCACTCCAGTTTTTTTTTTTTTTTGAACCCTGGATTATCCAGGGGTCTAATTTTGTCCCCACGCTGCAAACTTGCAGTGGTGGAACCTTTTCCCATTCCCACGTGTGCCTCTTGCAGTGTCTTAAAGGGTTTTGAGACGCTGCAAGAGGCACATGAGGACTCATATGGATGCATCCCATGAGATGTGACAGGCTTCTTGTAACACCGTTCTGTTCTGGCTTTCTTCCTGCCTTATTGTCTTTTCTTTTTAGCTCTTAGTTGGTTATTCTTAACCTGCATCCCACTATCTGCAAGAGGTACCCTATGGACTCATATTTCCTTTTGAAGGTGGAAGAGCCCCTGAAGTACAATGGAAATCCATGGCAGCAAGAAGCAGCAGGGCTCATGGTGGAGAGAGGGAGTGGAGGACTCCCTATCCATCACCTCTCATTGTTGGCTAACATAGGTGGTAGAGCTCCCAGCCAGCAGCTATGGGTGAGTCTCCCCTCCTAACTGAATTTGTTCACATTAAAACACCCTGTTAACATTTATTTTCCCAGGTTTCTTGGTGGAAGCTTGAGCCAGATTTGGAAAACTGATGTTAGACCTCTAAATTTGAACCTGGACCTTGTTACTGGTGGCCAGTCTCTGGCAGAAGGGTTACATTATTATTTGGACTACAGCTTGTCAACAAAATAATGGATAAAGCAGTAATCTGATTTATTTAGATTTTCTAGTCCAGAAAATTCCATCATAAAACATGATTAAGAAACCTAAATAGTCATTAAGTGATAAACAATACTGTATACAAAACAAGACTTTTTTTCTCCAGTCAGCACTGGGGGGGGAGAGGGGGAGAGAGGGATAACTCTTGTATTACATTTGCAGACAAGGAAACCTCATTAAATACATTGTCTATTATTAAACTGCTGTCAAAAGGAGCATGTGCTCAGTAATGGAAGCCAACTGTGAAGTTTATTAAATGCAAACAAAACAGAGCATAAAACACAGGACCCATATTGGGCAAACATACTACAAGGATAAGTTAGTGCAGCCTATCTGAATAAGATTTAGGGTACTCCACCTTGCACTCAGTATCCCTCAAGGTTGACTCTTTTTCAAGTCATGGTGAGCCACTACATTGAATACATCTTGACTTCCTCTTCACTCCCACAGCAATGCTTATAGTTTCATAGTTTCTAGGGTCAGAAGGGACCTGAGCAGATCATCGAGTCCGACCCCCTGCCATGGCAGGAAAGAGTACTGGGGTCAAACGACCCCAGCAAGGTGTACATCTAGACTCCTCTTAAAGACCCCCAGGGTAGGAGCCAGCACCACTTCTCTTGGAAGTTGGTTCCAGATCCTAGCCGTCCTGACTGTGAAGTAGCACCTCCTCATATCTAGCCTAGTTCTAACCTCTGCCAGCTTGTGACCGTTATTCCTCGTCACTCCTGGCAGTGCTCAGGGGACCAGGGACTCCCCCAGTGCCTGCTGGTCCCCTCTGACTAGTTTGTAACAGGCTACTAGATCTCCCCTCAGCCTTCTCTTGTGGAGGCTGAACAGGTTCAGGTCCCGTAGCCTCTCCTCGTAGGGCCTGCCCTGCTGCCCCCTGATCATGCGAGTGGCCCTCCTCTGGACCCTCTCCATGTTGTCCACATCCCTCTTGAAGTGCAGTGCCCAGAACTGAATGCAGTACTCCAGCTGCGGCCTAACTAGTGCCACATAGAGGGGGAGGATCACCTCCTTGGATCTGCTTGAGATGCATCTGTGGATGCATGACAAGGTGCAGTTGTGGCCTTCCTGACTGCCTCTCCACACTGCCGGCCCATGTTCATCTTGGTATCAATGATGACTCCAAGATCCTTTTCCACCTCTGTACTGAAGAGAAGGGAGTTCCCCAGCCTGTAGGTATGGTGCAGGGTCTTCCTCCCCAGGTGCAGCACCTTGCACTTGTCTGTGTTGAATCCCATCCTATTCTCGTCCAACCACCCCTATAACCTGTCTAGGTCTGATTGCAGCCTATTCCTCCATTCTAGCATGCCCACATCCCCCCCACATCTTAGTGTCATCAGCAAATTTGAACAGGGTGCTATTTATCCCCTCGTCCAAATCACTGATGAAGATGTTGAACAGTGCGGGCCCTGTGGAACCCCACTGCCTACATACCTCCAAGTTGAAAATGATCCATTCACTACCACTCTCTGGGTGCGGCCCTCCAGCCAGTTGGCGACCCATTTGACTGTGTGGGTGTCGACACCACAGTCCCCCAGTTTTTCGGTGAAAACGGAGTGAGAGACAGTGTTGAAGGCCTTCCGAAAGTCCAGGAAGACTATGTCCACTGCTACCCCTGCATCTAAGGATTTTGTGACCTGGTCGTAGAAGGCCACCAGGTTGGTCTGACAGGACCTGCCTCTAATAAACCTGTGTTGGTTGCCCCTAAGCATAATCCCCCCTGCTGGCCCCTCGTGGACATGCACCAGAATAATTCTCTCAAAAAGTTTGCCCAGGATTGAGGTAAGATTAACTGGCCTATAGTTTCCCAGGGCCTCCTTCCTCCCCTTTTTGAAGATGGGAACCATATTGGCCCTCTTCCAGTCCTCTGGCACCACACCAGAGCACCACGAGTGCTTGTACAGATGAGCCAGGGGTCCCGCAATGACCTTAGCCAATTCCTTCAGTACTCGAGGGTGGAAATTGTCTGGACCAGCTGATTTGAATACATCCAGTCCTTCCAAAAGTTCCCTAACTAGTTCCTCACTAACCCTTTGCCTAGGTGCACCTCCCCTGGGGTGTAAGGGGGGCCCAGAGGGGGGGTGGCTGTTCTGGTCCCTGCTCAGGGAAATGGAGGCAAAGAAATCGTTAAATATGTTAGCTTTGTCATCTGGTGTGACAACCAAATTTCCTAGCTTGTCCTGCAGGGGCCCCACGTTATCCATAACCTTCTTTTTGCCCCCTATGTATTTAAAAAAGGACTTCTTGTTGTCCATGATCCGGGAAGCTAGTCCCAGTTCCATTTCCACCTTGGCCTTCCTGGCTGCCCCCCTGCATCCCCAAGCAACTGCAGTATAATCCTCCCTGGTGATGGCCCCTCCCTTCCATTGGGTGTGAACCTCCCTTTTAGCTAGGAGACATTCCTGGATGCTTTTGGTGAGCCATGGGGGCTTTTGCTGCCTCTTCCCCCCTTTGATCTGTGTTGGGATTACTTCCCTTTGGGCTTGGAGGATCATCTCCTTAAGCAACGACCATTCTTCTTGGATATCCAACTCCCCTCCCCTCCCCTCCGGGACCTCAGTACCTCCCTGATTATTCTCCTCACCTCATTGAAATCCTCATTGAACAGTATCCCAGCCCAAGAAATAATCTTGAAAAGTTGTTTAGCAATATGGTGGCAAGGTGATATCATTTAGTTCAGGCTAAAAGAGATTTGTTGAATAGACTTACCAAATCTAAGGAAATGAGCCACACAGTGGACATACAAATGCAATGTTGACAAATGTACACAGATTACTTCAGTTTCTTAATACTTTCAAATACTAATATGCATTTCAAGGTTCTAAATTAACAGTAAACACTCAGTAAAACTACTGTCGTGGTAGTGCAGAGAGCTCAATGAAAACATCTTCTCAGTGTGCAGTAGCAAGCAAATAAACTAGGTGTATAAATAATCTATAAAAAAGAATTCTGAAAAGTTGTTAATGCCATTGTATAAATTAGCTCTCACTTGGCATGGTAAGCTGAATCTGGTTATTCTGAAAAAGTACTGTGGAAATACTGAGAGGCAAGGAGAGATTTCAACATGAAAAGAAAATGAAATTTTAAATCTGTATAGTTTAGGAAAGAAATCAGAGAAGAAATAACAAGTGGCAAAAATAATGAATGAAGAAGAGGAGGCAAATAAGATATACTGTATGTAACACCTCACACTTCAAGAAAAAGAAGGTATTCAATTAAACTGAAAGATAGAAAAGTAAAAATTGACAAAAGAATATCTTTACACAATACATAATTAACTTGTGGAACTCTATACCAAGAGATATTGGTAAGACCTAAGACCTTAGTGAGTTTAACCCAGGCTAGATATTTATATGGCTTATGAGTGCATCCATAGATAATTACTTAAGATAACTATTTTATAGTGCATATAAATAGGCATGCTTCAGGGATAAAACAAGCAGAGGGTAGCAGGGGTTAGGAAGATACTTTTTCTATAAATAGACTTCTTGCATTTGTGCATTTTGTGGTTTCTTGCAGCTTCTTCTGAAATATTCAATATTGGCCACAGTCAGAGACAGGTTTAGCTATACTACTGATTTTCTGTATGGAAAATACTTTATCCTGTGAGGTAAGACCATATTTATTTCCCCCTTGATAGCTTTTTGCTTTTAATTTGTTACTTCTTTGTACTTGTGCATTTTTGTAGGCAATTCATTTCTTGGCTGAAACAAAATTTTTATACAGGGGCTGTTCTGAGATGGTTCTTTAGATTCTGAAATTTCCCTCAGTGTCTTGATGTAAGCATTTACCATCCCTTCAACAATGTTAGTAGGAAGAAACTTCACTTTGTGAGTACTACAAATAACAAAAAGTCCCCACATAGTTTGTGTGTATTTGAGAATCCATCTTAAACTTTATATATATTTGGCAAACACAGTACCTGACATTTAGAATCTTATTGATATTTGTAGAAGAAGCCCAAAAGAGGCTTGAAATTTATGCCGCTCATGTGCCTGCACCTCTTTAGTAAGCTTTTTTCTGAGCACAAGAAGGGTTCTTCTTCTGCAAAGCATTTCCAGTTTTTAAATTCAGAACTGGATGTAGTTATTGGAGATGTACAGACTCACAATCACAACTTGGAGAATCTTCTTGATAGGACACTCTCATATACAGGGAGACATATACACATACTGTATATACTCTACTGCTTGTATTTTAGGTCAAATAATTGCATGTCCTAATTTATTTTCCCAATTAATATTGTGTTTATTTTTGTACTGTAGATGATAGACACTAATTAGTTACTTTAACTTCAGGTTTCCTGGTATGAGTACAATGGGTTTTGGGTTACAAATATTGCAAGAAAATGTTTAAATAAAAGTCTTTGGATTTTTCTTTTTTAGTGTAAATCTTTACTTAAATATTTAAAAAAAATAAAAAAATAAAGCTCTCTAATTTAGAAGCAGTGAGGTACTTTAATTACGGAGATTAATAGACAAAAGAAGAAACCAAACAGTTAATGAAATACTAATCAAAAAAACTGCATCTTATATCATGCCCTGAAGGTTATGGTAGATCTGCAAGTCTATCAAGGGCAACTTATCCCAAAGGCAAGATCACTCAAGTGAGAAATTCCTGTCACTAAACAAGATGGCTGAATTCAGCCTTGATATAAACAGCAATAGTTGCTCAACTACTGCAGTGACTGGGGCTGTATAAATTACTCAGTTAGGCAACTAGTAGTCACTGGTGTTTGCTGCCCACCTGTTAACTACAAACCTGAATCTGGCCCAGAGTGATTACATTTAAATTTATAAAAAATACCAGTTACCCTGAGAGTCAATAGAGTTCCAAACTACCTAAGACTTTAATCCTTATTACTAGCACCTTGAAGCTAAAAACAAACAAACAATGCAGAACTCCGAGAAAAGATTGACTTTTATTAGTAGATGTTTAGGATTGGGAATCCAGAAAAAAGATGACAAAGCTGATATGGAAATACAAATACTACATGTCCAAGTAAGCTAACTATACTGAGGTACCAGCCAGTTCCATTCTGCCCTAGATGAAGTTCAGGTGAATTAAAAATAATTGCCATATTTAGGTCATATTATAATAGTCAAGTCTAAGTAACATAGCAATTGGGTAACCATTCCATAATCCATATTTATAAAGAACAGGCACTAGTTCATCTAGAAAGGCACAGAGAACCACTGCTGATGTCTGAGAATGCAGGAGCAATGACAGATCCAATAGAATCCTGAATACAAGAACCATTTAGAAAGAGATGATTATACCCCAACCGCTTGGGTAAACAACCTTTGTCTACTTCCGTAAATAGTACTTCCACCAACAAAGATTACTTCTTATGTGGACTGAATTATAATCAGTTCATCCAGATCCTTATCTGTTATATCCTGCATGAATAACAAAAAGATAAAATCTGGGGTAGATGAAAAGTTAGTACAGATAGTAATCTTACTATGGCCAAAATTTTTTTGGTCACATTTAGTGGCTATTTTGTATCAACTGAACTTGACAGATGAAAAAATGGAATACTGTAGGGCCATTAGGATGAAGATCACTGTCATTTGGGAACCCCAGTCAAGAACTCATAAAATCCCTGAAGAACTGCTATGTCCATCTGGATACGTCTAACAATTACCATTGTTAATGGCCCAGCTAAGTTCTAACAGATCAGCGTGGCCATCTTACCTCAATCTTCTCCCAGCAATAAATACATAAAATCTATCAAGTTTAGTACAGTTTTATAGATTACAGAGTCTGATTAAGATAAAAGAAAGCTGAGATACAAATACGGCCAGATTCAGTCCATAAGCACCAAATCAGGTAGCCCTTTAAAAATAGGAGGTTCCAGAGAGGACACTAATTGGTGAGGTTGTTTGTATCCAAAGATAGCTGGGAAAAAGATGCAACTATTGTAGGCTTAGGTCTGGTCAGCAAATTGTTCTTTTGAAAGGAGGCATTAATAATTCTGTGGTAATGTCTCACTGATTGCCAGTGTGTCTGTGCTGTCTTTAGTCAGCCATGAAGAACATATTTAATGATGATGAGATGCTACATAATGATGTAGGTTTGAAATTGTTAATAGAAAGCCCTGTTTGAGTTTGACATATAATGTATAAACTTCAAGTCAGGTTGAATGTTTTTTACCCATGATGGAAAAGCTCAGTGCTTTACCACCACCACTACTACTTCTACTAATATTGTTATTATTATTAAAAATGGCAGGACAGTTTCCACAGCCCTCTCTGAAAATATAAGAGGATGATTTAGCCAATATATAGAATTTCTTCTATTTGCTCTTTAATTTATGGAAATTGGCTTATTTGAAGAAAAATGAAATCTTTGTTTATATATTTTTAAATGTATAAATGACTGTAAGGTTTCCACTGAACCTTCAACTTCAGAATCACTGCATCTGAAATTAACATGAAGAAGAATTCCTTTGTTGGTTTTCTGGCAAGGAAATAACCCTAGACTTTCTTCTGTTACATGCAATTATAATTGAGAAGCACCCTTTTAACAAAGTATGTGGACTCTGAAAACTTTGTGTATGTTGTAACTCATTTATATTCTCAAATATTTTGTTTGCTTGTGTTTCATTTGGTTTTCCTAATTTAAAAGTAGTTCCATTCTGAAAATTGATCATGAAGTAGCACCAGAGATTTCATGATTGTGTGTCAAAAATGTCCTAGTAAAAGCCACTGATTTATGAATAGTTTTCTCCCTAACTGCTGGTAATGCAAACTCCTCTTGAGATCTGAAAGCCAAACTGGATATTGGCTCATGCATCATGACATTGAATACCCTGGATAGTGCAGGAAAAACAGAGAGCAATAAATTAAAATTATGCAGGACAAATGTTGCCTTTAGTTATATCTTTATAATTCCATTGTACTCAATGTCAGAATTAACTAGTAGGGCCATGCAAAACTTTGGTCACTGATTTGATTTGGTGGCGATTCGGGCCAATTTGGCGGCCAAATCTCTGAATCCAAATCAAATCAAGAGACTCTTTAATCTTTCCAAATCAAACTGGAACCCTCCGAATAAATTCGGAGCGATTCAGAAAGATTCGATGATTCGGACATAGACACAGCTTAAATGTTTTTTCTTCATACCTCAAGGTACCAGGCGGCTTGTGACTGCTGGTGGGGCAGATGGAGCATCCCACAGGAGTGCATGGGGGACCATATCCCCCTACTTGGAGACTGGGGCCTCCTGGGTCTAGGGGGGCACCCAGGGTCCCCCCATGGCTGATTGCCAAGCTGGAAAGGCATGGGGGAGGAGGGGGTCCCCCATGTGCTTGGCGGCAGACCCGGAAGTGGACCAGAAGTATTTCCCAAACTTTTGGGTTTGCCACCAAGCACGTGTCCCCCCTCACCGCACTCCTGTGGGTTGCTCCATCTGCCCCACCATCGCAGCATTCACGAGCTGCTCCTGGTACCTTGAGGTATGTAGAAAAAACATTTAAAGCTGTGTTTATAGCTGAATCCCTGATTCTCTGAATCAGCATCGAATCTTCAGATTTGGATTTGGCCAAATCAAATCAGGACAGTGATCCAAATTAACAAATTGAATCACTGTCCCTGATTCAGCCCAAACCTGAATAAAATATGGCCTGTTTCACACACCCCTACTAATTAGTTTGCTGATTACTGCCAGAATAAAAATGCTCCCCACTCTTTCATAATTACAGAAAACTTAAGTAGCAAAACTGCATTGTGTAAGAAAACTTAGATCAGAGGTAGGCAGTGTTTTTGGTCAGAGTGCCAAAGAACCTTCAATGTCTATTTTGTAAGGTGCCGGAGTGCTGGCATGCCAAAAATACAAAACTGGGGTGGGAAGTACATGGTAGGATGCACTGAATAATAAATATAGTTAATAATCATAAATATTGTGGATTTTTAAACAATAAATACCAAGTTTTCTAAAATTTCTAAATCTGGTGACCAATAAATAAAACTTCATATGCTACCTTTGTTATTGTGTATTCTTTTTTTGTTAAACATACGTTGCAAGGAGAAAGAAGAAAAGAGAGATAAAGGAGAGGACGAGGAGAGGAGGGAAAAATAGAGAGAGAGGTAGGGAACAAAAGAAAGAGAAAGAAAGAAAAAAGAGAGAGGGAGGGAGGGAAAGAAAGAAAAAGGAGAGGCAAAGAAAGAAAAGCTGCTGTCATTGCTGCTGGTGTTGCTTGCTCCTGATTGGTGGGGAGGCAAAACCACAATTTAAAATATGGTGCTGTCTTTGCCACTTGCTGCCGATTGGCCAAGAGGCCCTGGCAGCCCTGCTGCCTGTTGCTGAATGGCTGGGATGCAAAAACCTCACCATATTTAAAACCATGGTTTTCTCCTCCCTGCTGATCAGGAGTGAGCAGCAAGCAGTGAGGGGGCACACAGGGAAACCTGCAGAATTGGTGGGAGTGGGGTGTACGGCAGCTCCTTTGATTTTGCAGGTTCCCCTGTGCACCACCACAGACATGGGGGTGGGGTCAGCAGAACATGGGCAGCATCCCTGCATCCCTGTCTGTGTTCTCCTGACAGCACCCCTAGTTTCTGCTGCAGTGCTGGGAGCTGTCACTGTTCTAGAGAGCCTGGAGCAGCAACTTCAAAAAATATTTTACAACATTTTCCTTGGCACACCTCCTGGCATGCCAAGGAAAATGTCTCTGAGTTCCACTGATTGGCACACATGCTGGGGGTTGCCTATTCCTGACTTAGACAAATAAATACAGGGAGAAGGCCTGATTAACAAGGAGGTTCCCTGTATTGTACCTTAAACCAGGGCTGTCTGACTGGCCCCTGCAGCCACTTATCCCACAGCTATGCAGCTCTGCACACCACCCTCACCTGCTTTATTACTGTGGGGGAGGAAAGGGTTGGGAATCCCAGGGTCTTGTCCCTCCAGCATATGGTTCATGTAGTATATGGCCTCCAGCTATAGGGAAATTGGACTGCTGTTGTTTAAACCTCCCCCATCCCCCTGAAGTCTAAGATATAATCTCTGTCAAAACCAGAATGAGTTTTAGATTGTTTGTAAATCAGGAAGCTTGGACAAAAGTTCCTCCAGTAAGATCAAGGTGAAAAACTCTTATTTTGGAAAAAAGGCAAAGGCCCAATACTTCACAGTAGCTATGTGCTGGTTCATCTATATCCTGCCAGAAAAATCTTAAGCTTGTTGTCTTGCATATAATGTAAATCTAAATTTATGCATGCAGCAGGAATGACCTCAGCAAAAGAAATGTGCTATTTCCTCTGGCCATTTTCAACCCTCTGAGTACTCAGACACCATAAACTGATACATGCCTATGATGTATAAAATACAGGATGCTTCTACACATGCACCTGACTGCGCAATTGTTACTGTTATTTCTGACCCTACTAAGCAACAAGGTACTGTGCAGTAGCGGAGGCATCACGGTTTGTAGCTGCCAATACTACGTAGTTGTAGTGACAAGCTACATCGCTGTAGCTCATCACTATGGTGATGTGGTATCTTGTGTATACATGCCCACAGACAATTATGGAGGCTTTTACTGTAACTATTGGTTCCCTACTTTCTGCAGAATTCAAGGTTTCATTAAAACACTTCTAGCCCTTCTTATTGTGAGAATAGCAATCCAGATATCATCAGGTACACTACCCTGTGTCAAAACAATAGCTATAACACACAATTTTCGCCATTTGTCCCAGTCAACGTTGACTTTGAAACCTAATAACACACAAAATATAATCATTAACCATTTTAGCAGAATAATCCAGTCCTTATTCTATTTAATGCTGCTGGCTATTTCAGAAGTTAGGCACAGAAGAGGTGCCTTGCATGTTCAGACACTGGCCTTTTTCCTCCAATATTTATTTCTCTCTGCAAGAGCAGAGTTCACCTGAGAGCTGAAAGGATAGAAGAATAGAAACATCCTGTGTATATTGGAAAGACTGAACTGCTCCATGACTTTTGCCTGCTGTGAAAATATAGTTCAAGCATTCAAACATTACTCTTTACAGAGAGCACTGACTTTTGTTTGCAACTGCCAGAAAGAAGAGCCCTTTGCTTGTAAGCTGTCAATAGAATGACCTTTCCTTTTTGCTAGCTTATGCCTGAGAAATATACATGTGATAGTGTCCCTTTGAAGATTCTTGAAACATTCAGCAAAATTTGTTTGACCATTTTCAGAGACTTTCAGACAGATGTACAAAAATCCAGACCTTTTGCAGACTCATTAATGTTGGACTTGATGCAGCAGACTAGACAGAAGCTAGAATTAATTTGTGTTTAATGAAGGAAATGTATTGAATTTCTATAAATGCTTGCTACATGACAGATATCCCGTGTTTCATAAGAGAACTACCATTTATGCAATCACTTTGTATGTACTTATATTTTTGCTCAAATATAGGCCCTTATGAAAATGAATAAATCAAAGGCCTGTAATTGCCTAACTGACAATTACTTGTATTCTGTAATACTTATGGCCACCTCAAAGGTAAAAGCCTGACATCAAAAGCTACTTTCAAGGAAGAGAGTTGGTCTAACCAGCAATGCTTTACTCCCTACAATCCCCAGAGTAAATACTGTCTTTCTGTTATTTAGTGAAGCAGTGCATATACAGTAGATATACAGATATATACAGTAGTGCAAATTAAATAGACACAAGCTATATTTCAAATTAGAATAATAAACCTCGTTTGGCTACGTTCTTATCTGTCTCAGTTTTGCCCCCTACTCTCAAATTGGAGGTGAAATTAGAGGCAGCATTAATGTGATATCCTTCCTGTTTCTGCAAATAGACCATGTGCTGTTACTGAGTAACAGTGATCATTTGCTGCTGTCACAGGAAAATTCTGGGAAATTTGCAGTGGTAGAAATCTTCCTGAGGATACAGGTGTTACAGCTCCCCTGGTACTCCCTCTCCCCTGCTCCTCATTGGCCATCCCAGTCCAGGGTTACCTTGGTCTAGGAATGGCATGGGGAACCTTTCCCTGCTGTTCCACTCCTCCCTGAATTTGGGGGGAGTCCAGCATTACCCACTCTCTATACCTTCTCCCAAACCAGGGTCAGCCGAGTTCAGAGAAAGGTGTAGGGAGCATTTCTTCTCACTGAACTCTTCCTGGTCCTTGGGAGGAGTCAAGTAAGGGAAGCATATAGGCATCTGTTCCCCATTTCCTTGTTGAACTGGGGAGATTCTTTCTCCCCGACTCAGCATATTTCCTGTAGGAAAAACTGCACACATGCCTATACACTCCCAGTTTCTAGCAGGAGAGTGGTACTTCTCTGACTAGAAATGTAACACCAGTCCATAATGTAAGTTGAATGGGTCAGGGTTCATGCGCTCCAGCAGGCATGCACATCTGGTGCTGAATATTGTTAAGTTACTGCATAATGATGGCCAGTAATATTCTATTAAATAGATTTATGCTTCACCTTATTTAATTTATGTCCTCAAAAAGTGAACCCCAGCAGGAGGTGTCTGTGCTGCCATGAACAGTTCTTCAGTGGCTAGGAGCCAGAGGCAAGGTTTTTAAAGTCATTTAGTCATCAATTGGCTGAGTGTCACACCATTCACCCCTAGGCTGCTTATTGCCTAGTCACACATTTTCAGCCTTGAGTTTCGTGTCTCCATTCTGTCTGCGCTTCCCACAGAACACATAATTGTGAAGTACTTAGTGTGCCAAGCAGGAAGATGTGATCCATATTATACAGGTAAGCAGGCTATCTGATCTGCATTTAGGAACTTTATATACAAGTTATAAAAACAAAGGAAAAAGAGAACAGTCACAATTCATTGATTACACACCTCTCCATACTTTCAACCTGTACTGTACTTCTAGGCTTTCTCTTTATTTTGCTATGAGAAATTATCTTAATACAAGTTTATAGCTAGGACTGAAATACTGAGGAATGAAATGCTGATGGGCTAGGCCCTTTCCATCCTTTATATGTCAGGAACTTCAACATTAAACTCTCTTCTAGAGTCAGGCACCAAAGCCAGGTCAGCTGCTTAAGCAGTTCATGCCCTAACAGATGACATTTTTTTCTTGCTTATGCTTGATACCTGTCTTACATTCACCCTTCATTTCCCAGTATTATTCAGAAGTCTTTTATTTAGATGCCATGCCAAAGAGCCCGATAGGTATTAGGCTTCAGGCATGCTTAGGGCAATCCCACCTCAGGGTCTCAAGGGCTTTGGCTTGAACAAGTGTTTGGAACAGTATATTAGCTGTGGTATGACAGCTATACTTACATTGCTCTGAAATGTCAAGTGATGGAAGTGTAGGCATTTAAAAGACATTTGAGTTGCACCTCTGAAATATCAATGGCACCCCGTAGTGGATTTAGGCACTTTTCAGTTGTAATGAATCTGGTTCTAGATGATTTTATGTCTTCCAGATTTGATGGATTGTCTAATTCTAATAATAGTCTGATTACTGCAGTGTTCACCACTTTCCTTACAGCAACAAGAGACACATTCTCGCAGGCACCCCTGTGTAGTTTTCTTTACAAGCAATGAGTTATTCTTCCCTGCTCGCTTTAATGTTGTCATAGAAGAGGTCTGACGGCATATGCAGAAATGGTGTAATTCTCTAGCTACATTTCTGTCAATGAAAGATGCTTGTTAATAAGGCTGTGTGAAGCTTCAGGTGCTGATTTGATTTGGAGGAGATTTGGCCCAATTCGGTGGCTGAATCTCCGAATCTGAATTTAATTGAGAGACCAGTAAAAAAGTCTGACTCTATTCGAAGCTCTCCAAATTGATTCTTAAAAGATTTGGAGAGCTTTGGAGAGATTCAAAGATTTGGGCAGTCCCCATTTGCTGCCGCAGGGAGCTGGACCCAGAATCCATAATGGTAAGTAGGAGGTGGTGGTGGAGGGCTGGAGGAGGGGGAAGGGGACCATGGGGGGACCCCTGCTAGGCCCCATCCTCTGCCTCTTCCCCAAGCCCCCTGAGCACCCCCTGACCCCAACCCCATCAATGGATGCCCTGCCTGGCCCTTTAAAAAAAAATAAATAAAAAAAAATAAAAAGCCCCTCACTTACTGGTGCCTGCAGCAGTTGCCAGGGTCAGGGCCAGGGATCATTGCCCCCGCCCTCCCCGGGCCTGGAAGGAGCCAGGCTTTAAAAAAAAAAAAGTACTGGGATGCTGGGGCTGGGCGGGGCAGCCATTGATGGGGCTGGGAGAGCAGGCGTGGGATGGGGCCTGTTTGATTTGGAGATTCAAATGATTCGGTGGTAGCCGAATCTCTAAAATCAGATTTGGCTGAATCAATTTGGGACAGTGATTTGAATCGCCAAATCAAATCACTGTCCCCTGAATCAGATTCATATTTGGCTGAAGTGAATACTAGCCACTTTATCCAGGCCTCCTTGTTACCACTAGTCTAGTAATATGACATTTTTAGTGTGATTTCTAGGACTTCACTTTTGTTCATCTTGCTTTTTTTCCTAATTTCCTTTATACCCTTATCTCAGTCCTCCAATTTCTGTAATTTTTAAGTGCTTCAGCCTAACATCTACATCATGGCTACCATCACATTAGTAGCAAACAGATGGGAAACAGTCCTTTTTAACTAGGGAGGGTAATGGTTTTTTAACCATAGGAGGCTAGAATTGCAAAATACAGCTGCTAATTGCCAAAATTTAAGAATTTTAGAACATGAATATAAACAGACTTCCTTAGGACTGCACATAGATTATAACCTCTGGTTTTCTATCTCCTTTATTCTTTTCTTTCCCCCTTTTTATTTTCTGGTTTCTTTTTGCCACTGATTTTCTTTCCAGTTGCACCAAAATGTCTTAAACTTTCAGAAAAACTTGCAGGAAGATTGTCTGTACTTCTAATTTCACATCTGCAAAAGCTGATGCCAAGAACCTCTACCACCCACCTTTGGTCAATAAATATCATTACTGCAAACAAGCATGGATTGTAGAAGTATAAAAAAATCAAGATGCGCTTTTGACAGGTTCTCTTGGCAGTGTAGGAGGATATTCTACAATTCTAAAAATACTTTTATTTTCACAGACATTTTGGGATGTTTCTGTAAGTTCTCTCTATAGAAGATGGCCCCAGATCCCATATGGTGCAAGTCAGTCTGACAGATGTTATATAATACTCTTTTCTGTTTAAACTAGAACAAGACATTCTGTGCTTTCACTACGCAAATAAGGAGCAAGGGAAAAAAAAAAGATCTGAGAGAAAAAATACCCCAAACTAGCATACCCTGGGTAGAAATGATAGACCCGGAAGTAAGTTGTAGGGAACAGTATTAACATGTATTGGAAAACCCATGGCCCCTGTATGCCATGTGAATAACTACTGGATGAGAAAGTAACCAACAGCACCTATTATTTTAAAGTTTAACATTGCTACTTTGATAGTAAAAATAATGGTTTAGAACAATGCATGCCTAATAATTCTATAAAAGTAGAAGGAGGGCAAGAGAAATGCTAGAAAAAATGCTATATTCATGGTAGATTTGTTACTGATATGTTAATATTACTAATAATTTGATAAATTTATGAAGAAAGGGTGGAACGACCTAGTTACACAGAAACATCAGGTCACAACCTAATCTATGTTAAGTCTCTTCTCTGCTTTTGTGGCAGAACAAAGGGGACCTAAAGTTTCCCTATCAAACGTCAGGGAGAAATCTCTCTTGAAATAGGGATATTTTCTTCCTTCTTCACCCTCCCTGCCCATCCCCACTGCACCTTTATTACATGATCTAACTCATCCCTAATAGCACATTTAGACCACTATAGCCCTTTGTTGGCTTAGTGAAACAAGGCATGGTAGAGATGCACCTTCTAGATTAAATGCATAAGCTTTCAGATAGAGGAAGTGATAAGTCACGTGAGCTCAAGTCACCCCCTCTGTCTGATAGATTGCTCTGTGCATGTCCTTTCACAGCATCTGACGAAATGAATTTGGGCTTATGAAAGCTTACATATCTCTGATTTAGTTAGTCTATAATGTGTATCTCTACCTTACCTTCTGCCTGATTTTAGATTTACCGAAGCTAATTACCTCTCTGTGAAGCATCCTACACTTTGCATGTGCCCTGAAATGTATATAACATAACCACGTTGGTGCAGCGTTGGCCCAATGCCAATCAGCACTCCTGAAAGACTGAGTTCATTGGCAGGTGCCCAAAACAGGATTAGATAGCTATTTTACATCTGTTTTAGGATATAACTTTAAAGTCGACAAGTGCAAAGTGAGGCACATGGGGAAAAATAGCCTCAATTATACACACACAGTGCTGGGTTCTGAACTAGCTGCTATATCTTAGGAAAGAGTACTTGGAGCCCTTGAAGATAGTTTCTAAAAACATCAGCACAAGCTGCAGCAGCAACCAAAAAAGTTAATAAAATGTTGGGTATCATTATGAAGGGAATTGAAAGCAAAATGGAAAATATCATGCCACTACAGAAATCCACAGTGCACCCAATATCTTGAATAGTATGTTGTAGCAGGATGCTTGAAGCTTCTGCCACTTTGGGCGGGTCTATACATTGCCTTACAGTGACTTAGTGATATGCTACATCCCTGTACTGTGCGCTATGGTGACAGCAATAATGTGTGTCTACATGTGATGGCCAGCTATGTCACTGTAGTGGCATGCTTTCTGGGTATAGTGCACCACTACAGTGACATAGCAGTGAAAATTACCTGTGTCCCACACCCATGGTGCAGTAACCACCCGTACTGAGCCGTGCTTTAGTACTTCCAAGAGGAAGTACAAAAGCACTGTGTCGTAGCAATGTCACTATATGGTGATGTGTAGATGCACCCTTTAAGATCAGGCAGGCTCTGGGTAGAGCAGGCTACAGGTGGGGCAGGAAGGCATTTGGGGGCCATGCTCAAGAAGCAGCCTGCAGATATGACCAGGGCCGATTATGGAGTTGGCTGACCCAGGAGGAGGACTGGGCTTAGAGTGGATATAAGCCCAGGCCCTGATTTAAAACAGGAGCAACAACTGGGGAGCTATTGAGGAAACATCTACTGAGCAGGATGGCTGCAAGGGGAGTGCAGCCTGCAGCGGTTTGGAGGTTTGAGAAGGAACTAAAAGGGAGGATGAGATTCCTTGGGACGCAGGGAGCATTCTGGAGCCTGGGGAAGGCTTGAGTGTGAGACCAGAGCCTGGGGAAGGGCTGAGTGCCTGACTGGGACTAGGGATAGGTCAAGCCTCTGGAACATGGAGATGGGTCCAGAACCCAGGGGGTGAAGCTAAGTTTGAGGACTGATGGTGGTGGTGGTGAGGGTTCTTACCACCCCAAAGTAGGGCCAGAGGTCCGAGGGGACCACTGTGGAAACTGAGGGTCTCACTGGCCTGAAGTGGGACTGGGTCCAAGAGAGGCTTGAGAGGTGAGAGAAGATTGGGGCCAGGGCCAAAGGGGGCTTAATATCCAAGGGGACCACTGCTGAAGTGGGACCAGGGCCAGAGCATGTCACCAGGGCCAAGAGACCCAGAGGTCTACAGCCTAAGAAAGGCAAGGAGGTCCGGGGCTGTGACATCGGTCCTGGGTAAGACCTGAAACTGCATCCTACTGGGGCTAGTTAGCATAGTGGGTCTGCTTGTGGTGTGGCAGCCCCTACGAAATGCCATGCATGAGTCACCCCAGGGAAAGGTGAGCATGGGGCACCTGAAAGCCTCAGCTTCCACTGCCTTGTGGGTTACCCTGTGGAGGGGGAAAGCTAAGGAGAGGAAGAGAAAGAGGGAATGGAGGGTCCAGGCCCAGAGAGGGGTGAAATAATAGGACTAGAAGGGTCCAGAGGCTCAGAGAGGGGCTGGGAAACAGCGGGACCAGAATGGTCTGGAGGCCTAGAAGACAGACTGGTGAGGCCTCAGAGGGGTCTGGCAGCCCAGAGGAGGGTTAAGTGTGTAATCAGAGGACACCGAGGAGAAATGGCATCTGTGAGGCATGGGGCATTGTATAGGGGTAGATTGGAGCCACATAATTAGTCAATAAATGCTTGGACCACAGACAGCAGGTGGTCATTCAAGTAAGACCAAGGTAGCCTCCTATATTTTAGGGCAATTAACATTAAGACATGACAGGCAAGAAGGGCAGACTGCCCATAAACCAGGGTAAAAGTACATTTTCGGGTCTCCAAGGGCCTTATGGCCACCCTTGGGGATGGTGCGCTATTACAATGTGCAGTTCTGGTCTCCCCATTTCAAAAAGGATGCAGCAGAATTTTAGAAAGTACAGAAAAGGACAACTAAGGTGATCAGGGTAATGGAACAGCTGCTATAGCAGGAGAGGCTAAAAAGACTAAGACTTTTTCTGTTTGAAAAGGAGAAGGCTGATGGGGGATATGATAGAAGCCTATAAAATCATGAAGGGTATGGACAAAATAAATAGGAAACTATTATTCACCAAGTGCCAGAAAACTAAAACTAGGGAGCACCCACTGAAATTAGCAGGAGACAGGTTTAAAACCAACATGAGAAAGTACTCTTTTATGCAATATATAGTTAATTGCGGAATTCATTGCCACAGGAGATGTAGACTAAATTGTATTTGCATCCTACTTTTCCCACCACCATAATTCTGGCACATTTGAACACTAAATTCTTAAGTAAAACCCAAACATTGCAAGGCCTTTATTAGTGACATTTGTAGCAAAAGCCTGGATATTCTTGATCAGTTAAATTTTATTTCTTGCATTACAAGACTTCAGATGTTTGGTTAAGATTCTTAGTCCTTGGCTGGTATCACTATAAATGTAAGTACTCTTATTATACATCATTCTAAATCTAGAGAGACATTTTATTTTTTGTACTCTTCGAAAACAGTGCAGGTCACATTCTGCATAAGGGTGGGGAAACTGAAAAAGCAATTTGACAACCTTACAAATTGTCAGTTCAATACAGAAATGATGTGGCCATATAGTACAGAATGTTCATCTTTGTAAAGACAAACAAAGATTGTTTCTCAGTTAAAAACTGTATCCTCAGTAAACATCACCATGTTCTTGGAGTAACAGGTAAAGGCAGTGCAGGACAGGGGGAAAAAAGAGACACATTCTTTCTAATCCTCAATGTGAAACAACCACTTCCATCAACTAGTGCTCACATATTAAACTTTGTGTTACTCAGCTACTCGTGAACATTCATACCATCTCCAAATTCTTCAGGATCTCAGCCATTTTCCTGTTCAGTTTATGTTCCCCAGTCCCTAGGGCTCTCAACAGCTTGATGTGTTAAACCAGTGGAGATTTTCTGAGGGTAATGCTAACAAGTTTAATCAATGGCGACTCTGGGGCTTTCAGCTGTCTGAAACATTTTTTTAGCCCATATAGGTCCCTTGATTATCAAGGGGAAAAAATATTGTTCCACCCACCCACCACTACCAACATAAAAAACACAGTTTTTCAGATTAGCTAAGAGATCAGTGCTAGAGGATTTCATGTAAAATCTGAATTCTAGAATCTTTAACATCCTCATTTTTTTAATTTGATACAGCAACTTCAAAGATTTATCCATGGTTCAGGTACTGTAGAACACTATTAATCCCAGCACCACATTATACCACAAGTATCAGGAGCTTGAAACACTTGGTGTTAAGATACATATCAAGAGGTTATGGATGCTTTACTTATCTTATGAAACCTCTCCCAAATTCCCATGATCATCTGTTCACTACAGACTTGTCTATGAAAGAATTCTGTCGGTCTTATTTGCATGTGGGAGCCCAACTGCTCACTTCCTGTACTATCTTCAGTGGAAGTGGGTGTCCAAAGTCTGCCTGAGCCTACCAGCCAGTTGGGATAGTTTGGTTAAGTCACTTTCTGTAGCTTATGACACTCACAAGGAAGTTATGCCACTATCAGGACATTTGGTTCCATGAATCCCTTACCCAAGTGACCATGTACTCATTTACTGCTAATTCAACTGGGAGCAGATGCCTGCATGAGTATGTGGCAAGGATCAAACTCACATCTCTGGCAATATAATGAGACACCTATTTTAACTACTCTGCTGTTGTATGTCACAACAAAGAAATAGGCCTTATATTTTCTCCTTTCACTTTCTGGGATATGGGTTATATACTTTTCCCCAGAACTCTGTCAGGAAAAAGTTTGTCCCTTTGTTCTCTCCTTTGTGAGGGGAGGAGCACAGGAATAGGACTGATAAGAGGAGGCATATTTGCACGTGTATTTAAGGCAGAATTGTAAGTCTGAGAGAATCGCACACAAATTGGGGTGCTTGTCTTACACAAACAACTGAAAAGCTAAGTAAAATGCAACATGATCGAATATTTTTGAAAATTGTTATTGTTTTCAAGTAAATTGCATTCCTGGGGAGATGTATTAGCAACTTTTACAGGCATTGAGATCAGTGATACTGTCTCAAGCCAAATCAGAATGGTTATTAATTGTATGCCTGCATCATACAGAGGCACAGTTAGTTCTGTCTGCATCCTGGGCATAATGGGGAGGGGGCAGGAAGGGGTAGTACTGAGCACAGAAGAATGGGGATAGGGGCAGGCATAGAGCCTTACCTGCTGTACTGAGGCCCTGGAGGCTCTAACCACAGGGAGCTGGGGCAAAAAGCTCACTTTCCCTCCCCTGTGGGAGACCCGATGGCTGCAACAGCTTGAAGTTAACCTTCAATCTGCATGTAGAACAACACTGTTGAAGCCTTAATTCAGTGGCAACAGTGAGATTGTTAACCCTGTACCCATTAGCTGCACAGCTGGGGCACTAGGAGTGAGGATGATAAAGGAATTCCTGCCGCCAGTCTGCATACTTGCAGCTGCTGGTCCCTGGGTGAGCCCATGTTAAGCACATCTCCTGGTTGTCACTCCAGAATACGTCCTGTCCCATCTCCACCCCCGGCAACAAACACACATACTCCAGGTGCCAGGCTTAGTAATACTACTAACTTTATACACCTCAGCTGGCTTTCAAGGCCATATTAAAGTAACCTCGTAAAATACTTTCCCTGGTGTGAATGAAAAAAGTAAAATTAAGCTTTAAAACTAAAACAGCTTGACTACATATCTTGTAGTTATTACTGGTATAATCTGTCTCCTACATCTAATTTTTCCTCACAACATTTATAAGTGTTCAAAAAAACCCCCATGTAATATCTTCCACCAGTATATAAGCAATAACACATAAAAAAATACTAACCCTCTACCTCTCCTAGCTAGATTCCATAGGAAATACAATTCCAGGTTTCAAATTGACTGTGATACCACATTTCAAGCTCCCAAAAACTATCAAAATTCTATGAGAAGGAGATGAGCTAACTCAAAGTCTGATATTTTCAAACAGGCACCAAGAAAATAAAATATGAAAGAAAACAAACTTAGAATAAAGGACACTTTTTCCCCTTTGAACCATTCATCTCCAACAGTTCTCTGAGAGGTAACTATGCTCTTGCACACTTTTGGCAATTCCATTAGATACAGGCTAAGTACAGGTGTTCAAGAACCCTGCAGCAGAAGCGCTCTGACTTTCAAGCTTTACTCTAAGTGCCCTCATTTAGGTTGGGAGGAAGCAGAACAAGTTAGCCCTTGTTGGGGGAGAGGGAGCTTGGAACCTGCCTGCACAGCCCAAGGACAGGAGGCAGTGGGGCCTCTTGCACACCTCCCAGAGTGCTTCAAGGGCTACCTGGACTGCCAAAGACTCCTAAGCAGAGCCAAATGGCTGAGCTGTCCCTGATTGGCTGAAGAGAATATCATGGCCACCCACCTGGATGCCCTGTGCTCGCACGCATGCATGCACATACCTCCCTCCCACCCAAATATCTTGGACACACTCACATGCAGATATACACACACAGAAAACCAGGTGTCTGGAGCACACATGCACACAACCCAAGTGTCCAGAGCATGACTGGGCCACTGACTTGCATGTGGCTGATGAGGATGATGCCCACCTCTTACACAACTCCCCATTTCCCAGGCTCATGGAGAGCATGTGCTATGCTTCCAGGGTCCCCGTTTTGTCATTGGCAACATCATTACCCCCCCCTCCCCCCGCTTCCTGCCTTGGCTCATGAGGTCCTTTGGGGGAGCTGGACTGTTGGAAGGAGTACTTCAAGTACAGACAAGGCCTGGCACTTTGAGCATGTGGCGCATGGATGGGGGAAGAGGGTGAGCCCCCTGCTGATGAGTGTGGCTCTGGCCCAGCACCATGGCAGGCTGTCCAGATCTGCAAAGTCCTGGTCGACTGCCTCCTCACTTGTGTATACTAGGAGCCCTCCCCGGATGAATAGAGCTCAAGGGCTTCAGGTTCCCATGCCATGGCATTGGCCATGGGTCTCCTGCCACAGGTTCCTCTAGCCCTGCATCACAGGCAATGCTGCCTACAACCCAGGCTTTCCAGGGCACCACCCGCCATCGCCTCTCCCTCCCCAACACCCTCCAGGGCACATAGTGGTGTGCAGGGGAACCACCGTATGAGCAAGAGACATAGTTGATTTTAATCAAATGTTGAAGCTGCCCAACTGTTAGTATGTTAAATAAAAACTGTGCAACATTGCCCACTCTGGAACTTGTAACTTTCTTCTCAGTTAAGACTGAGAGAGTGGGGAAAGACCCTGCCTGCACTGGGTGGTTATGCCGTAGAGGGGGGAAAGGAGGTAGGCAGTGGTGGGGGGTTTAACTTAAACATGAGACCTTGGCATGGCAGGGGGTATATGTGTACAAAACTGCCACCCCTCAGTTTCATTACCTTATTTCAGTGTATAGGTCATCACGGTGTATAGGTTGACCCTGGTTTTCTGATGTGAAAAGGTAGGATTGGCATAGTGCAGCCCCATCCACTGTCAGCAGTGCTGCATAGGCTGAATTAGCTGAGCTCCGAGCCAACCACTGCGAGCAGCACTGCTGAGCACTGTTTGCAGACAAGTATGAAGGGCTGGGTTCTGCTGGGCTTGGTGCTTGGCTGGTGCAGACCCATCCCCTGCAAGCGGTGCTGCCTGGGCCACACCTGCACTGCTCACAGGGGATGGGGCTGCACCAGCTGAGGGCAAAGTCCGGTCCCATCCTCATCCTCTGCGAGCAGCTCCAGTCTCAGCGCTTGGCTGGGGACGTGCTGCTTTCAGGGGATGGACATGGTGCCGGACTCAGCACTTACCTGGCATGAGGATGGGGCTGAAAGCAGGGGATGGGGTCATGCCACCCAAGTGCTGAGCCTATCCCTGTCTGCTGTGAGCAGTGCTGCCAAGTGCCAAGCCCCATGCCATTCTCAGGGGATGGGGCCAGGTTCAGAACTTGGCTAGCACAGTCTCATCCCCTGCAAGCAGCACTGGGCTCAGCACTCAGCTGGTGCAGCTCCATTCCCTGCAAGCAGCCCAGGCACTGCAAACGGCACAGACAAGCCTGGCCCCGTCCCTGACCCCATCCACTATGAACAGTGCTGCTGAGCACCAAGCCCAGCCCCGTCCCTTGCAAGCAGCACCAGACTTAGTACTTGGCAGCACTGCTCACAGCAGACAGGACTAGGCTCAGCGCTCAGCTGACATGGCCCCATCCCCTGCAAGCCCAGCACTGCTTGCATGGGATGGCACCCTGCTAGTTAAGTGCTGAGCCTGGCCCCATTGCTGCCCATCCCCTGCGACTGGTATATCCGGAGCCAAATGCCACACCCGGCCCCGTCCTTGACCCCAGCACCACTCACAGTAGTTTGTTGGCAGCAATTTTTTGAAGTGGCACAGTGTTTAAGTCAGGTTTGATTTTTAAGACACAAAAATTGGGCTTCAAAACCCAACTGATACACTGTGAAATATGGCAAATGTTGCAGGTGACAAGATTTTTAATGTGCATAACAAAATAAAACTGGAATGTTGTCCACTCCAGAACTTGAGCCAGAGCCTAGGGAGCTGCTGTTCCCTGCAGCAGGACCTCAGTGGGCTGGTGGGATGACCATCACATTCTCTTTGGGGCCCTGTGCCTATGCTGGGGATTGCCAGGCATAGCAAGTTGGCCTTGGAAGATGGGCTGAGCCAATGCCAGTCCTGACACTGGATCTCAGGCACCTGGTCCCCCTCCCCTCCTGCATTGCTGCTCCCTGGAGTGGGCCTCACTGGGTGCTTTCCTGGCTTCTTGGATGATGGGTCAGCAACTCCCATATGCCAGATCTCCTGTTTTACGGCCTGCCCACCCTCCACATCCCCCAATCAATGTGCAGTTAGAAGTGTTTCCCCATAGCCACAATCCAGGCTCACTGACTCTTGTCAGTGACAGCCTGGGGCTGGGGCCAGCCCAATGCTTGAGCAAAAAAGGTGAGCTGTGTCCCAGGCTATACTGCCACCCCACGAGGAGGGGCAAGCAGGGGGGGCTGCAATACTGTGTGAGATTTCAGTTGAATGAGACCTACCATGAGTCACAATGGGATCTGGTACAGATGTTTGTTATGCTCTAACTTATGGCGCTGAAGTCTGATGCCACATCCCATCTAGGGTTATTTTAGGAGCAGGATCCACTATTTTTACAGTGCTCTACGGGCTGCCTTGACTGTCTGTTTAGTTTCTGCATGTCTACTGTACAATAAGCGTAACTTCTGTACCTAGCCAAAGAGGGTTATAAAGTTCATTTCCCTGTCTTCCTATGTGGGTTGTTCTCTGTAACGTATTTGTATTCTTGTTCAGAGTAATTTTAAAAGTTCAAGCAGTAGGAATTCCACTAGTATCCTTAGAAAAGGACTGTACAGTCAATATTGCAGAGTCTGGAAGCTTTTTTTCTAGAAGTGATATTAAATTTTCATTTTTATAGTTCCAATCCATTAAACTTCATTATGTCACGGTACACTGACTAGTGCAAAGTAACTCCTCCATTTCATGTTTAGAACATTCAAATATTTGTATAATGTTTATTACATATCAGCCCCACCTCAATTATTACTTTGTTATATTATGCCTATACAATCAAATCGTAATCCTATTCTTGACAAAACTCTCCTAAGTTAGTGACAAAATGCCCATTTACTTCAGTAAACCAGTATTTCACCCATGGTACTCATCTTTAGATCTTTTTCCATAAAACTGTAGATGTGGAATTTACCTTTCCAGCACTGGAATTTCTAAATTGCCAAGGGAAATTCAAGCTCATAAAAACAGATTCAGTAGCAATAATTTGTGAAGACAATTTTTTCTCCTAATCTTCTTCAACTGATACTTGATGAGTTTTCTCATTAACGTTGGGAAATTATTATTGGTATTCTATTTAAATTCAGATACTCTTAATGTTTTACTATGACCAAAATGATTCCCTAATAACCCTTCCTGGCTTTTTTCTTTTTTGGACCATGGAAACAACATATTTTTCTTTTGCATGCATTGTACATGTGTAGGATTGGATTTTAAAATACAGGGTCAGGATCTGATTTTGCAAGCAGACACTTGTGAAACTATGTCAGTAGGACTACCAGTATAAATAGAATTACCAGTATGTCCTTTTCTTTTACTTTATTCCCCCCAAGGGTTGAAAATACCAATAAAGAAGTTATTTTATATGTACAAAAAATCCAGGATGACAATCAAGCTTTAGCTTGTGCTTTTCAATTGTGTCCATATGTTTGTGTTCAGAATAAAAACTAGGAGCAGAGAGAGGAAACATCTGGTCAGAAACTAAGTGCTAAAACTTATTCATGAACATTAACTTCAGCCTTTAATTTTTATACTCTCTGATCTAACAATTAAAACCATTAGTAAGATTCTCCTTAACTTAATCAGAATGTGAATCTGGCCGTTAGAGGCTGGCTGCATGACTTAAATTTTGTGGTCAAGTGACTTCAGTTTAATGTAACAAAGGTCTTGGGAACTGATCACAAGCTTCCTTTTATGGTATGTGAATAGAGTAAAATGTTTACAAATAGGGCGCATACTTTATTTGCTTAGGTTTAATATTATGGCTAGGAATATTCACAAATGTAAACAATATTGTAAACATGAATTGTGTAAGTTGTTCCTCTGTTGCCAAATCCAGCTGCTCAGTACTTTGGTTACTTTGTCTTGTTAAATAGCAAATAAGAATCCTATTAAAACTGAATATTATTTTCCAATGGTAGCATAAAAGAATAGGTACTGTCTTCTCTATTCAAACTTTTTATATTTGCTTTTTATTATTCCTTTATTCATTAGATGACTACTGTATTCATTAGATTATACATAAAACCCTGATTCAGTAAGGCACCTATATCTTTAAGGATTTCAATGGGAATACTCATATGCTTAAAGTTAAACATGTCCTTAAGCAGCTTTGTGAATCAGGATTTGAAGCATGAAATACCCCAAATCCATACTTCATCATGGGGGGCTAAATCCATTTTTTTGGGTTCTTTTGTGGGGTCTGAAACTTTAGGGCGTACACAGGTTACATTTCTAAGCTTTCCTCTGCAGAGAGACTGGCTTAAGAAAAAAGGAACCCAAATACCGAGAGACTCAGAATACAATGTTGAGAGTTGGCTACCCTGCAATACAATATTCTACTGTAGAGCTTGATGACAAAATATAATGTTGCAGCAGTTGATGGAGACAATATGAATGTAGCACTGAAAGCAATAGTAGGAGAATTTTGAGATTGAAGAACCCTAATCTAACATTACTTAGCTCATAAAATTAGTCTTGAAACTGTCTATACCATTTCAATATTAACAAAAAAAGTCGGAATTAGTTTATGTTAGCAATTCTGAAGTCTGACTTGGACAAAACTCCCACTGACTTCAGTAGGATTTCTTGTCCAAGCAAGGATTACAGGGTTGGACCTTCTAAAACTTGAGTCATTGATTCCACAAAGAAGTGACTGCAAATATGCTAAGTACATTTGTAAAGTGTTAACAGAGACATACAACATAAGTGATAATATTTGTGATGTCCTATACAGAGTTTTCAAGAAATCTATAGAACCTCAAATATTTCAGCATAACTAGCAATGTTATAAGAACATTATAGGAGGATTAAACTGTACATTTGGGCCAGGCCCTAACTTTGATATGGAGGGTGTGGGGAAATATTTAAAATGAATGCCTCAGAACTAGATTCAGCTATAATTATAATGAACAAACAGGGCTGACTCACTACATTTGTTATACTTTTAAGAGAATTTCAACCACAGTGCAAATGTTGCAATAGGTTTTCCCTTTCTCAAGAAATATTTATTTTATTAAAATAATAGAGATCAGAAAAATATTATATTGCTAATTAAGGTCTATGATGTTAATAACAATATTTATATTAACACATTGCATTAGGCCCAATGAGGAGGCAGCCTAGAGAAAACCTCCTAATTATTCAAAACTTGGTTTACACATTAACTATAAAGAGACACTTACTCTGCTTTTTCTTCACTTTACATTCTCTGCACTGAAAATGGCAGTGCTTTCAGGCAAAACAAGGTTTCATAGAGTGAGATACACCCATGTGCTAGGTACAGACATTGGGGGAGGTTAGATTGTGTTAAAAATGGCCATCCAATCTAACTCAGTTCACCCAGGTGTGGCCCTTACACTAGTTAGGTTGATTTAAGTGTGAACTGTACAGAAGTTCAGGACAGCTAGATTGGTCTAAAATGGCCAACCCGATGCAAGCTAACCCTACGTGAGGTACACCTAGCTTAGGTCAGATTAGTCATTATATTCAACCAGTTTAACTGTCCTGAATTTCTGTATAGTTCCCAGCACAGTCCCAGGACTAGGAAAGCCTAGCCACTGACCCAGCCTCAGGGCTGTGCTTTTCCTACCTTCCCCCTGGCACCCAGCTATTTTTAATGCTCCAGCCCCTCCTCCCTACCCCAGATGGACAGTGTCCCCCCCACTGACTAGGCAGTCCCAAGCCCACTAAATCCCCTATCTCACAAGGCACTTGGTGCTGGTTTTACTGGCATTCGCAAATGTCAGGAACCAAGCAAACAAATTGGGGTGGGGGGACAGTGGGTTGGTTCACCAGGGGGGAGTTGTTCATTTGGGGGTGGGGGGGACTATATATAGTCCCTGGTCTGGGGATGATGCAGGAGAGAGCCCATCATCCCCCTCCCCCAAGCCTCCCCACAGACACCTTGTGCCCCCCTGATCTTGTGAAAAAGCTCTTGGACTACACCAACACTCCCATGGAGTGCCTTCCCCTCTGCCCTCCACCCCCTGTGGACTCCACTTGTCTCCCTGATCCCCCCCCAGATACCACCTGGCCCTGTAATTTCCCAATCCCCCCCCTAGAGACTTCACTTGTCTCCCTAATCCTCCCAACCCTTCTGTGGTCCCCACCTACCCTCCCTTCCCCCTAAGTCTGCACTCTCCTGAATCTTCCCAAGCTGCCCCCAGCCCTCTCCCATCCTGACCTGCCCTAGATTGTGTGGCCATTTTGAACTCAAACTAACAGTCCCCTAACCAGGTAATGTGGGGCCCCTGCAGGGGTTGCGCTCTATGTCAAGGAGCATTATACATTGACCCTTATCAAAATAGAATTGGAGGAGGAGAAGGTAGAAGGACTGTGGGTTAGGATACATGGGGTCAAGGAGAAAGGGATTTGGTGGTAGGGGTCTGCTACAGACCACATAACCAAGGGGAAGAACTAGATTTGGAACTCCTGAGGCAGCTCTTGGAGACTAGAAAGACTAGGGAGGCGGTAGTCATGGGGGACCTAAACTACCCTGACATCTGATGGGAGACGCAGCAGACAGCAAATTCCCACCGTTCACGCAGGTTCCTATCCTGTGTACAGGACCTCCACCTGATGCAGGAGGTACATGGTCCCACTAGGGGGACAGTGACCACCAAGTAACAGAATTCATCATAAGGCATAGGGTGGGTAAGGTAACTAGTAGGGTGGAAGTGCTAGACTTCAGGAAGGCTGACTTCAGCGAACTCAGGCATTTAGTCAATGACGCACTGCAGAGTAAGAGATTCGGTGAGATGGGAGCCCAGGAAGGATGGCTGTGCCTTAAGGAAATGATCCTTCAGGCACAGAGGGAGATGATCCCGATGCAGGGGAAAAGGGAGAAAGGGGCCAAGAGGCTTCCTTGGCTGACCAGAGAAATCCAGAGCAGCCCAAGGGCAAAAGGGGGGGGCATATAAGCAGCGGAAACAGGGACAGATTACTAAAGAGGAGTATACCTTCTCAGCTCGCAGTTGTAGGGAGGCAGTTAGAAAAGCCAAATCTACTATGGATGGCATCCCAAGTTAAAGATAACAAAAAAATATTTTTCAGATACATAGGAAGTAAAAGGAAGGCCCAGGGTGGAATAGGACCACTACTGAATGGGCAAAAGCAATTGGTGACAGACGGGGGGGACAAGGCTGAACTCCTCAATGAGTTCTTTGCCTCAGTCTTCCTAAACGAGGCAAAACAAGCCTCACAATGGGATTGTAGAGAGGCAACAGCTGGGCACCAGACTACCAAGTGTTGACCCTGAGATGTTGCAGAGTCACTTGGAAGGACTGGATGTGTTTAATTCAGCAGGCCCTGATGAGCTCCATCCGAGGGTACTGAAGGCACTGGCTGATGTCATTGCACAGCAACTGGCAAGAATATTTGAACACTCATGGTGCATGGGACAGGTCCCAGAGAACTGGAAAAGGGCTAGTGTGGTCCCTATTTTCAAGAAGGAGAGGAAGGAGGATCCAGGCAACTATAGGCCAGTCAGTCTCACCTCCATCCTGGCAAAGTCTTTGAAAAGATCATTACGGCTCATATGTGAGAGCCCAGCAGGAAAAATTATGCTGACAGAAAACCAGCACGGGTTCGTAGCAGGTAGATCATGCCTGACTAATCTAGTCTCTTTTTATGACCAGGTTACAAAACACCTGGACAAAGGAGTAGAGGTTGATATTGTTTACTTAGACTTCAGGAAGGCCTTTGATATGGTATCCCACCCCATACTGGTGAACAAGTTAAGAGGCTGTGACTTGGATGATTACACAGTTTGGTGGGTAGCTAATTGGCTAGAGGGTTGTACCCAGACAGTGGCAGTGAATGGGTTAGTATCGACCTGGAAGGGAGTGGGGTCCTGCAGGGCTCGGTTCTTGGACTGATATTCTTCAATATTTTCATCAGTGACTTGGACGAGAGAGTGAAGTGTACTCTGTCCAAGTTTGCAGATGATACAAAACTGTGGGGAGAAGTGGACACACCGGAGGGCAGGGAACAACTACAGGCAGACCTGGACAGGTTGGACAAACAGGCAAAAAACAATACAATGCAATTTAACAAGGAGAAATGCTGCACCTAGGGAAGAAAAATGTCCAGCACACCTACTGCCTAGGAAATGACCTGCTTGGTAGCACGGAAGCAGAAAGGGATCTTGGAGTCCTAGTGGACTCCAAGATGAACATGAGTCGTCAGCATGACGAAGTCATCAGAAAAGCTAACTGCACTTTATCGTGCATCAGCAGATGCATGACGAACAGAACCAAGGAGGTGATACTTCCCCTCTATCGGGCACTGGTCAGACCGCAGTTGGAATATTGTGTCCAGTTTTGGGCGCCACACTTCAAGAGAGATGTGGATAATCTGGAGAGGGTCCAGAGAAGGGCCACTCGTATGATTAAGGGCTTGGCAGGCCAAACCCTACGAGGAGAGACTAGGGCACCTAGACCTCTTTAGCCTCCGAGAAGTTGAGAGGCGACCTTGTGGCTGCCTATAAATTCACCGTGGGGGTGCAGAAGGGAATTGGTGAGGCTCTACTCACCAAGGCGCCCCTGGGGGTCACAAGAAATAATGGCCATAAGCTAGCAGAGACCAGATTTAGACTGGACATTAGGAGGAACTTCTTCATAGTAAGAGTGGCCAAGGTCTGGAACTCCCAAGGGAGGTGGTGCTCTCCCCTACCCTGGGGGTCTTCAAGGGGAGGTTGGATGGGCATCTGGCTGGGGTCATCTGAAGTCAGCACTCTTTCCTGTCTATGCAGGGGGTCAGACTCGATGATCTATTGAGGTTCCTTCTGACCCTAACATCTATGAATCTATGATACACATGGCAATCTGGTGGTTGCACCAGAGGAAAAGGCAGACCTTTTTAACAATTTCTTTGCCTCCGTTTTTTTGTGCAGAGACCGGGACTACCCCACCAAGATCCAGGATGGACTCAGGAGAGACTCCACCAGGCCTAGGGTGAGGGAGGACTGAGTTAGGGAACTTCTGAAGGGGCTAGATGTGTTCAAGCCTGCAGGTCCAGATGTTCTCCACCCCAGGGTGCTGAGGGAATTGGCAGGGGTTAGATGGGCCCCTGGCGTGTCTTTATGAGCACTTGTGGTGCTGTGGCTAGGTGCCAGATGACTGGAAAAAGGACAATGTGGTTCACATTTTCAAAAAAAAGAGAGGAGGGAGGACCCAGGCAACTATAGGCCCGTTAATCTTACCTCAGTCCTGGGGAAGCTGTTTGAGAAGATTATCCAGGAGCACATCTGGGAAGGACCAGCAGGGGGGAAGATGCTCAGGGGCAACCACCATGGGTTCATTAGGGGCAGGTCCTGTCAGACCAACCTGATTACCTTCTATGATCAGGTCACAAAATCATTGGACGCAAGTGCTGCGGTGGATGTAGTCTTTCTGGACTTCAGGAAGGCCTTTGACACTGTCTCCCACCCCATGCCCATTAAAAAGGTAGGCAACTGTGGCATTTATGCCTACACAGTCAGATGGATTGCAAATTGGCTGAGAGGCCTCACCCAGAGAGTGGTGGTGGATGGGTCGTATTCAACCTGAAGGGATGTGGGCAGTGGAGGCCCCCAGGGCTCAGTCCTCAGACCCGCACTGTTCAATGTCTTCATTGGCGACTTGGACGAGGGGGTGAAAAGCACCCTGTTCAAATTCACTGACGACATCAAGATTTGGCATAAGGTGGGCAGGCTAGAAGGGAGGGACAGGATACAGCTGGACCTGGACAGGTTACAGGGGTGTACATATGAGAATAGGATGGGATTCAATACTGACAAGTGCAGGGTATGGCACTTCTGCTGGTTCTTACTGCCCCATACCTATAGGCTGGGGAATTCCATTCTGAAAAGCACAGTAGCAGAAAGAGATCTTGGAATCATTATCGATTCCAAAATGAACATTGGCCGCCAATGCGAGGACACGGTCTGTAAGGCTAACTGCACCTTGTCATGCATCCAGAGATGCACCACAAGCAGGGCCAATGACGTGATCCTCCCCCTCTATGTGACACTGGTCAGGCCCTAGTTGGAATACTATGTCCAGTTCTGGGTGCGGCACTTCAGGAGGGATGTGGCCAGCATCAAGAGAGTCCAGAGAAGGGCCACTTGCATGATCCAGGGACAGCAGGGCAGGCCCTATGAGGAGAGGCTATGGGACCTGAACCTGTTCAGCCTTTGCAAGAGAAGGATGAGAGGGGACCTGGTGGCCACTATAAAACTTACCAGGGGCGGCCAGCAGGGAAGGGGAGAGACCCTGTTTCCCCGAGCACCTCCCGGAGTAATAAGGAATAATGGCTACAAGTTGTTTAAGAGTAGGTTCAGGCTGGAAATTAGAAGGCACTACTTCACAGTCAGGGCAGCTAAGATCTGGAACCAACTTCCAAGGGAAGCGGTGCTGGCTCCTACCTTGGGGGCTTGATAATTACCTAGCTGGGGTCATACGAGCCCAGTATTCTCTCCTGCCCATGGCAGGGGGTCACACTTGGAGATCTGCTTAGATTCATAGATGTAGGGTTGGAAGGGACTTAACTAACCTCCCTGAATGTCTGTATACACCCATGGGGAAGCATTTTCCCATATTATTATTTCACAATAGTAATTTCCAATTTTCTGTTAGTCAATGTCTAAGTTAACTAAGTTCAGGTATCTCATTTTAGGGTTTTTAGCCTGTAAGCTAAAACATTGCATCATTGCATCTCTACTTTAACTAATAGTTTCTCTCTCATGGCAGTGGTAAGGCAGGGTTTCCTGTGCTTTTACCTGTAGTATGTCATAAGGTATTCTTGGTGTTTCTGGTTTTGTGCCTTGCAACTGTGATATGTGAGAGCATGAAAGAGATTATTTTTGGGGTGTTTTTTTTCCTCAGACTGGATAAATGGTTGTCTGTGAATACATGGGACTGGATTACATGGTGTAGAACAGGTGTGGCCAACCTGTAGCATATGTGTCACAAGTGGCAAGGGTAGCCTCCATGTGTGGCACATGGCAGATTGGGGAGGGGAAAGGAAACAGAATTCAGAGAAGGGGATCTGAGTGGCACTTGGGGAAGGTGGAGGGATAATTTGTGGCATACCTGCCAAAAGGTTGGTCCCCACTGGTCTAGAAGGCCCTTTAATGGTTCCTCAAAGTTTCTATGACTACTGAGGCCTCTGAGTCCTATCATAACCCAAGATAAAGTTTGTTGAAAACATTTATCCTTTGTTCCAGAAATCTACACCGAGTATATTGACAGAGCAGGACAGCGATTAGTATGTTTATTCAGACATTTAGAACAAATAAGAGGTAGGAAGTATTTTTGTCTCACCCGGGACTTTTAAAAAACACTGCTTTTGAAGCAAAGTGGTGAATTCCAAAAACAAACTTATGCTCATTAGTAGTATTTTTATAAGCCCTGTGAATATAGGCACAGTAGGAACGAATGTACTGAAGGCACAGAAGTCATTTCACCCTTCACTTAAAGTAGATAGCGATTTTTTTTAACAGGTATTTGAGAGCTCCTAAACATAATCTCAAACACATATTGATTTGTTCTTGAGTCATTTAATTTAATGTCACTTCTCGATACAACGTTCACATTTCTCTGCAATTTAAGTTGTGGAAGTTATTTCTTCTCAAAAAAAAATATTGCTATTTGTACTACTGTAATACACCACATTCAGCATTGCTGTTCTATACCAGAAGTACCCACATAGCGGCGAAGGAAGGAATTGCATCTTTCATCCCTAATCAGATCTACCGTCTTCAGTGCCTGAACTTTGGTGGATATGTAGTTTTCAAAAGTGAAAAACTCTGCCAAATAAGAGGCTGGGGGGGGGGGGGTGGCAGCAAGAGAAGGTCTTCAAGGAAGATATTTCCTTGCCCTATTTTCTGTTGTTCCTTAGGGTGTTAGGTTTTAAAGGCTTTTCAAAAATAATATATATGGAAAGTGGGTTTTTCCACTTGTTTCTTTGTTTTTCATTTGACTTTTGTTCAGAAACAGCTTGCAACACCCCTCATTTGCAACCTGCAGCCCCCTGTCCCCCAGCCCTACTGGCAGGGGGCCCTAGCTGCCAGGGCTATGGGATCAGGACCAAGGCCTGTAGCCCTTGCCCTGCACAGCAGTGCCCAAGCCGTAGCTGCTGCTTGTGGGAGGCAGCAGCTGCTGTGGCTGGAGTGGACTATGGAGGTTGGCTCCCTCTGCCTCCACCCCCATCCACCTTGGGCAGTGTAGCAGGACTAGAGCTGACGGGGCATTGCAGATGCAGTGGGCAGGATCTGTTGCAGAAAGTTGGGGAGGCTCAGTGCCGCTGCCAGGAGTCTCACACTGGCTGCACTGCCATGGCGATGCACTCCCTGCCTCAGCAGCAGCAGCATGAGGGCACAGAGTTGAGCTATGTCAGTTTTTGGATGCTTAGCCTCCAAAGGAACCCAATTTGCATATCCTAGCACCCAAAAGAACAAGTTCCCTTTGAGAAAATTTAAGTCTACTTGGGTCTTTAAGTAATATGTTTGTAAACACTGGGATAATTTAAAAGTCCTGATGGAGAAATAACATATTCATCATCCATCTCACTTCATTTATGTTCTAGCAGCAAAAACAATACAAGGCTTCTGCCATGCTTAAATCTTTGTAGGAGCAGGTGTTTTGAGATGGAATTTTATATCAAAAAGGAATAGCTGCCTATATATGAGTAAGAGTCAACAAACAAACCCTACTGTTAACCATGTATGTCCCTTGCTGCTATAAGCATCTTGAGATGTGAATGTAGGATACAGGAGTTGCTTTGTGGACTAGCTCAGGGAAGTGTTCAGTGAATAATGGGGCAATGTGGTGAAAGAAAGCAGGAAGACACTTTGCTATTTAAAGCGTATGTATTCTTAGACTTTTAACAATAGAGGCAAGTTGAAGAGGATGTCATTTTTCTGTATTACAACTACATCCAAATTCTGTATGATGGTTAAAAAACAAAAACAGCAAATACCACAAGAATTTCATTTTCCTTTTGATATGGGAATTATACATTTCAAAGTTATCCTGTAGGAATGACAGAGTTGAACAACTGCTACATAGCTTACTGCAGAAGGATTCCTTCCAAAAAGTCTTCAGGCAGTATTCAGATTGTTATGCTAATTATTTTACCAAATGAATTAAATTGCAGAACTCTGCAGAGATTTTATTGCAACTAGGGTGAGGAAGTTTGTAAAACAGAAAAATATTGTTCAGTTTTAAAATAGTAGTTGTGTTCCTCAGTTTAGATGGAGTCCCTTATTCATAATTACCTCAGCTTTTCATAATCCATTTCTGATACTGTCCCTCATATGGTGTTTTGTCCTTGATTTGGGGGAGAATTGCCTCAGAGTACTTTATGACAGAGCTGACAAGTACAGCTGTGGTGTGTTATTTTCCTTGCTATTTTCTGAGATGGAGCTGTGGCCCTAATTTCGTGTCAGACTGCACATTTGTCTCCTATGAGATTCCAATCTAATTGGAATGCATGCTGTTCAGTCCACAGAGAGGACAATCTGATTTCTCAAACCAAAACTGAAAATTTAAGTACTCTGAGCAGGTGAAGAGAAAACACAGATTAGTTCAAGCTTATTGCCACTGGGGACATCAATTCCTCGGCAGCTGAGGCTATAAAGAGGAGCTTGGAACCTTTTTATTTCAGAACTAGGGATTTGACTGATATCTGTCTACACCACAAGATGTGCACACAGCTAGGCATAAGCAGTCAGAACACCTCACCACTCACACGCCACTTAGGAATATGGTAGAAATGCTGAGATGATGTCTGCTTATTTGAAACCTCACATTAGAATGAGAGGTAGTTGGCATGAGTATCAAATGGAGGGAAAGCCCATCATTAGCCTTTTTGAATGGGGGACTGCTGTTCATGCTATCTGGTTTTACTTCATTAAGACAACATTTACCAAGTTGGTTCAAAGTTTAAAAACAAAAGTTCAGACTGAACTAGTTTGAGAGAGACTTGGTGGGATAATTCAATTGACTGGAATACTGATAGAGGAAAGAGTAGAATTTGTTCAGGTGTAGGAAGAAAAAAAGGGAAGTGGTATTATTTTGTATATTGAGGATCTATATATTCACTCGGGTCCAGAATGTGATAAGTAATTAAACAAAAAACTGAGTAAAAAGAGGAAAGCAAAATAGCCATGTCACAGTAGATTACAACATTAGGCAGATAAGGCTTCCCCCCCACAACACTTCTCTTCGAAGATCTTGTACAAATGAAAAGGCTTTGTGGTAACGGGGAACTGCAGTAAGCCATCTTTTGGGAAAGCAGTGCACCAGGGTGCAGCTTACCTAATCAGTTCTTAGAAAGTTTTGGGGATGCTCTTGTAATACAGGAGGTGAAGAAAGCAACTAGTGAGTATGCTCTTTTAAAATCTGATTAATAGGGAAGAGCTGGTCGGGAACCAAGGTAGAAGGATCTTTGGGTGACAGCAGGCACAATAAAGTTCGTGATTCTTAGGAAGGGAAGAAAGGAGAACCCCAGAAAAAAAAGACAGAAGGCTTAATTAACTGAGAGAACTGGAGGCAAGGTTCCTTGGGAAGCAAGTTAAACAGAAAGAGTTGTTCAAGAGAGTTGGCAGTTTCTTAAAGAAACAATATTAAAAAAAAGGCACAAGCCAAACCAGCCCTATTAAAAGTAAAAGGCAGACTGTATAGGTAATGACCTGAAATTCAAAAAGGAGTTATACAAAGAGTGGCAACCAACTCATGGATGAGAATATGAAGAATAGAACAACTATATTAGGGACAAAAATCAGAAAGGTCAAGCCACAAAATTAGTGCCTTTAAGCAAAGCTAGCATATTCTAGAAATGGAATGGTAAAAAGTGCAATGATAGTGAAAGAAATACCGAGGAAAGAATTAATCTTCTATTCCAGTGTGCACAGCATTACATTAGATGCACCCATAGAGCTGTTTGAGCCAGTATGCCTGGAACAGCAGCAATTTAACCTGGGGGAGAGCAGCCATGGGCTGGCAGAGGGCACAGGAGGAGGGCAGCCCTGGGCTTCAAGTGATGGTGTGAGGTGGCAGAGTGGCTGGCTGGGCCCCAAGGGTGATAAAATGTGGAGCCAAGCAGCAGGAAGCCCCTGCACTTTGGCACCTTTGTGCCCCAGCCAGCCTGTCACCATTTACATGTGTATTTCAGTACAGTTACTTATTTTACAGAAAAACAGTACTGTCCCCAACAGGACCATCTTACAGCAGAGTTAGTTAAATTTACTGCGTCCTAATACCGGCACGCGTGTAGACAATGACACTTTATTGCAGAGCTAATTAATTAGTCTACTCCTTGGTTAAGCACATGTGTAGATGCACCCTATGAATAGGGAAATGGTACGAGGCTGATAAAATTGAAGTAAGTAATGCTTCGACCTTCCTGTTAGCAGTTACGAGTGGTACAAAGACTAACACAATTGGCATCAGTCCAAAAATGAAAGAACTCAGGCTAAAATGTGAAAAAACAGGTCAGACACTGGTTCAGCAACAGTTATGCAGGAAAGGATCTAGGATCACAAACCAGAATGACTCAGTTCTATAAAATGTCATGAAAAACAGCAAATGACTTACATCAACAAAAGTGTCCTTTGATACATAAAATAATACTTCCATTCTATATAGGGGGAGTCCTTGGCCAAGTTTGAAGTACCTTACTTCAAGAAAGGTGTAGACCAACTAGAGAGTCTCTGTAGAAAAGGAAGATCAACAGAATGGAACTTAGATTTAGCAGAATGACAATCTTGCAAAATAAAAATAGAAAAAAAAAAAAGTGGAGTGATATTTTGGATTGCATTAAACAGAAGCTTTGTATGAAAGACATGAAGCATGACACTGCCACCCTGCTTAGCACTAATTATGCCTCAAAGGAAGCACTGTGCCTAGTTTGGAGCACTGCACTGGGAGGAATGTAAAGAAAATGGAGAAGGTCCAGAAGTGAGAGACAAGGATGATAAAAGTAGTTGGACAGCAAACTATTTGAGGAAAGGTTGAAGAACTAGGTGTTTAACTTTGGAGAAAAGGCAATTAAGAGAAGACTTAACAGTAGTTTTCAAGTACTCCAAAAGGCAAATAAAGGAGATTGAGGAACATTGTTCTCCTTTGCCACAGAGGGCATGACATAAGGAAAGGCTTAGGAAAAATCTTCTTAACTAGAAGAACCATGAGGCAAGCTGCCTAGGAGAATCTTCTTCATTGGAGAGTTTCAAGAAGAAAAGACTAGAAAGCCATCCGAGATGGCTTAAGCGTAGCAAATATTACATTTCTGCAGGGTCTTGGACTGAAGGACTGTAGCTAACGCCTTTCAACCTTATGATGCTTAAATTAGCTTCTGTGTCAAATATCTGGTAGGAGTCTGATCAGGGGGTGATCACCTGACCAAGCCAAGGGGTTTGAAAGTTGGGAGAGAGAAGGAGATGCTGTTACTAGGCTGTTTTCTTTGGTTCAAGTTGAGAGCTGCTGCTGCTGCTCCACCAGCAGCAGCAGAAGGAAAAATAATTTGCTGATCTGAACATGTATAGAGTCCCCTTCCAACTCCATCAGAAAGAACCTATAAGGAAAAAAAAAAAGAATTAAAGCGAGATATTGTCTGCAGAATGGCATTCCCCACCCCTCCTGCCAGAACACCATGCTATTTACAAAAGAAGAGTGGTGCACAGGATTCAGTAACTTTGTGCAAAGCCAAACTCAATATATTGGTTTGGCTTACATCAATTACATGTACTCAAAAGCTGAACTGTAAGTCGGAAGGCTCAACGTTTTGGTGGCCTGTTCTGGAAGACAGTGTGTTTAAGCTATATTTGTAAAGGTATTTTTAAAGAGTCAGCACTAAGCCCAACAGTACAAATAGTTGATATGTAGACTCAAATCTGCTTGGTAGAGGGGGAGGGGGACATGGCTCTTGTTTCATAGACATTAGGGCTGGAAGGGACCTCAACATTATCAGGTCCAGCCCTCTGCCCAGAGGGGCAGGAAGTCAGCTGGAGTCAGATCATGCCAGCAAGACAAGCATCCAAATGTTTCTTAAAGTATCCAGAATAGGTGCTTAAAGCATTTCTGGGGGGATTCTGTTCCAGACTCTGGAGACTTGGATGATAAAGAAGTTTTTCCTTATGACCAGTCTGAAATGGTCTTCCAGCAGTTTGTGACCATTAGTCCTGGTCTTCCCTTGGGGTGTCCTGGTGAACAGGTGCTCTCCTAGTTCCTGATGCATGCCCCTTCTACATTTACAGGCTACTACCAAGTCACTCAAAACTTCGCTTCGCCACGCTGAAGAGTCCCATGCCTCTCAGCCTTTCCTCATAAGGCCTGTTCTCTTGACTTCTAGTCATGCACGTGGCTCTCCTCATGACTCTTTCAAGCTTCTCCACATCCTTTCTGAAGTGTGGAGCCCAGAACTGGATGCAGTACTCCAGCTGCAGCCTCAGTAAGGCTGAGTAAAGTAGGAGGATGACTTCTTGGGTCTTGCTTGAGATGCATTGGTAGATGCAAGCCATTTTTATTTGCTTTGTCAGCTGCAGCATTGCACTGGTGGCTCATGTACATCTTGTGGTCAGTCATGACCCCCAAGTCTCTTTCAGTCATGGTGCTAGTGAGTGTAGCACTGCTGAGCCTATAAATATGATGTGGGTTTTTTCTTCCCAAGGTGGAGCACCTTGCATTTCTCCATGTTGCATGTCATCAGGTTTTGATCCACCCACCTTGTGAGTCTGTCCAGGATGGCCCAAATTGCCAGCTTATTCTCTCGCATGACTGCACTTCCCCATAATTTGGTATGGTCTGTGAACTTAGCTTCTAACACCCAAATCCAGATTATTTATGAATATATTAAAAAGACTACTGGTCTGAGTATTGAGCCCTGGGGGATACCACTGGTCACCATGTGCCGTGGTGACTTGGTTCCATTAACCATCACTCTCTGGGTCTGATCAAAAAGAGCCAGCTCTACAGCCATCAGACCATAAGGCCACAGTTTCCCAATTTTACCATGAGGACATCATGGGAGACAAAGTCAAAGGCTTTTTTGAAAAATATATGACACCAATCTCTTCTTCTTTGTCCAGGTGATGCATCACCTTTTCATAGAAGGAAAGAAGGTTGGTCAGACAAGACCTACCTGTAACGAAGCCAAGTTGGCCATCTCTCAGAACGTTGCCTTCTGTTAGCCTGTTGTTGATGTTTTCTTTGACAATTTTTTCCAAAATCTTTCCAGGGACTGAGGTCTAACTGATTGGCCTGTAGTTCCTTGGATCTTCCTTCCTTCGGCACATTGGCTATCTTCCCATCTTCAGGAACCTCTCCCAAGCACCATGAGTTTTTAAATATCTATGCCATTGGTTGTGCTATGATCTTGGCCAATTCTTTTAGAAGTCTGCCTGGGTGCATTTTGCATAGGGCTATGCAAAATGGCTGTGTTTTGATTCCGTTTCAGATTCTTCCGTTTCAGAGAACAGTGATTCATTTTAGCGTTTTGGATCACTGTCCTGTTTTGTTTCAGCTGAATCTCCTCTGAATCTGTTTTGAACAGGCTGCAAGAGAGGTTTCATACAGCCCTACCCAGCAAGGTGGGGCTTGGGGCCCCAGCAGGGAGCAGGATGGGGCCCGTGGGTGGCTTGTCCAAGGGAGGGCCGCCGCCCTCCATGCAGGCGAGGAGACTTCCGCGCAGATCACTGATCCCCGTCACACTGGGTCGCGGGGCAAGGAAGCACCGCAGAGCAATGAGGAAGCCTGCTGGTCCCTGCTGCGTGACTCAGCCCCGCAGGGAGCAGAGATCCATGCTTGGGGTCTCCTCACCACTGCTCTCTGCTTTGCACCATTCTGGTGATGTGGGGCTGCATGGCACAGGCAGCAGTGGCAAGGAAACCCCAGCATGGACCTCTGCTCCCCGAGGAGCCAGGTTGCATGGCAGGGCTGTGCTAGTCCCTGCCGCACAACCTGGCACCACAGGGAGCAGACATCTGGTGCTGCACAGCGGGCAGTGGTGGGGAAGAGACCCCCGCATAGATTTCTGCTCCCTATGGAGTTGAGTCGCATGGCAGGTCAGCAGCATACAGCTGTTTCCCTGCAAGCCTGGCTCCAAAACTCAAAAATTTTCCAAAACCCTTCCAAAACATTTTGGATGCTTGTTTCATTTTGGAGATGTTTCTGAGCCTTCCATTTTGATTCAGATTCAGTTTTTCTGGTGCCAAAATGGCCTGAAACACCACTGAAACTAAATGGCTGCAGAAATTTCACACAGCCTTACATGTAGATATGAGTATCTACATCCTGACAGTGTGCTAATGGGCTTTGAGTTTTGATATTAGAGGGATCCAGTCACTGAATCCATGGGAGGGAAGCAAACAGTGAATAGGTGGAGCACAGGCACATCTGGGAAATCAGGGTAGTTGCCAAAAGCCTCCAGGAATACTGGGGAAGGGGGGGGGGAAGAAAAAATCACTTTACATAGTGTTCCTTCTACTTGGAGATGAACAGTAGTGTGGCCACCAGAGACTGCATTAACCATGGTACAAAAAAAAGAGTGGGACCTCAGCCATATCCACAAATCAAGTATCAAAAGCCCCTCGGGGCCATGGAGCATCACTGGAAGTGCAAACTGCTATAGCTCTCTGCAAAGAGTGTGCAAAAGTCTACATTCCATGCATGATTTCCAAGAGCTGCATTAGAAGGAAGGAGCCCCCTATGTTTTTTTCCCCACAGCACTGAAGTGGGATCAGCCAGTATTTAATTTATAATGAAGATTTCAGATGTGATGTGTATCTTTCCTTCTTGCATCATGTTTTAAGTGAAAGATTTACATATAAGAACTTCTTAAGGTATTGAGGGTGACAAGGCAAGGGCTGTCATTTGTACCCTCCTGCACCCATGCTATGGAAGGTACAAGTCTTAAAGATAACTTGCTTTCTGTCCCATCCCATGTTTATGAAGATGTGGGACAGGACCAGACCTGAGACAGATGTGGTGCCCCTCTTGCCCTGCCCTCTTGCCCCTCTTGCTCTCCTGTCTTCCTGATCTCCTGCCTTTCACCTGGCAAGCCTGTCATGTTGGGGAGGCTGCTTCTAAAGGCTAACCTAGCTTCTTCCTTGGTACTTTCCTTCTTGGGAAAAGTACTCAGGGTTTCTCCACCCCAAACTCAGTCTCACAGGCTTTGGCCCCATCTCTCATGCTGATCCCTGACCCTATTGGCCCTAGACCAGATCTCCTGATCCTCACTGTTCCCCAAGTACTTTAATCATGGCCTCCAGCTGTCCCCATAGTCATGCCTATGCCTTATAGATATTATTCCGATTACATTTACTGGCTCCCCTGGGCCTGTCTTGAAGCAGCTTATCCCAGACCTGGGCCCTTGCAAAGCTACTTTTTTACTCTCTCTACCCTTCCAGGGCTCAAAACAATAGCTGCTCCCCAGGTACCTTTGGTGGCCTCCAAGTCATCCTCATATCTACAATCCAAGCCTTCAGTCAAACTTTAACATAAAACTTCACCATCAGTCTGCAATATAATCTTGTACCCAAAATATAAACCTACCAATTTCTACTCACTCCAAACTCACCTAGATTTTCTTCTCCTCTGCAGCCACTCCTGCCCACAGGAGTTCTCCTTCAGGAACCAGAACTACCTGCTGTAGCTCAGGGCTGAACTTCTGTCTTCCTAAGCTCCACCTGTTTCTGGTCACATGCCCTCACCCTTAGCTCTCTCACTGAGCCCAGGTGATGCCCCTTTAGCTCAATGAGCTGCCTGCTCTGCTCTGCTGCAACTTGCACAGCTGAGCTGCTTACTCTAATGAAGCTGACTTAAGTAAAGTAAGGGGGGCCTTGGACGTGTTACAAGATTACATCTTAATATATATCAAGGAGTTAAAACCATTAATGCCCCTGGAATTTAACTTAGCTCAGGAATTCTGACAAACTTATAGCAAATCATTAAATAAACCTAAAACACACTATCATGATTGAAGACGCCCACTTTCAGGAATATAAAGGGTGGATAAAACGTCAACATTAAAGACCCCATATAAAAGGACTACTTCAAAATATTTAAATCAAGGAATTGGTGTATTGAAAGTAAAGATAATTTTTTTTCTCCCCATACATGCCACTGATACAACAGGCTTGTTGAAATCTCTAGACACATTTCCAGTTTTATTTGTAGAAAGAAAAAGAGCACACTCAAATGCAAACTTATGTATGATGGGAAACAACTGGAGTCACCCTGGTCAAGCAAAATTTGGAGATAATAGAAATAAAAATCTAAAAAATTACATTATTTCAGATCTGATTTTAAAAATGTTGTAGGTACCATATAATACAGGACCAAGTTGAAGTTTTAGGTGGGCAGCTGCCAGAAAACATATTCTTTATTCTTTAAGCCAGATTCACTCAGTACAGACCAGGATCTGGTACTAACATTTCCTTTCCTTAGAGATGGATTTCCCTATCTAGATTCTTATGTGCACATAGGAATGAATCTGATCATATAAAATTTTCCAAGTATAATGTCTAAAACTATGTTGGCAAACATCTGCTTATTTTACATACTCTATTCAGAATTTCTCTAAAATTACTTTTCCAACTTTACATTGTTTACAGTGGTCAAATTGGTACAGAAAAATATTGTAAATAGGCTAATAGAAAAATGTATGGCATGATTCAAACGTAGCATTAGTATTAAAGAGAAACATGAAGCAGACTTCTACAGAGATAAAAATAGTCATTTCTATAACAAACAAGGGAAACAAGTACAGATGAGTTTGCCACTTAATTATACTGCTCAGTGGGCATTTATCTGGAAGCATCAGAAGGTATGAAGGTACTGCACAGTTTATAAGATCTCACTTTGGTGCAGGTGAAGAAAATGTCACACATTGACAGGCTGTGAAAATGCCAGCATGAGCCAGTTGCTTTAGTATGTAATATCCCATAGTTGCTCACTAACTCTCTCATATAAAGTATTTCACTTTTCATTTTATTTTTTTGCTTTATGAATCATAAAACATTTAAACAAAATATAGATTTTCTTTATTTTTGATTATGCTTTATATATGTATATATAATCATAGAGAAGTAGGGCTGGAAGTGCCACCCAGAAGTCATCTAGTTCAACCCTCTGCCTGCCTGGATCATCCCTGTCCAAACCACCCACAAAACCCACCTCTAATCCACTCAGTGTCATTGCTGGCAGTATCTTTGGTGGCTAAATGGACAAACAGGAAGAGGTGGTGGTCCAAAGGATGAATGAGCTTTGGCAGTCTATCTTTGATGTCCTGAATGTGGGCTCCAGGCAGGCAGTACACCTCCCAGGCCCCCAAGTCTGGATGACAGCTTGGTGTCTCTATTCCCCCACAGAAGAAAGTCCCAACCACTACCACTTTTTTCAGCCTTCTTGGTGCAGTGGTCTGGGAGCCCCTGTCTTTGGGGCCTTGCACTTCCTGCTGTCTAGGTTGCTCCTTTGGCTTTTCCTCAACAGTTCCATTGCAGAGTGCCTGAAAGTGGTTGCTGAATTCAATCTGCTTCTCTTTAATTCTGGGGGCCTCCTCCTTTGAGTAGTCACGTACTGCCACTTCTCCTCCTTGCCCTTTGGCCTCTTCACTATCAGCCTCTCATAACTCTTGTCCAAATAATCTTCCTTGTCCTGGATGCAATGTAAAGTGGATACCCATGCTTCCAATCATTGAATGTTCTTCTCCAGCCTGTACTTGGTGCAGCTGCAGTGCTCCTGACCCTCTGGGAGGAACATGAACATAGCACATTCCCTGCAGGTTACAACAGCTGACCCAGACTCCATTCGTTCCTCCTCTGCTCCCTGGAGAACACCTATGCTGTAAGAAAAAAAAAAAGAAGACGGGTGGGAGAATGAGGATGAGGAAAGACACACCACAAGAACCTGCATGCCAAACACCTGTATGAGGGCCCTTGCCCATGCTTGCTGTCTCTCTCACACACACATTTATACAGATATATGCCCAGTATATATCTATTTATCTAGGTATCTGCAATAGACATCAGAAATACCTGAAAGACTTGGCATGTTACTGTTCACAATCTCTTTGGAAATTGTCCATGACAAAAGAATGAATGCTAGTGTTCTGGCTCAAGCAAACGCCACTAGAATCCAGTTCCATCAGATAGTGTGGGCTGCTATGGGCAGAGCCTGGGCAAATCACAGCAGGGTATGTTTGGTTACATTAGTTAGATGACCCGTTTTACTTTTGCTGCTGGCTTTGGCCAAGAACCCACTGTTCAGGGCCCTTACCTCTGCTGCAACCAGGCTAGTAGATAATACTTGGAAGCCACCCAGGCTTTCACGTGGGCTTTAATGGGGAAAAACTACAGGTGAACAGAGGGCTCTCTCCTTTTTTTTCCCCAACACCCACATTCAGAATAAAAATGGGGACCATTTTCAGTAAGAGGATGGGTGAGAACACATTTATTCCATTGTTACTTTTTTACTGTTCTTTCCTAGTCTGAGCCTTTCCTCCTCAAGCACAGTTCATACTTGCCACTTAATTATACTTACCATTGTCTTTTAACTTTACCCACACAATCCCCTAATTCACCTTCAGCTGAAGCCTCTTTCACTTAACACACTTTGGGTCAAGCTGGACACAACTCTTTCCAGTCTCTTGTATTAAGTGTTTCTTCTCTTGCCTTTCACTTTGTATCCTCTGCATTCTCCCCTATACAAACTCTAGTCAGTTATGATTATGTTATGAATTCACATTTTTAGTCATTGTAATGGTAGTATCTTTGTCACGGAGTCACGCAGGTGCCCCGTGATGGTGAGGGTGATTGGCAGAGCTGCCAATCACCCAGGCAGCTCAGGTGCCGGTTGCCAAGGTGACCAGCTGGGTCACGTGGCCAGAAGGGGGCAGGGCCCGGCCTTTATAAACAGCTTAGGCCAGAGCCTGCCTCACAGTTCCCTTCTGGCTGCTGCTGAGCTGAGCAGCCCGAGGCAAGTGGGGCAGCCTTACCAAACTTACCGGCTGCAATGATGCAGGGAACAAGATCACCTTCAAGGGCAGGTAGATTCAGAGGACCGGGTGAGGCTATTGGGGAGTGAGGAGGCCTCAGCAGGGCCCCCCCCCCCCCCCAACAGCTTGGGGGGTTCCGGAAGATCGTGCCAGGGAGGCATAGGCCCCAGAGGGGGCGAGGCGCAAGGTGCGTGGTATTGGGCCCCAGAGGGGGTGAGGTACAGAGGCAATAGCGCCGGCCCAAGGGTGCTGAGACAAGGGCGGTGGTAATGCCGGCCCGATGGCGCCGAGAGTGGGGCGGTGGTGGCGCTATAGGCCCTGTGGGGCGCCAGGTGGCCGAGAGGCACCCGACGGGCGAGGGACAAGACAAACGTCCCCCGGAACAGCTGCGAGGCTTGGGGCGTGCTGAAGGGGAGGTTTGGAGGCACGCATGGCCCTTAAGGCAGGGCACAGATAGACACCCCATTGGGGAACAGAGACAGGAACAACGATACTGTCCACCAGGGAAACAGGCAGCCTCCATACTATATATTAACCATCAAAGTCGTGGCGGGCGAGATTCTGAGGGTGCGACGTTTGCCCTAACGTGACGGTGAGGGGCGCTAGGGAGTTTCACGGCCGCCCCTAGGGCCCGCTCCCTCACAATCTTCTTGGACATAAAAGCTGAAAGATCTCTGCTTCAGGATATCCCATTTCATTGATGGCCGTCATTCAGATTAGATATGGATACAGCCTTCTTATAAAAATATATTAACTGATGTTAAGCTACTCGATATTCTACAAGTATGTGGGAAGACAACTTACTCGTCTCAAAGTGCTCATGATCTAAATATAGTCTTTAAAAAAACCTTTATCTTAGTAAATGTATTTTGTCTGTTGCAGATTTATTAAAATTTGCTTAAAAACCCGGACATATTCCTCCCATATTAAATCCCCTGTGCCAGGGAAGTTATGCAAAAAGGGAAATGAAAATTGTCAGATATGGGCATCTTAGAATTCTCCCCGCAGTAGCAAATCCTCAGTTGGAATAGAATTGTGGTAGCTTCCTTGCTACTGTCCCTTCATGGTTCCTTCAGCTAGGGATATGGCCATAATGCATTACTTCAGGAATCAACAGCTAGTGCAGCATCCTTTGTAGAGCATTATGGAGGAGGAAGTGTGCTTGCCAACCCAAAAGCTTGCCAAGATAAATTTCTCCAACTATTCAGTTGGTCTAATAAAATATATCAGATTGACCCAAAGAACCTTGTCTGCCTTGTGTGTTAAGGCAGAGTGGGATGAATGCAGCAGGGATGGTAGCCTGTAACAGGGGGCCTTCCCGGTACTGGTTAGATCTTGGCTTGCCCACCTGTTTCTGAGCCAACCACTCACCCCTCTTTCTTTTGCTACAGCTTGATGGAAGACTGGTTCAGATGTTACCCAGGTGGGAGGCTACCCATTTAGGCCCCTGAAGTCTAGGGTGACATCCATTCTGCAGCTCCGTACCTTCCCTACACTATGGCCAATGTCTCGCACATTGCATCCTTCACCCCCTCCAGCTGTGGTCCCCTCTCTAGGACCTTGGCTCCCCCTTAGGCCCTGGACCTGCCTTCAGGCCAGTTGGAATCCAGACCCTCTTGTTCTTGATGGAAAACTGATTCAGATGTTACCCAGGAGGGAGACTGCCCATTTAGGCCCATGATGTCTAGGGGTGACATCCATTCCGCTGCTTCATACCTTCCCTACACTGTGGCCCATGCCTCACAGATGGCACCCCAGGCAGCTAAGCTCACCTGGGGCCTCACAACTCCACTGCAACCAGTAAACCTCAGGCCTCTCAAAGATCTTACAGGTCTGGGCTTTCCCCAGCCAGGACTGTGCATGCATGTGGTACCTAGAGGTTTTCAGGCACCCCCTACCTGCCTTTCACCAGGAAGATTAGCTGTCCTGGCATCTCCTGGGGCTGCCACACCAGCGGCAGCCCCACCAGGCCTCCTTACCCTGCAGGGTGCAGTTTTAGGTCATGCCCAGGACCTGGGGCCTCCTCCTTCCTTGTAACTCCAGCCCATACCTCCTAATTCATCCTGGCAGGGCACTAAATGATTGTCAAAGCAAGTAAAAAAAGCAAATAGGTGCATAGTGAGGACTGTGGCACTCACTCCATCTGCAGGTGGAGCTTGGGAAACCCCAGCAGCAGGAGGTTCACTGTGAAGAACACCAGCTGCTCCACCAAACCAGGATCCAAGGAGATGTGGTGGGGTGTCACAACATCCCCAGCAGTACTGAACACCCTCTCACTTGGAACACTGGTTAGTGACAGGACAGGTAAATGTTGCCAGATCCTGCCACATCTGGTTTTGGGTTGCCCAATAGGCCAAGGGGTCATATTGCAGTGGCTCCATATCCTCGGTGAGATAGGTAGCTACTGAGGCCTCTGAGCTACCTGCTAGATCATGGGGTCTGGTGCCTCTAGACCCCACCATTGAAGTCATGACAGTGGCCCACATTGGCAGCATCTGTGGTAGAGGAGATTGGCTGATGCTTGGAGTGCTGGCATGGGACAGTGGATCCCCTTATTCTACATCCCCCCTTCTGCCTCCCTGACCCTGTTCACCAGCACCTCTGTCCAATGATCAAGGGCTTTGCTGCTGCAGATGCTCCCTTTCACCCTTGGGTCACACATGCCTGCCAGCATGTGAACCATACTAGAACTCAATGGATCCAGGCATTTTTTTATGCCCTTCTTAGTGCCTCCACCTCTGGTGAAAGTGGCTTGCCCCAGCCAGGAACTTGGATCCCCTGGAACTTCTCCATTTGATTCTCAAGCTTCTTCACTATGGAGATAACCTGGCTAAGTAAAGCATTGCCAGCGCCAAGGGTCTCGGTGGCCTCGAGGAACAGCTTGAGGACCACCATGGTTTGGGAGATGGTATCCCACTCAGCTCTGTTAAGGGGACTGCTGATCCCAATCTCCCTGAGCAAGGACATCTCATGGATGGCCTTCTGCTGCTCCACCAGCCTTTTGAGTATCAGGTATGTGGAGTTCCTCTGAGTCTCCACATCCTGCATGATTTTGTGCTGCGGGTGTTCAGCTCTGCCTTTTTGTCCCACGGCATCTTGCCCTCCTTGATGCTCCAGTGGAAGTAGCCCACCACCTTCCTGCATTTTTCAAATGAGCTGGCTGGTAGTGATGGCACCATCACTGGCAGCCCTATTCCCCTCCAAGGTGTCCCTGACTGAGGTAGAACTTGTGTGCCACACAGCAGATGCCAATCAAGTTGGCATCGCAGACTACCTTGACCATATTGGCCCCATTGTTGGTGACCATGAACCCATGGGTGAGCTTGCTTTGCTCAATAAGCCACCCCTACACCATGCAGTTCATGGCCACCATGACCTCCCTTGCCATGTGGGACTCAGACATCACCTCCGCTTGAAGGAGAGCCCACCGATGCCCTGACTGATCGCACCAGTGCTCTGTGAAGGAGAGATAGGCATGACTCCACTCTGGCTGTTCCACATGTCTGAGGTGAAGTGTAAAACTACCTGAGGCCCTGCTTCCATGGCTCCTCCCTCAAGTACTCCCTGCATGCTTCATACCTGGAGGGCACCACCGTCCTGCTAAAGGTGGTGCATGTGGTCACTTGGTAGGATGGGGACCACGAGCCACCTGAACCCTGGCATCTCAATTAAGGAGAAGGGCTGTCTATCCAGAGCAAGCATCTCCCCAGTGATCTGGGTGACCTTGCTTACCCTTACAATGCACTCTGCTTTGTCTGTAGCTTTCCCCCACTGCTCCAGGGTGGCCTGCCTCTGCTTCATGGGGATGGGGGCTTTGGAGTGAGAGGGGGACTTCTTTTTGGGCATGCTTCCACTGGTGCCAGGCTGAGGAGGAATAAGGGCAAGGGGGTGCTGCCACATGAGATACAGCAGCATTGCCATGAAGTGTTTCAGCTTCTTGCCCCGGCTGATCTGCCTTTGAAAGTGCTGGCAGATAGCATACCTGGGATCATCTGCCAACTCAGAATGATCCCACGCTACACTAGCCCCCACTTCTGGGTTGAGGGTGGGGATCCTCCACAGCAGGCTGAGGCACAACAGCAGGAGGAGCTGACAGGGCCCAGGTACTACTACTAATCTTTGAGCAGTAGGCTCACCTGCTCCTTGGCTGCAGGCTGAGCCCTGTGTCCCTTTCCAAGTTGTTTGGCCCTGCTGCCCTTGCAGCTAGGCTCCCTGCCAGCTATGCTTCCTCTGCTAGTTCTGTCTTGCAACACTGAGGTTGCTCACATACCTATTTACAAATCTGCACCATGAAGCCTCTTTCCTTATAAAGTACCCTTCCCCGGCCTGTCTATGGTAATTCCACTCCTGCTTCCTTGCTTCCTGCTTCCTTTTTCCCCTACTACAGGGACTAACCAGAATCCAGGGTCACAAGCAAGCCAAACTCAAGGGGCTAATTGAGGATGACTGGGGATGCTGGGGGAGAAACCAGAGAAGTCACTAGGGCATGAGCTGCTCAAGGACTAGAGACCTGTAACTTGTGCAGTAAGATTTCAGATGCTAGAAAGCTCTTGAAGCAGCAATTCCTTAAAAGCAGCAGGAAGGGGTTAGGGCTCAGCTGTCCCTGGTTTAGGTTCACCTAGCTCAGTTAATCAGGCTGCAGGGCAGGAGCTTCATTTAGCCTTATACTTATATCACAAACTTTCCAGGGGCATCCACCTGCCAGCCCCAGCTTGATTGGGTATGCTCTCCCAAACCCCTAAATTTCCAGAGCTTCCAGCAACAACTGTGCTGACAATGCCCTGAGCTAGCAGAGCTTGAGCACCCACTGGCAGTGATTGTGGCAGCCACACTCACCTAAGCGCTGATTTTGGCCCATTTCTGTTCATCCCAGACCCAAACCAGAACTGGCTGTGGGGTTGGGCTATGCTAGGCTCTGGGACACAGGTTGCTTGGGGCTGGATCTTTGGTTCTGATGTTTTTCGTCTGTGTTTGAGCTTTGAGATCTTGGGCCTATAGGTCTGCATCTGAGGCTTGGGGATCTTTTGGTCTCTTGGTGTGTGGGCTTGGGGATGCTTTGGCATGGAATGGTCTGGTTCAGGGACTTGGGTGTCTGCCTCAGCCCCCTGCATCTCCCTGCAGTGCAGAGAGCAAGGTGAGGCTGGGCTTTCTTGGCTGTGAGGCAACCAGAAGTTAGGGTTTGCTCTGTGCTCAACTGGAGCAAAGGAGTTTAGGCCAAATGCCAGAGTGTCTCCCTGCGGGGGGCGGGGAGGAGGAAACAGGAGATGGGGACAATACAGTCTGGGATGTTGAGGGAGAGTGAGGGAACTTTTATTGATAGAGAAACTGTACAAGTATTTGTTAAACAAGTCTAACCCCTATATCAGACTAGATATAAACCTCATCAGAAATTAAAATTTCCACTCAGCACACCATTTTAGACTAGACCAAATATGGTAAATGCTTGGAAACCTAGCATTTCTATCTGACTAAATGTGATTCTATTGATAGAAATATAACACTCATACATACCCTGAGACTGCAAATAATTCCAAAGAGAGATCTGCATATACCAACAGCACTTTTATCCTGTCTTAAATTGCCCATAGGTTTAACCAACATGTTTCAATCCACAACCCTAACCTAATGGCCATTTACATTTAGGGTTATCCTCATTTAACATTTTGCCTCACTCATCTCCTTCCTCTCTGGAGATTTACAATTGTAAAAACATACAGTATTTCTTCCAAGTCAGTTGTCCCCTTTGGAACATGTGGAATCAGAAGTGGGTATTTCACATTTTCCTATTGCAAATTTTTGTACTTATATGCAGATCTAAGGCATGCTTAAATTCACACTCCAGCTGATCTTCCTTTCAATGTCACAATTAAACATTCCAAGACCTTAATAACATTAACAAATATTCAGCATTGATACAGGCTGAGAGTGTGTTGTGTAACGAGATGTGATATTAATGAATCGGGCGTGATTCCTTATGTGTTGGAGGCAGATGAAAGTTCCATGAGGAAATGCGAAATCTGCTAGTGTCAGAGGAAATGTGTTGTGTGGGCACTGAGGTACAATTAAGAAAATTTGGCATTTTCTTGTTTTTAAAAGCTTGCATTATAGTATATGTCACACTTAACCAAACTCAATTAATTCTAAAGTCTCTTTTTCTCTGTGGCAATATTAATAACATGGACAGAGTAGAGAAGATTGAAAAAGACACTGGTAAAACTATTGGCAATTTCTGACATCACAGGGAGCACTGGTATAAGCAAGTGTCTACTGTCATCAATGAATTTTCACCCACATCAAACTACATCTGTATTTAGGACAGAAATATCCTGCTAGCCATTTTTATCTAAAGACCCTTTATCAGCCTTCACTGCTATATGACAATGTAACATACATATAATTGGATATGGTTTGAAATCTTTTGTTACAAACTGTGAAAGCAGACACTACTCACTTGATTTTGTATTGCCTTACAAACTTGTAAGTCAGCTAATCCATAGCAAATGAATCAGGCCTGTTTGGGGGTTCTCTGTTTCATAGCCTAATGGGCTCAGATAAGTGTAGGTCAGATGCTTTTTTTCATATGAAAAATGGGACTATTATTTTTGGATGAAGTTTCACTTTTGGATTTTGAACTCAGATAAACCCAAAGCTCATTGTTAATTTTGGGTATATGCTGTTTTATTGGGTCATTTGCAAATGTGTGCAAATGCAACTCTAAGAAAAGGTTTGCAGAGAAACCTGTACTATGACTTTTGCACAGTTCCAGTAATTATATTCCTGATTTCTAACCTCTCCCCACTGTCAAAAAGGCAAATTAGAAATAAATTTGCATGTTAAATTTAAATGGGGTTAGTTAGGTATAGAATCATTTTTGGTCTTCCACCCTGTTACACATGTTCCAGTCTGCAGAAATTAAAATGAAATGTACATGTACCTATATATTCTAATGTACTTTCTGCAAAGAAGCATGGAGCACGCAGATCCAATGAGTCTGGGGAAAGAGCAGGTAGTTTTTTCTAAGGGGGGCAGCCTTCCCTTAGAGTGGCTCATTTCCTTTTAAGACTAGGTTATTGATCTACTTTGATAAAGTCTTGAAGTTTAGCTACAGTTTTGAGATGTGTGCACAACATACTTTGACCTTAAGCTTATTAAATTAAATCATTATTTTATTACATTGGAAGCAAAGGCTTTAGTTAAGGTAGTGTAGTGGTTTCTCTTGTATTCAGTTGCTCAGAACTTTCAAAACCTCACCTTTTGGCTGACCTTTCTCATGCTTGGTCTCTAGCCAAAAAAATGTTGGGCCAAAAGTGTTCAAGCTATTTTAGAGTGTGAGTGGGGAAAAAGAGACAGTTTTCTTTTGTTTTTATAAGAAGTGTAGAAATCTGAATTTTACTGAAAAGTTGTATTACTCTGACTGTCACAGACCTTTAAACCATTAATAGTGAACATTTTACAGTTCTCTCCCTCCCCAACTATTTTCACAATGAAGTGACCATGCTGCAATGCTGTCATAATAAAGTGAGCTGATTGTTAAAGTAAAAAGTCATGGAAGCATTTCTGTGCACTTTGGGCTAGAGTGGGTAACACATTTTCCATTGAAACTGCTTTATTTAATGGAAAATAGCTTTTCAACAAAATATAGATCTTCATGAAAAATCTGTTTTCATTGAAAATATTCAAGATTTTGTTGAACAAAAATTCCTAAAAATCTTTAGAAAAGAAAAGGCCAAAACCAAACACATGAACATTTTCAAAGAAAATTCTTAAAAATGAAATGTATTAAGATTTTTGTGCTTGCTTGTGATACTGCTAGAATCCATAATATAGTGCTTTTCAAGTAAACAAATAGATAATCAGATCCTGGAGAAATACTAGTTATTAGTTAGGATGTAATAGGGTTGATCATGGACTGGATCAGACTTGAGATCTCCAGCAGCGAACAGTACCAAAGACTTCATAAGAAGATGAAATAAATATCACATTAGACAATTACAGGATAACATGTCTTAGGGAAATTCTTTTCTTAGTTCTACACATATGCAGGTTATGCTTCAGTGCATGAGTTGTTATTTCATAAACTTTCCCAAGTCTTAGGATTCAAAAAAAAAAAAAAAATCTATAAACATTGCTACAGATGTCTAAGATTTTTTTTTTGCAGCTGTTGCAGGATTCATTGATATACTGTATCAATGAAATCCAACAGCTAATTTTTTGTGTGGACAAAGGAAGTAAGGTGAGAGCATACCACATATATAATTATAGTATTTTTCTTATTATCATAATTCCATTTTTAATGTACCCTAAAATTTTGCTTCTTGTCAAATGTGCATTAAACAGAGATCTTCACTGAGTATTCTATGGTGATGTGACAATCTGTTGCATCAGTCATGGCCAATATAATGAAACAACACTGATCATATTATCAAAATTCAATTCAATCTACTGTTAGTCTTCTATCTTGATAAAAAATTACCACTTTGCTCTCTGTTTCCTGTTTGTTACCCATGGTAGCTGCTTCCAGCACCACTGTGCTTAATTTCTTCAGTAGCCTCAAAAGCACTCTGTAGTGCCAAAGCACTCTTGCTGCTTGCTTTGGATTTTTTTTATAGAATAAATGCTTAGCTAATAATAACTGAGTTATTTTTCTTGTCTGAGTCATAGTATGTCTTACTTTAGTAAAAAATGTTTAGTAAAAAATGTGACAGATGGCGGGATCACTCCCCAAGTTTAAATCAAGACAAGTTATTAATAATTCAAATGGAAGACCTATGTTTATCCCAACTGTATTTTTAGATAAAGTTACTTAGTACTCAGCACCCTAATTCATGCATGAAAACACCTTCCCGCTCTCACATCTACAACTGCAGAGAAAACCAGAGCAATTGGCTTGTTTTCATAGGGCCTTTAACAGTTGATTAGCTTTTCAGAGCTTGAGGGTTTTGCTTGCTTGCTTGTTTTATTCATTTCAGCACATTTCTGGAAATCAAAATATAGCATGGAGAGGAATAAGCGGTTTTCAGACAAATCCAGTGGCATTCTTAGTTGAAATCAGAGCAGACTAGAAGCAGGAAATTTTGAATTGTGATAACTTTTGAGCTTTCCAATTATGTGTTTATTCCATACTGGAATACACATGAAATCTTACAAATATATGCACAGAAATGGAGACTAAGTGTTGTCATTTGGATCAGCCAATGTAATACACAAGCTGGCAGAGAAGAATGAAGTGTTGCATTGCTGAATTAGTGTTAAAGATCTAATAGTTACTGAGGCACATTACCCATCCTGAATGCAGGTGGGAGGAAGCAACACGTCTCTCGTTCCCATTCACAGGTGGAGATTGAGCAAGAAGATATTCCTCTTTCTCCTGAAGTGAGAGCATGGTGGCAAGCAATTGAAGAACTAGATGTTGGTTATGCATGGAAAAATGTGTATAGTCTGAAAGATATACTTGAAAGATATTGTGATTTAGTAGAAGATGAAGGTGGTAGAAGTCCTCTGACCACACTGAAGCAAATAAAGTAAGAACTTCAGACTTAATTAGATGTTCTGATTGCATGTGCAAACATACCCAAATCAAAACTGTAAACTTTCAAAGGTGCAAAGTTGACTATGGGACAATGCAGCAAAATGAAACAGAAGTAGAATGCAAAGGAGATCCAGCAAATGCTACTCATGGCAGCTGCAGCAGGTAGAAAGTTTGGCATGCATTCTCTCCTACAGCACAAACTGTCTGAATACCCTCTGTCACTTTTTAAACCTGAAACATTGCTCAATATGGTCAACAAAGTAGTTTTCTCCTGAATCTTGATTGGAGATAAAGCAGTAACTGTTCTGCCAGATGCCACTTTGGAGAAATCAGCTGTTATTATTGATGGCATGACTCTTGTACAGAGAATGAGAAAGCCCAAAACTGCACAAACATTTGAAGATTTGACTGATTTCTTTGAGCAACAAGTGTTTGCCAACTATTCCAACATGTGCTATAGAGTCAACATCATCTTTGGTCAATACATATCACCATCCATAAAGGCAGGCAAGAATATTAAGGACTCAAACTACAATGCTGATCCACAGAATCATTAGAAACAATTGTCTTGTGTTACAGGCATTGTGAAAGAGTTTCATATCCTTACCAGGAAACAAAGAAAATGTAGTTGATTTTCTAAGCAAGGAGCTTCTTAAGGAATCACGCTGATATTTCTGAAGTGAATGAGTGCTCATTGTTAGTGGTTTCACTGGTGGAAAAGCAGAGCACTCTGGCTCATCTGATGTTTCGCAACTGCATTCACAGCAAGAAGTAGGCACAAGAATGCTCTTGCATGGTGTGCCCATCTAAGTCTGAGCAGCAGCTTTCAAGCAGCTTGGGGCCTAGTGACCCACACTTGGACCTTGTCTACCTTAGCACTAATGTCCACTGGGTGCCATTTCCTAAGGGAAGCCCCCGTTGCTCTCCTGCCATACCTTGGTCTCAGAAGTAGAAGCAGGAGGCCCCCAGTGTGACATGGATTCACTTGGAGGTGTTCCGTATGGATGTTCCTTAGGGCTCTGCCTTCCCTAAATCCCATCCAAGCACCAACCTGTTGGTCTGTAGCCACATGATTGATGGTCTGGGGTCCTATGGGCTCCAGCATGCTGTCCTACCACAGTTGGGCCAACCACGTACTCTAGGTGGGGTTGATTGGCCACTGCAGCCACTGCAGCTGTCATGGGTCCGCTGGGGAGTTACTCCCCACCTCACTTTGCTTGTGAAACTCAAAGATAATGTAAAACTATAGCCCACAGTTCTAGTCAGTTTCAGGGACACAGTCTCACTCCCTGAGACCATCCCCCTTTGGTTGGATGAGCCCTCTGGCCTTGTCTAAATGCAGTTCTCCACCATGGTGTGCCTGGGAGCTCCTGGCCTCCCAGACCTGGTTGTGGCTGTGAAAATAATATGACTTAAATTGTTTCCCTATGGGGTCAGGCCAACTCTCAGGATCTCAATATTGCACTGTTAGACAGGAGGGTGTGACACAATTTCACATATACAAATACACAAATCAATTAGGTGCATACACACACTACCAGCTCAGGCACATACACACATCCAAAACAGCCTACGCATATGTATCCCATCACCAATTCAAGCACATACACACTACACACTAAAAATTAGACAAAAATCAATTGTCAATACCTGCACACTCAGTACACATAGACAGATCACTAATTTTTATATCATGCACATAATTTTATATAAACACACACACTCACCAGTTCTCACACATACAACCCACCTATACATACACACAGGTAAGTTCCTAACTTGGATAGTACAGTATGTATGTGTATGCTTGGGGTACCTGGGATACTCGGGGGAAGGTTAAGGTGAGAGAGACAGTTAAAGTGTAGGGAGTGAAAATTGCCAGAACCAGGATTAGAACTGGTGGACTAGAGAGAAGCTGGCTGAGGAACTGAGGCTTGGGTTTACTTAAGGTGGGGTTACTCGGGGTCACTTGGTGTCAGGGTAGGAGCAAGGGAAAAAGAATCCTGGTGGCAAGGAGGAAAGAGCCAGGAGACAGAGGCAAAAGGTAGTGGGAATGAGACAAAAACAGTGGCAGAGATCAGGGAAAAAGGCAGTGAGGATGAAACAGAAGTTACAGGAACAGATATTGGAGCAGAGCCAGAACTGTAGTAAAGTAAACCCAACTCAGGGGTCCAAATAACAGTTTTATCAAACAGACAACACACTACACAGCCCCATGAAATTATTGGCACACACACACACACACACACACACACACACACACACACACTCTGACAGCAGGGGAAAGAGACTCAGTGGAAGGGTTGGAGTCCAGCTAAGGAAGAGAAAGAGAGTCTAAGTCCTTGGTTGGGGAGGGGGTGATAGCTACCTATCCAGACTGGAAAGGGGTCCTTGTCCAGCAGGTGTTGTCCAGAGGAGGGGTTGCCAGCAGGGCCTCTGGGTGGATAGGTGGTGTGGCATGGTGCTGGTCCAAATGGAGAGGGCATCCCAAGGAGTCAGTCTTCACTACCTGTTTTTATAGGGCAGACTACCTATGATCTCCTATGGGGAGGGCCTATCCAGGCAAGGTCAGTCCTGTTCCAGAGGGTTCCAAATGTTCTTAGTGAGCATGCGCAGCCTTGGCACAATGGTAGGTTGCCTCATCTTTTGTTTCTTGAGTGCTGAGGGTGGTTCCACTGGCTGGGTCGTTGGTCCAGGTATTGGTGTTGATGGTTTGATCATTCAGAGGGAGCTATTTTTAGACTTACTGCCATTGTCTCTCTAGCACCCTCATTCATCCCCATTCATTCAGGAACCAAGTTACATAGGAAGGGTAGTATGAGTCATAGGTTACACAACTGGGCATGGGGTTAAGATGGAGGCTTGACATTACAAGACGGAAACTTGACATGACTTATGCTAACTTACATATATAGACCTAAAACAGTAATCACACAATATAAACGCAGTACATAGTAATTATCACTTATAAAACAGTGGATATCTATATCAAAATAGCAGGGCACTTATTTGCAAAGAGGGGAGAGAAATAAAACTTACTACCTAAAATAAAATGTTAAAGCTTACTTAGCTTAGCTTACTTATACTTATCTATAGGGAATAGAGGGGGGAGGGGGAGGGAATGCATTTTAAAAGAAAAAAACAACAACTGGGGGTTTTGCTACAAAATATAAAGCCCCAAAGTGATCATAAAAATAAAGCAGAAACCCAGGGAGTGGATTTCCTCCCCCTCAGGCATCTGTAGTGTGTGCTGGGCCCTCAAACCCTTAGTACCTTCTTCTTCTTCAGTCCTGGGTGTCATTCCCCCAGAAGGCAGCATCCCCTTCTGGGGCTTTCCTAGCATCTCCAGGATGTAGCATGGCCAGGCATACTGGCTGGGGGCTGTTGTGCTGCTGCTGCTCCCCATCTCCCTGTCCCATGCCAGCTCTTGCAGGCACTTTCTGGTGCTGGCTGATGATGTCATGCCCACACGCTGTCCCAGCTGCACCGAGAGCATACTTATAAACTGCTTGGGCGGCATTGCCTACTGTTCCGTGCTTCTAGCCAATGCACCTGGGTCAGCTAAGTTTCCTTGAGTTGCGGCTGTCTCTGGGCTGTCTCCCTGAGCCTTCAGGTTTCCCTCACCACCCCTCTTTCCCTTGGGTCTGTCGCCCTGTGACACATGGCAAACATGCAGTCAGTCAGGGATACCCCTCTCTAGTGTTCTTCTGTGATGACACACATGTATTTGTTCTTCTTCTGATCATACACCTACATTTTAGATGAAGAGAAGCAACCCAGCAAGATTCATTACAGTTCATGACATTTTGTTAGAATTGCCTGAGCCCATCAATGCATCTCCAACTGGATTCCACAGTGTCACTAGTTGTGACATCACCAGCCAGTTCAGTGGTCACACTAAGAAAACTGCTTGGAGAGTATGCATTCAACATCTACATCTATTGGCAAATCTAGGAAGTAGGCCTGATGTTGGCAAGGATTTGTATGGTTATGTAGAAAAGTTTGTTGTGTTGCTATATCAGCTGTCAACATCTTTGATGACCAATCTGAATGTTAGGGTGAAATTATTCCATCAAGGAAAAGCTCTGGATAAACTTCTGCCTATACTTGTGCACCAAGTACGTAGAGCTAATTATTGAAGTCTTGTTTGATAAGGTGCACTTGAGACTAATCCACCATTGCCATCACCTGACCAGTGTGGTTGGCAAGCTGAAAATGATGGTTATGTTCCTAACATAAACACAGTTGAACCATTACCAGCAGAATACCTTCAGATCACACGTTGTAAGTGCAAGACAGAATGCTGGGGATCAGCATGCGTATGCAAGCAGGTTAATGTGCCATGCACTCCTGGCTGTGAGTGCTATGAGACAGTGTGTTGCAATCCATATAAAAACTATAAGGATTCAGAAATGGATCCAAGTGATGAGGTGATCTGAACAATGCAATTACCCATTGTGTTAATGTTGTATATATACCATTGTATTACCATTATATTACCATTGGACTAGACTATTACATTTTCTTATTGCCTTGAGATGAACATATATTTCTGTTTCATTGCCATTGAATGATGTATTATTAATATCTGACTTATCCACATTCTGAATTTTAAAAAGTGTATTGTTTGAATTGTATTTAACAAGACAAGTAGCTAGCTTGAATTTTTTTTTTGTACTACTGGCCTTCTATGAAATTTGTAGTGATAGAATGTGTGAGGTTTTAGTATTGAAGTATTGTTTATTAGATTTTTAAAAAATACATTGAGTTGATACATGAATGCTAATGCGTCAGCCATCTTGGAATCCAATATTGTTGCCACGATAGAAATGTTATGATTGCTTTCTTTGGTTTACACAATGTTGATTTCATCATTGGAATTAGTTTTCTAACCCTAGTGGGGGCTGAAATACTGACCAAAACATTCATGACAACCATCTTGCATTCAGTATGGCAGCTACATGAACTACTTGCCAGATTGGCACTGTGACTTTTCTGACACGGGTACGCTACCTCTATCTGAGGCACACTGCTGCTACTTGTGGCAATAAGTTGTGCCACAGCCCTTCTTTTTTACCCTACTAGTAGTGGCCTTCAGTAGACCAAGTATCCAATAAGGAAGGGACTCAGAAATCACCATTTTGCAACTCTTTGATCACCATCTAGATATCTCTATCCATTCTCAGTTGCTTTAAAACTCTCTAAGGCAGTGATTCTAAATCAGGGTGTTGCAGCATCTGAATGGCATTGGCACAGCCCACAGAGTTAGGGAGATTTGCGGGGGGTGGGGGGTGAAGAGGGAAGCACTGCATTGTGTAGCCCAGGGGCTGCATGCTAGCATTATACACAGCCCCTGGCTGTGCAGAAGTTGGACAACCCTGAACTGGAGTAATTGTATAGCAAAGCTAAGGCTGACAGGAGAATATATTGCTTCCTCAAGGGTTCAGAGAGCAACAATTTAAGCTAAAAGACAATATCTGTACAAGAACTTTAGACATGAACTGACCATGAAAAATCTGAAGGTTTAAGATGAAAAATCTGAAGGTTTCCAGGTGTAGCTTCTGAGAATTCTTAGTTGTGCCAAAGACTGTCAATATTAATATGCAGGAAACTTAAAATGACCTAACTCATGTCCATGTCAATCAAAATTATACTATACCAAGGGCAATATATTGCTCTGTTTTGCAGATTAGGAGAATAAACATACAATATTGTAACTACTTATAATAGAGACAAATTAGGGTAACCACGTGTCTTGTTTTCACTTGGACAGTTCCATAGTTTCGTAGTTGGTAGGGTCAGAAGGGACCTGAGCAGATCATTCAGTCTGACCCCCTGCTATGGCAGGAAAGAGTACTGGGTCAAATGACCCCAGCAAGGTGTTCATCCAGCCTCCTCTTAAAGACCTCCACTTCTCCTGGAAGTTGGTTCCAGATCCTAGCTGTCCTGACAGTGAAGTAGCGCCTCCTGATATCAAGCCAGAATCTACCCTCTGCCAGCTTGTGACCATTATTTCTTGTCACTCCTAGTAGTGCTCGGGGGGAACAGGGACTTTCCCTGCTGGTCCCCCCTGGCTAGCTTGTAAAAGGCCTCTAGATCCCCCCTCAGTCTTCTCTTGTGGAGGCTGAACAGGTCTCATAGCCTCTCCTCGTAGGACCTGTCCTGCTGACCCCTGATCATGTTGGTGGCCCTCCTCTGGACCCTCTCCACATTGTCCACATCCCTCTTGAAGTGCAGTGCCCAGAACTGGAATAAGTAACTGGCAGCAGAACTGGTCAACTGTGGTCTGACCAGTGTCGCATAGATGGGGAAGATCACCAACTTGGACCTGCTTGAGATGCATCTGTGGATGCATGACAAGGTACGGTTGGGCTTCCTGACCGTGTCCCCAAAATGTGGGCCCATGTTCATTTTGGCATCAATAATGACTCCAAAATCCTTTTCTACCTCTGCACTGATGAGAAGGGAGTTCCCCAGCCTGTAGGTAGGCTGGTTCTTTCCCCCCAGGTGCAGCACCTTGCACTTCTCAGTGTTTAAACTCATCCTTTTCTCATCCACCCACCCCTGTAACCTGTTCAGGTCTGATTGCAGCCTATTCCTGCCCACATCCCCCCACATCTTAGTGTCATCTGCAAATTTGAACAGGGTGCTTTTTACCCCCTTGTCCAAGTTGCTGATGAAGATGTTGAACAGTACAGGCCCAAGCCCTGTGGAACCCCACTGCTCACATCCCTCCAGGTCAAAATTTACCCATCCACCACCACTTTCTGGGTGCGGCCCTCCAGCCAATTAGTGACCCATCTGACTGTGTAGGTATCAATGCCACAGTCTCCCAGTTTTTTAATGAGAATGGGGTGAGAGACAGTGTCGAAGACCTTCCTAAAGTCCAGAAAGACTATGTCCACTGCAACCCCTGTGTCCAAGGATTTTGTGACCTGGTCATAGAAGGCCACTAGGTTGGTGTTACAGGACCTGCCTCTAATGAACCAATGTTGGTTGCCCCTAAGCATAATCTCCCCTGCTGGCCCCCGGTGGACATGCACCAGGATAATTCTCTGAAAAAGCTTACCTAGGACCGAGGTAAGACTAACTGGTTTATAGTTTCCTAGGTCCTCTTTCCTCCCTTTTTTGAAAATGTGAACCACATTGGCCCTTTTCCAGTCCTCTGGCATATTGCCAGAGCACCATGAGTACTCGTAAAGCTGTGCCAGGGGTCCCGCAATGACCTCTGCTAATTCCCTCAGCGCTCTGGGTTTGGAGATCATCAGGACCTGCTGATTTAAATATGTCTAGTCCCTCCAGAAGTTCCATGACTAGGTCCTCTCTGACCCTAGGTCTGGGTGTACCTCCCCTGGGGACTATGGGGGTCCCAATGTGGGGGATGACCCAATTCCTCCTCAGAAAAATGGAGGGAAAGAAATTGTTAAATAGGTTAGCTTTGCTGTCTGGTGCAATGACCAGATTTCCTAGGGTGTCCTGCAGAGGCCCCACATTACCCAGTACCTTCTTTTTACCCCCTATGTATTTAAAAAAGGACTTCTTGTTGTTCTTGATCTGGGTAGCTAGTCCCAGTTCCATCTCTGCCTTGGCCTTCCTGACCACCCCCCTACAGTCCCAAGCAACAGAGGTATAGTCCTCCCTGGTTATGGCCCCTCCCTTTCATTGGGTGTACACCTCCTTTTTAGCTAGGAGATGTTCCCGGGTGCTTTTGGGGAGCTATGGAGACTTTTGTGCCCTCTTGTCCCCTTTGATCCATGTTGGGATTACCTCTGTTTGGGCTTGGAGGATCATCTCCTTAAGGAATGACCACTCTTCTTGGACACCCAACTCCCCTCCCCTCCCCTCTGGGACCTCAGTCCATTTTCAACACCTGTCCTGGGTATTTCTTTGGTTTGTTCAAATTAATGTTTTTGTCCCATTTTCAGAAAGCTCTGGCACTCTCCAGCTAGGGTGCATGAAAGGGGGTTTCCTGAACTCTAGCATTCTGCAGCACTCTACACGCTCCCATCTCCCCCTCTCTCCCAGCACCTCTCCACATCCCCAAGTTCTGCAGTGTGCTGAATTGAAACTGGAGCTTGGAGACAGCTAAACATGTCAGAGTGGGAGTGGGGAGCTGAGTGTCCCATATTGAGACTTGAAAAATATGTGGTCATGCTAAAATAAATACAGTAAGACTGTGATTTTCCAGAATAATGATCATCCTAAAGTTAGGGAGGAATTCCACATAAAGAATTTTTCAAAATGGAATGGGAATATTGTACATATAATTATACTACATGGTATGTCAACTCTTGGAAGATTAATCCTCAGGAAAAAGTGTGGAGAGCATGCCCATCAATCCTTAGTATGCATCTATTATTACTTCATGACTACAAGACTAGAGTATGTGTACTGCTGACATGACTAGATTTACAGGTATTGAAATAAAATCAGGCCTGTAACAGGGAACCCTAGCCCTGTTACCAAGAAACAGGGTGATCCCTTTAAATCCAGAACCTTCCAGGCATAGCCGGCCAGTCGACTAGGGGTTAAGGATCAAGCCCTGCCCACTGGTCAGGTGACAGGAAGGGGAAGGCCAGAACCATATGAACTGCAAGTGGAGAAGGCCAGAAGGGAGGCAGAGAAGGAGACTCTTGATGACTATGGTGCAGCTGCAGCAGTCTCTTTGGGAAGAATACACAATGCTGTGAGACAGAAGCACGATCACATAAAGTAAGCGGGCACACTGCCTCTCTTATTTCTTTATTATTGTTTCTAGTATATGGCCATAGAAGCCTATGGTTTATGTCTGATGTAAAAAATGCTGGTGGTTTGTGGCTGAGGCTGTAGGAGTGGAGGAGGCCTCATTAGTGCCCGGGGTGCTGTGATAGAGGGCTCAAGAAGCCCTGCTGCACTAGGGGTGCTGCACTAGGGCCACAAGCCCAAAGTCACTTGAAGGGGAGATAGGAGCATTGAAGCCAGGTACTAGCAGATGGACTTAGATGAAAAGCCCTAACTACAGAAAGAGGGGCAAAACTGAAGGTGGCTGAGGCCCCAGTCTGGTGCCACAGGAGCACACAGTGTGGAAAAGCCAGTAGGCCTGGTGTTGCAGAGAGCATGACATGGAGGGCCTTGAGCCCAGGTGAGTTAGAGAGCTAAAGCCTCGAAGTCAAACCCTGATTAGTGGGTTTTGACTGACAGGCCTAGCTAAAGAGAGAGGGTAAGCCCACAGTGGCTGAGACCCCCAACATAAAGAGAAATTTATAAAAAACATCTGCAAGGCACAGGGCACATCAAGGGGAGGTAGGACCATGCATTTTTCCCCTTAAGGCAATACCTCATTATCCTATGGGTGGTGAGCCTGGAGCCTGTCTGGGAACCTGTGGGTCAGCTTCCCTCTTTCTTTAGAACCAAGTAACAGCAAGTCATGGGAGGAGATTAAAGGGGGGGAAGCTGATCCCAAGAGAAGAAAAATCCAGCAAGACTTGATGGGGGCACGCTTACTGGCTTAAAGAAAAAAAAAAAAAGCAGCCGAAGATGGCCCCCTGTCACAAGGTCCTTCAGCAAAACTGAGCATAAAGTATTCATCAAGGCTTTCAAAATCATGTAACCTGTTTTAAAATACATGGCTATTTTATGATGTTTTAATGTTTTCAGGCTTTAGTATCATCAGGAGATTAGCCAAAATTTTATGCAAATTGACATAAATTTCTTCATAGTATATTGACCTTGATTTTTAATTTGCATATTTTGGAAGTCAGATGCTCTTTCAGTAAAAATGCAGTCTCACAAATAGAGACCTACTTCACTCATGGTGAGAAAAAGCCATTTTTGTGGCTTGCCTGTGGCATGAAGAGTCAGTTTCATGGAGATTTCCTGGAGGACCTGCCCCTCAGTGCTGATTGATGAAGAGAACCTGCCATCGCCACAGATTGGCAGAGAGGCCTCACCATCACCACAGACAGTCAGTAAGTCTCAAGCATGTGAGAGTGGCTTCAGGGATTGCCATGTTGTCTTAAGTATCATGGTAAGGATTATGAGATTCTAAAACAGCATAGTACATCAATAATATCAATTATCAATTGATACTATATCAATAACATGCTGTTTTTTTTCTTTTGAGTTGACTTCACAGGAAATTGTGCATGATGGAATATTTCCTGATGATTGTGGATACCATAAATTAAATAGGTCCCTACACATAAACATCATGAAATCCAATTTTAATGCACACATAAAAAAACGTTCCCCACAAAAACGCCACAAAAACGTCAACCTGGCCATCAAATCCCCACAAAAACGCCAACCTGGCCATCAAATCTTTAATTAGTATTATAGAGTGTCTGAATAAATACTATAAATTACCAAGGCTGTGATCTTTTATTGAGAGCCAGGTTGGCATGCCCCTGCTTCTGCATACAGCCCTGTGTACTTCAGAGGGATTGCTTCTGGATACACCCTTGCATGGATTTTAAAGCAGAATTAGGACCATAAAGTGTTTCACATTTCTGCTTAGTAAATACATGGATGAAAGGTTAGTCAAGGAGAAGATTAATGCAATGTAATTATTCAGTATGTGGATTGAAACACATGTGGGTGTGACGGGAACATCCCCAGGCCTGTCCAATGTTGGTCTGACCCTCAGTTTCTAGGCTAACCACCCATCTTTCTCATCTGCCTTGATGCAACAATAAATATGATGTTGCTATCCACTGCTCCAAACCTCCCCTACACAGTGGCCCATGCCTTGCAGATGGTAGGTAAAGACCAGCACTTTTAATTCTGATTTGGCCTTGAGTGACCTCGGCCTCAGCGCAGCCCTGTTTCTTTGCTGTCTCTGGCGCTGGGGCTGTACACCATAGTGTGCCCCCATATGAGGCCTCCTCCTCAATAGCCTCAGTCCGGTCCACCGGTTAAAACAACAATGTAAATATGAGCCCCTGGGCTATAACATAATACGTGTCATGCAAAACCCCAAACTGCTCCTTGAGTATTGAGTGCCTCTCAGCCCTGGGTACCTTGTAGACTCCTGGAGCCTCATTAGCCCTGTAAACAGTCTATCCAGCAGCCATAGTGTTCCTGGGTAGGTCTTCCCTACAGGAGCTCCTTCCTCTGGCTGCTTGCCAGAGAACTAACTCCTGCCAGGCTCAGCCCTAGGGTTTATATGTGCCCAGAGCCCTCTCTCTTTCCAGTCAGCTGACCGGCCTGTGTGGTTGGGCTTTTAACCCCTGCCCTCCTGGTACTTGGTGTTCCTAAAGATTCCGGTCTTAAGGGGTGTGGCAGGGCACTGTTGGTGCTTGCCACTTTAAGACCTAAGCCAAGCAGCCAGCAGGTGCCTGATTGTGGCAGCCATTTTAGATTCAGGACTGCCTATATAAGCAGAGCATTTCCCTGTTGGCAGGGGAGGCAGCAACATCACCTGGTTGCAAGGCTTCATGTATCATCATGTTGTTCCTATGAAACTCTATGGACAAGCAATACAAATTTGGCTGTGTTACAAGCCTTTGAAAAAATCTAAGTTTGTACATGCTCATTAGGGGCTTGCCAGAATTTGGCAGCTAACTTCTCCAAAGACTTCATCTACTTAGCATGGTAGAACCAGGGCTTTATCTTGTAACTGCTGTTCTCAACTGCTGCATGGTACTAGGCAAACAACTGAAAGCAGGGAGACTCTTTTTTCTGTACTTGTCCTGCTCTGCACACCAGCCAGACCTAGGAAATGAAGGGGAGGAAGTGCCCTGACTGAAATGCACAGGGCACAAGCCTGATCTAGGAAAAATGAAGGGTCTGTTTGCAGAGGGGACTTTAGTTTAGAGATTGCCCTGCTCTGCTGGTAGAGTGCCCTCCTAGCTCTCCCGCCACACCTTGATGTCATGTAAATAAATAGGGAGGCTGCCCAAAGACCTTTCTGAGGCCTCTGTCTCACTGATCTCAGGCCCCTGGCTGGGCCTATAGAGTCATAGGTCCTTGGCTGGGCTACTACAGTCAACTGTGCTCGATTGTGCACCCAAAGCCTTATGGGCTAATTGTGTGTTACAGGTATGTGGTTCCTCTGTTGGGGCTTCAGCCTCCTCAGCCTGTGCCCCTTTTATTTGACTAGGTCTTTTAGCCTAGGCTCACTGAACCAGACCTGGGTTTGAGGCACTAGCTTCACTTGTCTCTTCCAGTCACTGGGCCCCTGTCCCCTGTCTGCCAGGCCCTTGGCCCCTCTGTGGCTGTGCCCTCACTGGCGCTGGGCCCCTGGCCCCTCTGTGGCTGTGCTCTCTCTTGTTAGAAATGGAATATTGTTAGAAATGGAGTATTGTTAGAAATGCACAGCTTGCATCTTGCACCTGATAAGAAAGAAACACTGCCAAGGACTTTTTTCCTTGCCCAGCCTTGCCACAGCTTTTCTTATATTAAATCGCAGACTCTCCCCCAGCTTCTCCCTAGCCTTTCTCATGCAGATTACAGAAGCTGGAATTCAACTGACTGTGTCCTTGAAAGGGGGGGGATTTAAACTCTTGGTGACCTATAGTAGTCTCTGAGCATGCTTAATTAGCTGATGCATATTTACCTCTCCACCCTGCATACTTAAGTAGTTAATTATAATATACATGCAATGTATGTAGTGATGTAACCACATGTATGCTTGTATGAAATGGAAGTGAGCTGTAAGAGTTCCTGTTTCTGCACACGTGTCCAGGAGGAAAAAGATAAATACAGCCTGCAAAATTCCTTGGTGGGTTCAGAGTAATCTGAGTTTTTGACTCTGCTGTGACCCTATTTGCAAATATACCTTTTGTGCCATCTAATGAGTGTGTGTCTGTGATTTTGGTGGCCTCCAGAGAAACGAACCGCTTTAAGCATCACTCTGATGAAGGTGCTGGACCCCTGGCCCCTCTGTGGCTGTGCCCTTGTTGGCACTGGGCCCCTGGCCTCTCTGTAGCTGCACCCCCTCTGACACTAATAAGGCTTCTTCTTCCCCTTATAGCCATATCCTGGTCCACTGGTATAAACACAACATAAATACAAGTGCCTGGGCTATAACATGTAGCAGCCTTCCACCCCTTTAAGAGTATAAACCTTCACTAACATAGCACCCTGGACTCCCCCAAGCAGGAGCTACTTCTCTTGTGGCAGCCAGAGAGATACTCCCTTGCCAGGCCTGACCTTGGGCTTATATATTCCCCGGGCCCTGCCTGCATCCAGTCTGCTGACCACCTGCAGGTGTCTGCTACTTCCCCATTATCCTGTTTTCTTGGTAACCTGCAGTTGCAGAGCTCCCTGGCCAGGCTGCCTTTCCTCTTAAAGGAACATTACGTAAATAAGCAAATAAGCTAATAAAAATTCAAATGACCATGCCCTAGGCTCTTCTTTGGCCCTCTGGGCACTGTGGTTGCCTTTCCTTAGGCAATCCTAGTCCTACAGGGGATGCCCTGTACTTGCTCAATCTGTAGGGGCCTGCCTGTCCTAGGCAGTCCCCCAGAGTAATGTGGGGCCAGGGAAGTCACGAACCCCGGCCTAGCCCCTAGAGGTACCTGGCTTATCCTGACAGCGTGATGATCCGATGTCAGTCTGGGAAGCTCAGATGCTGTAAATCCCAGGTTTTTGATCCCCTGCCTTCATGAGGAGATGCAGTGAGAGCCCTCATCTGTCTACGTGTTCCCTATGTCTTGGGGTTGGTACATACTTATATAGGGGTTTCCGGACCTCCATGAGCCAGTGTGGCCCCTTGCTTACCCCAGGTGCCCAGTTGCTGCCAGCTGGTATTAGAAGCCCCTGAGGAGTTTGTCATCTCCTGCAGCTGTTGCCTCTGAACCCCAGGTGGCACTTCATGCACCAGCCGCCTGCTCCCTCTCTCGGCTGCAGTCTGAGTCCACGTGGGACTGGAGTTCTGACCCTGCATGGAGCCCAGGAAATGCTTGCCACACGCTGACTGCCTGTCCGGCAGTGCAGCAGAGCCTACCCTGGGAGGATGGGCTCACCATTTCCCCACAAGACTGGCCAGGGTTCCACCACCTGCAGGGCGTGCCAGCAGCCACCATTCCAGTGCATACAGGGCTTAGCTGGGCACCTGCTACATTATAGATTTCATTAAAATTCACCAGAACTTTGTGTTTGTATGTATTATGTATGCACATATGCATAATACATTGAAATAGAGAGGTTTTATTTTTCATTGTGTACGGCACCAAATATTTTTGTATTCATTTTCATTGCTTGTTATATATTATTTTGTTACCCTATTAATCATGTACAATACTAGTCAATGTTTAGCATTCGTATGCACTCTACAATGTTTAGATATAACTTCAGTCCTTTTAAATGAAATGTTTTTCAAACATAGTAAATCTGATTGCTCACTATGGACTAAATCTATGACTTTTTTTTTTTAAATAAGGCTATTTTGGAGTTGGCCAGAAGCAGTACATGAAAGGCTGTCACTAATAGGAATCATATTTCATATTCTTAACTTATTAAAAAAAACCCATATATATTTGTACCAATTTTTCTAACTGTTCAACTTTGAGTTAAAAACAAGCATGAGAAATGCCACCACAAAAGAACACCCCTAAAATTATAAGCATGTAAAATACAGGCATTTTAATGAAGCTTTACCATCAACTAGACCATGGACAACTGTCAATCTGCTTAACAAGCTCTGAAGCTGGAGGACACAGAAAGAACAATAAAGTTAAGGACGTCTCTTGGAATGTTCAGTCCTTTAATCCACAAGCAAAGTTGCATCTTAAATAGGATAATGTTTGTTCTGGGAGGAGGGGGTCTTCCTAGGAAGACACTGGCTATCCTCACCTCTTTCCAGTTTTAGGATACATAATGAAAACTCGAGTTCCTTAAATAAAGATAAAACATTTTTCCTATAAAATATAATTTTTAAAGAGTATTATGAAATTTACCAGAGAAAATGGGGATAAAATTAGGAAGGAGAAGCTATATTTTAATTGAATTAAATATGATAATTTCATACCACAGATACATGGTATTTATCACTTGTGTCTAAGAGAGAAAATTGTGTTTTCCAGGACTAAAGACCTCCACTTCCATGTCCATCTGTGAGATAATTTTTAACCACCAGAGGTTGTAGCATGTATGGTATACATCTAGGTGAGGTTCACTTTTTGTGGCTATGTAATGTTTTATTTGTGGTCAAGGAGTCTGATAAAATGTAATTTTGCATTCTCTTCTCCAGAAAGGTGCAACACCTTTAGAACTGCTGATTTGTTTAATTTATTAGCCATTGAAAGTGCCAGAAGAAAGTAGGAAGACAAAAAAGAAGGAAAAGAAAGAAACAAGGGATATACAGAAAGGAGAAAAAGAACAGCATAGCTCAGTAAAGAAAGGAAAAAAATAGGAGGGAGAAGTAACAATTAAAGAAAGGAAACAGTTAAGACAGTTTTCAAAACGGACAAAGTTAGAAAGAAGTGATAGAAAAGTGTGAGAAGGGAAATGACCAGAAGGAAAAAGTATTCAATGTATAAACTTAAAGCATCAACACTATGACATACAACACTTGGCACCACTTAAACAGCATAAATCCATTACCCTTCTTCAAATGCATGTTCCTTTAATAAATTTCTCTCTTACTTCCTAAATGAAACCAAGTGTATGTCCCATTTGTGGTCCCTACATCAGATTTATACAATATTATAAGCAAATCTCCAGTAACTGCAAAATCATTTTTTCATAATTTTCTCTTTAAGGTAACTATGTCAGCAGTTTCTCATTGCTAAGATCATTACAGATATTAATAATATCCAAATTATGGCACAGAATGCGCAAGTTTTGAGAATTTAGGATATAAATAAAGAAATTTCTCTAGTTAGTATAAGTAGGAGTAGTGCTATGTAAGTGAAGAAACACCAAATTATACAAACAGGGGATTTAGCCCATGTATCATTTGTTTAACATAAATACTGTATGCTGGTTTAAGTTGTTTATTGGAATAATTGTTTGTTTCATGACAACAGCATGGTTTCTTCTAAAGTAGGAATTTTTAAATTATTTTTAAAAGATTTACATAAATTCTGTGACAGCAGTTACTATTTTAACTTGAAGAAAGAACTGGATTTTAACAAAATACTATTTTAATGGTGGTGGGAGAGGTATAGTTTGAAAACAAACCAAATCCCTAAATAAGCTGCAAAATACCCTTAACTACTACTATCTATAAACACAGTGATCAGGGCTCTTGTTCCCTTTGATCCAAAATGAAATCTTCCCAGTTGTCAAAAACATGAAAAATGCTTGATATAAAGTAAGAGATTGAGACACAGAGCAGGAAATGCTTCCTTAAGCCTGGAAAGACTGGCAACCAGATTGGCAACCAGACATCTAATTTACATGGATAGTGCTCTGGGTAATTCAATGATTAGTGCTACGAAACCCCACCCCCCAGAGAGAAGCTGGTTTTAGACATTAAACAGACATTAAATTACAAGACCTACTGATCATCTCTAAAAATGTGTGTGTATACCCTGACCCTTGTTCACAATTACTGTTGGCGTCAGTCCAACAAACCATTAAAGTACATACTTTCAGTTGAGTATGTAAGTAGTCTCTTTGAAGTCACTAGTCATGTACTTAGCGTTAAGCATATACTTCAGTGGTTTGCTGAATCAGTGCCATAGCTCCCAATTGACTCCTACTTCGTGTTCATTGTAAGCCGCTGGAGTGGGCTGAAAAGAAAAACTTGGGTTTGGTCAACAAGCTGTCTTTCTTAAGATTTTATTTCTTCATTTCATTGTAACCAACTCATTCTGAAACCCTTCAACATTTTTAATTGCTAGAAAAAATTAGAAAACGTTTCACTTGCATTATGATAACAGAGTGGAGCTTTCACTTGTCTTGTATCGTCTACCTACCATGTAACTGTTTTGTAGAGTTTCTTTCTTGTCCTCCTGTGGGGGTATGTAATTCTTAGACTTTATGTCACCTGACTGTTATCTTAAAATAGTGACAGTTTTAGTAAATCAAATTAATTTATGATTTGTGTGCATGTAGTTGTTTGTGTAATAAGGATTTTTCCAGCAAGTGTTTAATTTCCACAAATATTGCAAGCTACAGAAATACAAGTGTATCTGACGCATGGGATATGTTGTATTTCCCAAAGGGGACTAAATGTGGTTCTTGGCTACATTACACTTCAGCTATTTGCAGCAATCTTCTACCTTCTTGATAGTATAAAATAAGGGAGTGTTTGAAGTCAGAAACTCTCTGGGGAAAACAAAGGCTGCCAGTGTATACTGCTGCTATTAGTGATAACTTGGTAAGATCAGAGCCTCTGATTTGCACAGTGCTGTAGCATGCTCTACTATACCTTTTAGGCTTTTGCCCTCATGGCAGATCCCACCGACATGGATATGTTTTCCCCATATTTGCTTGATTACTATTGGCTAAATGTTCTCTACTGCAATAGATCTCAACTCCTTCGCCATATTACATGACACAATGTTGCAAAAATAAAGTTTTGGGGATTCTCTTCCCCTCAGATCTAGCCATGATGAAAGAGAAGGTTGCCAGGAGCCCTATGACCTGATTGTGTTCCCAATATGAGAATGCAGGTATTATCATCATAAAGTTCACGAATCAGCAGAGGTTACTCTACTTACCTTGCTCTTAATGTCTCAGTTAAAGCAAGGGCTTCTACCCAGCGTTTAGCGTTTAAACACAGAGGGATATTCTTTCACTGATTTGAGTTGCCAACATTGGAAATGCAAAATCCACTATTTATCATCAACCTGTTGGATGGTTCTTTTGTTTTAGTTTATTCAGTTATGTTACTATCAGGCCCCCAGTACTTTTGGTTGCTGTATTCTTCCTCCCAAAGCCACCGTGCCGCTGCCTCTGGTTCCAGTTTATGATTTTAGTTCTTTTATTTTCTTCCCCCTCTCCCTCTCCCCTGCTTTCCCCCTTGATATGGAAGTTTTTTTTAGCAGGACTGCAAAGTTTAGATGGAGGCATTCTTCACCTTCTGTGAGTAAAAGAACAAGATTTGAAGCATGACTAGAAACCAAAGGATTGTATGTATATATTTATGATAGTTCATCCAGTTTGAAGATTTTCCAGTTGATACACATTACGGCTGCATCTTATGTCTCTATCCCAGTCTTTTCAGGGAGGTCATGGTAAAGAAGAATGCACAAAGCATTTTTTAATAAAAACAGTATTGACCTAATGCTTACGTGAAGTAGGGTGCAAGTGTGTATAATTAAAGTGGTCACCTAAACACTCTATGCAGAAAGCTAAAGCTTTATTTCTTTCCTCTTATCTAACAGGCTCTTCTTTCCTTTCAGAAGGCTCCTTCCTTCTAAATCTACACATTCTGACACAGATAATGGTTTGGGGGCTGGCTGAATAAATTCCCAGTGAAACTGATGTACTACAATGAAACGGATGTATTACAGAACTGAAAAGGAGAACTCATTGTGGAAGTAACACACATTTTATTATTAGAGCTCGTTGATTACTAGGAGTACTTGCTTTGATTTGCCTGTGTTGAACCCTGAATTAGTTTCAATATTCATCTGCCTGACTGGTCAAGAAGACAGTTAATGTCACAAATTTACATATTCTACATCAGGTACATGCATTTGATCTTAAACGCAGTGATCTTTGAAACGTGAATTTGAATTTGCAAACAAGCTTAGTTGATAGAGTTTCTGATGACAGCAGGGCACTTGGGTGACCAAATCTGAAGCTTGACTGCTAAACACAAATTATTTTACTAAGAACCCACTTTAATATTTGTCTGCTTTTGATATTTGAAGAGCATTTTAATAATTCCAAATAGATATGAAACTATTGTATTAATGTGTAAATACTTTCCAGAGACAACTCCCTCCTGCTCAAAACACAATCTTCCCTCCAAGAAGTCCATATACTGAAATTCACCTAATATTGTATGCAGCAAATTCTTTTTTACCTGATTTATTTATTATTTTTATGTAAAGCACCATCTCTTTTATTTTCATGGGTCAGTATTCTGATACAAAAGCTTCTTTCATAACAATTTCCTTTCTGTTTTGAGAAAAAAAGGTCTAGAAAAGAATTTCCTTTTTTTTCAGAGTATTAGCTCTCTTGATTGGAATCTAGGGGTCTGTATTCAGTGCATAAGCCCTTAGAAATAGGGTTTGGAGAAGCTAGCACACTGAGCAGGGCTGGGAGGAATGCCTAAGCAACCCAAAAGGAGATACCAGGGACTGTTTCTGAAATTGCATTTCTCTCAGGGGCTTAACTTGCTTGGGACTGTGAGGAGATGTCTGTGTCAGAATGGAATTCAGAGCCCTGTCCCTCTGCTGGAATTAGGTAACTAATATGGATCTTCTGAAAACATGCAACTGGCTCATTTTTTCTTTTATACCATGGCTAGGAGTGCTGCTGCTGCTGCTGCCCACCTTTTATATAATAGCTTAGTGGCTGGCACACTCCTTTAGGGAGTGAGAGACTTGGGTGTGAATCCTTCCACTGTGCAGCAAAGAATGCAAGATTCACTGTGTGTAAGAGACTTTTGACTTTTTAAAACCTTTATTATGAAAACATTAATACAAAAAGGTAAATGTGCAAAAAATGTGGAGCCCTCCCAGGAGCTGAGCATGAATCACTTGTCAGCAACAGAAACACTATTTCATCTGACACTGGATTCTCCTCGCCTAACAATACCCTTTATGGAGTTAGAAATAATCTTCTTCACCTAACCTACTCCAAAAGAGATCAGACCAGGAAGGAAATCATCATGTGCTACAACAACTTAAAAGAGAAAAATCCAGACATCTTCCCAAACATTATACAATGTATACAAAGAGACTACTAAAATATTTCTAAAATATTGATGGAACCAATTACTCCAGAACCAATTACTCCAGAAACAACTTTCCCAACCACAAAACAGCCTTCAGAGACACAACACCAACACCTTACAACATTCCAACCTCAAACTTGTTGAAACTGAAAGAAACAACCAACTGTCAAATAGCATCGATCTCTCCATGCACACACGTACCAAAGCTGAAAAATATTTCCTCTATAAAGGCCTTAAATTATGTCCAGAAAAATACCCTAATAAAATATAGGAAACCTTTGCTATTAGTGGGTTCAGCATTTGCAGTTTCAAATATTCACGAACGCCAAACCTGCATTTTAAATACACTTTATACACTTACAAGAGCTCCTCAGGAACTCTGCACTTGCTATTGCTGGACTCCTGCCACCGCTGCCGGAGGCTGTACCTCCCCCCCACAGCTGTTGGGGGCACTGTGTTCATGAACACAATGCCTTATTCGTGGATTTTGCCATTCATGGGGGATATGAAAACTTCTTCTGATGCCGTCACCTCAAGAAATAGTTCCCCAACAAAATGCATCCACTTCCAACAACATTTCATCCTTTGACAATATCAAAGAAAAGATCAAACCATCAAAACACCCCCCCCCCCCCCAAAAAAAAAAAAATCAGATCGGACACCCTACAGTGGATGAAATTCTAACCTTGACTGCTATATTGACTGCTTCAGGGAAAGAATGAATAATCAACAACACGTGCCACCATAACATCCTCTTCCTATCGGAGAGAAGGGCCATAGAATCTTTAAGATCTAACCACCAAATAGTAATAAAACCAGTGGATAATGGAAAAGTTATAGTTCTCCTTAACTGTGAAGACTACATAAAAGAAGACAACTCTCTGACTCCACTACTACAAAAAACTAGAGGAAGATCCTACTCCCTTTTTTACTTTAAAACTCAAAACCACCATCACATCATTTTCATCAGAACTACAAAAAAACCTACAGAACTTGATCTCCTCACTATGCAACCCAGAGACTCTTTACATGCTCCCTAAAATCCATAAACAAGGGAACCCTGGAAGACCTATCGTATCCAACCATGGAACCCTCACTGAGGAAATATCAGACTTCATCAAATCAATCCTAAAACCTCTTGTCAGCCAAAGAGTGACTCTTGTCCAAGATGCAACAAACTTTCTACAAAAACTTAAAAACATAGACCACCTTTCCAGAAACACCCTCTTAGCCACCATGGATGTTGCCAGCTTATATACCAACATCCAAGTCTGCCTTACATATCTACAACAACAAGATTACAGATTACAAGATTATAACTCAGAGTGCAGACACAAAGATATTAATGGACTTATACACTACAACCTGTCACACAATAACTTCACTTTCAAAAATGAAACACTTTCTCCAGACCTACACAGAAAATCCCCAAACAATTGCAATCCATACTAGAAAAAAACCCAGTTCATAAAGAGATCTTTCCAGAACCATCCATTTTAGCTTTTAAACAAACACTGAACCTCACCAACCTCAGTACCAGAAGCAAACTTCCTACTGCCCAAAACACACTGAATGGATCCAGACCATGCCAGGACAAGAAATGTAAAACCTGCCAGCACATCTCCACCACCTGCACGATTACTACACCCCACAAAACAACCATCACCATTCCTGGATCCTACAGCTGCACCTCCAGAAATATATTATATCTCATCCAGTGCACCAAATGCCCCAATGGAAAATATATAGGAGAAACCAAGCAACAACTGCATACCAGAATGAATGCACACTGAAAATCTATCAAAGACAAGAATGCCAAGAAAGATAAGAATGGCTCACAGCACCCAGGCTTGAGGGGTGAAGGGCTTCTGGCTGATTGGGACATGGAGCTGGTGGTACCCACACCCTCCCTCCAGGGGTCCTCTCTGCAGTGGTCCAGCCTCCCTCACACCCTCAACCATGCCAGCTCTGTGCCCTGAGTGTGCCCCTGTTGAGAGCGTCCCGGGCATGCCATGAGAAGCTGTTTGCATGGACTGAATTGTGTCTAACCCCCTATACCTTGCTGCTGCTGCTGATTGCCATGGTGCCCCAGGTGCACCTACAAACCTGTCATGGGACCATGAGTTTTGACAGTGTGGAGGGCAACCCCACCCTGCCCTGCAATCTCCACTGCCACCTGGAGGGCTTCTTGTGTCAGCACTACATGTCCCTGCCCCCCGCTGCTGAGGATGATAGTGCCACCTGCATCAGTGCATTTCTTTGCGTGTGAGAGGCCCATGCTGAGGGAGCACAGCATACTCAAAGTTTGGTACTGTCTCCTGCCTCCTGGCATGCTGTGGGGAGGGCTCTGGGGGCACAGCCAGGCTAGGGAGACAGAAAAGAGGCAGGGGCAAGCCCTCCCCGCAGTGTGGGGCTTACCAGGTGGGTATGGCAGGTGTGCGCAGCAGCCTGACTCAGTCACTGCTGGTGGTGAGGATGTGTGGCTCCCAGTGGTGTCCTGGGGTTCAGAGTTTCTATGCCTGGGTGCCCAGGAAGAGACCCCCTCTGGGAGCTGTTTAGAGCTGGCAGTGCCATGGACAGCCTGGCTTCCTGGAGGGTGGGAGGGGCTGTGCACCCAAAGTTTGAGGGTCAGGTGTTGGTGGGAGGGCTCCTGGCTGGAGATGCTAGACAAGGCCGGGGCAGGGAGTGTGGTGCAATAGGCTTCTGGTGGCCCAAGGGGCCCTCCCCCAGTGATGCATCACTGCAGGTGCCAGGCACAGTGGAGGCTCAGGCAGGCCCGGTGGTTGTGGTCAGTGACAGTGACCCACTATGCCTACAAATCCTTGACCTTTATAGGTCACTGGCATGCTGACTGATCATGCCTGAGCTGCCCTCATTGCACCCACTCTGTGCAAACTGGCTGAGGACCTGTCTCACCCCACAGTGCCATGAGGTCTTCAGTCTTTTTCTGGGACCAATTGCAGCCCTTGAAGGTGGTGTGTGGCATCAGGGGAGGAGGGGGGATACCAGCTCGATGGCTCACTGGGACAGTCCTGGTGCCACCAGGCCTGAGCAGGTGCAGTGTGGGAAAGTCAGGTGCACAGAGATGCTGCACTGGGCACCAGTGGCAGGGTCCAGGCAGGCTTCAATGGGTGGCCTGGGGCCAGCTGGAGTGGGACCAAGTGGCTGCAGATGGCCCAGGGTGCTGCTAGGCCTGGCAAGACTTTTTCTCTCAGACCAAGCACAGCATGATGTCGGGGAACAGGCAGGCAGTTGCACAGAGACAGTACATCTGGGACCAGCACTGGGGGGAAGGTAGGCTGCTGCAGCTGGCCTGGGGCCTCTGTACATGGCTCAGGGCCCCAGCATCCCTGCAGACTATTAGGAGCCAGGGCCTGGGACAGACAAAGAGCTGCTCCAGCCTTGTGGCTGAAAAAGCTCCTAGCTCCCTGGGGCTAGGCTGCAGGTGACCCTCTGGTGGTGGGCAGACCAAGGAGCACATTTGCTCCTGGTCAGCATCTACACATGTTTTACTGTGCAGTAACTACTTGGGAGTTAATTTTCTACTTGCCTTTACAGGTAACAAATTAACTCCTGAGTAGAGTGATTTACTGTGCAGCAAGTGTATTCATGTGTAGATGGTGACACTTACTGAACAATAATTTGCTCTACTGTGCAGTAAAACATCTCGTGTAGTTGCACCCCCTGTACAGCTTTTCCTAGGGAAAGCCAAAGGCATCTCCCAGACTAAAGGTGATTCCTTGTCAAATTTCATGTCCTTGAACAGAAGTGTGGAAGTGTTAGAGCTCCTTAATCTACTGGTCTTAAGAATGTTTAAAAATGAGCTATTTCTGAGCATGTTTGTTTACCTAAGTATTACCTGTACTGCTTGACTGTGCAGTCCTTGACTGAGGCAGAACTCACCCTTCCAGTTTTTTTTCTGAGTAGTATTTGCAGGAAAAGTGCCCCATATAGTTAGTGATGATATATTTTTATTAGTAGTATATTTTGCTCTCATCTCTACTGGATCAAAAACTGTTCAATTTTTTTAAGAACACTGAAGGCATTAACTGACATTAAACAACAACCACAACCAATAAGCCAAAGAAAAACAGCAAATTATTTCAGTCACAGAAAAAGATTATCCAGTAATGAAATGTTGCTCTCTCCCAAACCAGAAATTCCCCACAAATCTCAAGAAAGCACTAGATGTTGCTTCAGAAGTCATAAAAAATGTCACTAGACATATGGCCTAGTGATACATACTGTTAACTGATACAGGATCCTTAATACATACGTGCATACCTTTTTCTGCTGGGATCTCCAAAAAAGTTTCTAGGAGTCCCACACAGTCACTGGATCTTGTGACAAAATTTCCAGATTGGCAACACCATTTTGGATCTTTAGGGAAAAAAAAATTTCTTCTCTTAGAGTTCATGGACCTGACTGATATCACTGTAGTTAAATTGGCAAAAAACTAGGGTAATACTGAGAAAAATTAGATTCTGGGGGAAATTAGGTATGTTAGAGGAGGTGGTAGTGTTAAATAACTCAACTGACAGAACATGTCATGATGTGTGATAAGGACACATAGCAGGAGAACTTTAAATAGCACTAACAAACATTTTCCCTCCCAACATGTTTTTGAAGGGAAAGAATCACCGTTCTCCTGAAAGATATTGTTTTCTTTATAAAATTACTTGATAACTTGTTTGGACACTACACAACTTAGAGAACTGCAAGTACGGCTCCCTAAATTATTCAAGTTTATAGGGTTTTACAGTGTATCTTCCTTCAGTTTTAGTAGAAACCACATGGTTAGCTATTGCAAGACTCACAGCATATTATTTAAGAATGTGAGGTAAACACATTCTTAAGGCACCCAAATACCTTTTTGAATCTGATCCTGTGTCTAAGGTGCCTAAATTCCTGTTGATATCAAGGGCAGTAAGGGCCTTTTTCAATCTGGGCTGTTAAGAGTCATAGATTGTAAAGAAAGGAACATTATCTAACCTCCCACCTAATACATATACAAATATAATATGAAAACGGATTAGAAAAAGATGAGAAACAATGTCATTTTATGTGAAGGAGAAAGAGTGCTAGATCAAAAAATCCAAGATTTTAAGAAAAAGAAAGATGTGCTTCTTTTTCCGCCCCCAAGCAAAATAACTCAAAACCATACCTTCCCTTATCACCAACCCGAACAAGTCCATTATAACAGGGTGTTCATCAGAACATTTTACGCTCATTATTCATATTAGATAGAGATGTCTGGAAAGTGTTCCCACCTTGAAGAGTCTATGCCTTTACTTCAGTACAATTATACTACAAGAAAACAAATCTTTTGTCTTCAGAATGGATCAGGCCATAACAAGGAGTTGCAAGATGTATCAACACTGCAGTCTGCAGTGTAGTATAGAGATATCTGAACTAATTACAATCTAGCTAGCTTTATAGTAGCCTAGCCATGGCAGAATACAACTCAACACATGCTAACTAACCCGATGAGAAACAGAGTAAAATAATTAATCAATGCTGTGTTTTGCTGTCATAGCCAGACTACTTCAGGTTCATAGACTAGCTAGTTTTGGTCTCATACAGACATTCAGTTTCTACCAGAAGAACTTTTAGCCCAGTAGACACCACAAGCATACAGATGGCAAGGATTTTTCTCTCAGAGCAAGAATGCCTGGAACAACGCCCAGGAACAACCAGGTTTAAATTGTTCCTGGAAGAATGAATGTCTGTACATTTTCCCTTCTGAGGGAAGCTGCCACACATATTCCACTATCCCAGAGTGCATTGCTCCTGTCCATGTGCCCACCTCCCCTACAAGGGGCAGTGTGTTGCTTAAGCTGGACTATACTGCTGTAGCTGAGCAGGGAGCAGAACACACCCACTTCAGAATCTGTGCAGGAAGACAAAGGCTGGCCCTAAGCAGTCTGGGTCAGCCAATCAGGGCTGCCCTGTGCACTGCTGCTATCTGTTTCAAGGCAGACTGAGAGAGTCTGTAGAGCATGCCAGGATGTTTGCACAGGGATGTGTGCACAGGAGCCCCTGGCTGCAGAGCACCAGCATTTCAAGCTCTCTGGTTCTCAGAGGTTCAGCATTCAAATAACTATTCAAGAGTTTTTGGGTAAGTTAAGTTTTTCTATCAGGAAAACAACCCTGGGAGAATTCTCCCAGGTCATCTGAATGTGTACACACAGCATTAAATCTAGCTCAGAGCTCTGGTGGGTAGATCCCCACATACCTTTTCAAAAACATCTTTTTTTATGGGGAGTTTCTTCCTATCTCAGTCCCTAAAAGTTCCTCTTTTCAAACAGGAGAATAATCCTTGCTTCCTATACTCCTCACTTATCACAAAGGATGAGAGCACCTTTATTTATGTGTGTAGTTCATCTCCTTCATCCTCTGTCCCCATCTTTCTTTCTAATCCTCAATAGATCATTAACTTCAGAATACGATACATTTTTATTGTGGATATGAAAGTCATCCAGAGGGCATGACTGATCTCTCCACAGGTTCTCCTGCTTCCAAATGTTATACCACTCCTGATGAATTTTTAGAAGGATTAACTGTTTTTTAAGCCAAAGATGAATCCACTGCAGGAATGAATTTATACTGGCTCAGTGCCCCCTAATCATGAGAAGTCAGAAGTTGATTTGGCTGTGTGATGTGAGCCATGCTGTTATATATGGGCTTCACATGGGTCATGTTTAAAATTACCCACTATTCACTATTACATATGCAAATATGAACATCACGTTTTAAAGATCTGTAGGACGGTTTGATGGGAAGAAAGTTTAAACAGGTACAAAAACCCTTAGAATAAAGTCACGGGAATTTCTTTTAGTATTTTGGAAACATGTTTACAATGGCAAATAAGGCCAAATCCTGAACCTCAGGGACAAAGAGCTCTATTTGCATCAGCATTTGACCCAGGATAGGCAAGTTTGAGAAGTAACTACTGTCTATGCAGGGTAGTAACTTTTCATAAGTCTCCGAACATTATGTAATGCAAGCTGCTCCTCCACGGGTAGTGGGAATTTACGCTTTTAGGATCCCCAAACTACTTTGAGAGCAGGTCCCTGGAGACCCCATTACATTGCCATTATGATTAAACTTATGTCACACTGTTCTCTCCCTCTGGCTTCTGAGCTTTCTGCTGCTCCTCAGCAGGATCTCTCATTATTGTGGATGGAAATGCACTCAATAGGCCTAAGATTAAAAAAAAACTCTAAAGCAAAGATATGAAATACCACCCCAGTCAGAACTGAACAAATGGCATTTGATTCTTCTCTGCAGAGGAAGCAATATAATGACAAACATACAGCTGTGCCTACTGTTTGGCACATATCAGGAGGTGTTTGATCACTTGGCTTGCCTTCTTGCCAAGCAGCAGTTATATTGTTTTGGGAGGAGGCTACAGGGAAGGTCAGTGTCACCCTGAGTTGTTCCAGAGCAAGATTTTTTTCTTGACTACTGACTGTAATTGGTTTCCTCTCTTTATAAAGCTGGAGCCTTCTCCTTCCTGATATTATCAGCTGCTATTGCATTATGTTTCTGTGTGCCACTCTTTAATTGGAGTATAAAATAGATGTTCTGGGCTTAAATTAGACAAACAGGAGAGGTGCAATCTGCTCTACATTTCTGGTAGCAGTAGAACTAGGTTTGGATTATTTCTTTAATGGATAAGGAACTAAAAAGGAGGCTGTTGTCCAACAAACTGTTGTTCACCAGTACTTATGGGGGAGGAGATTGTGTTGTTTTTACAAGTACTGTAGCTTCCAACATGTATAGGTGAGCTGGCTGCAGGAGGTATTTCAAAGTACCTGTATGTTCCAAAAGGGATTCCAGACACAGTCTCATTTACCATATGCTTTATAAACATCTTTGAACAAATCTTCATTTCCAGGGTTGATAGATAAGTTATTTCATTTTCCAGAAGCACAAAAGAGACAGATTTGCTTCATTTTTATAGCCTATGCTTCAGACCAGTCCAGGCTTTCATTTATTTATTTTTTTCCCTGTCTGGCAGCTTTGCACAAACAGGTGTAGGAAGGAAAAAAAAAAGAAGAAACCTCTGTCCTGTCCTGGCTTTATGGAGCCAAATAATTATATTCAAAAGTCTGCCATACAGATTGAACCCTGGGGGTCTTTGTACATGCCACAGAATTGGCCTTTAAAGCAGCTCAATTGCCCTATTGTATGCTTTAATGGCACGGCTGTTTACACCGTTGGCGGCGTATTGTGTGTTAAACGACTTTGGGACGCAGCAAAATACAACACCTCTGAGCTGTTTTAGTTTGCTACCTTACATCTGCGGAGGAAGGCTCTGGTTCCCGTTCAGCTCAAGGGCTGTGCAGGCGGCCCATGCAAGCAGGCTCCACTGAAGGAAATAAAAAAAAGGGGCGAGCCTGATCTTTTTTCTTTCCCCAGAGCCTGCCTGCCTGCCAGAGCTGCACAGGGGCCTGATGCTTCCCTCCACAGCTGTGCGTGTGTGTGGGGGTGCTTCCCTCTGTGGCTGCAGTGCCCCCTGGGTGCCTGCGGGCGGGTGTCACCTGGGGGGTGCTGTGGCAGTTGTGAAGGGAAGCACCGGCCCCCCTGCAGCTTATGGACTGCTCAACCCCAGGGAGATGGGAGTTCGAGAAGAGTGGCTTCTCCTCAAGGAAGCGATCCTCAATGCACAAGCTAAATCTATTCCAACACGGAGGAAAGGCAGCAAGAAGGCACAGCAGCCCTCCTGGCTCTCCAGGGACCTAGCGGACCTCCTGCGGCTAAAAAGGAAAGCCTACAAAGGATGGAGGACAGGATTCACCTCCAAGGAGGATTATTCTGCGCTGGTCCGGTCCTGCAGGGAGCAAACCAGGAAAGCCAATGCTGCAACTGAACTCCAACTAGCTTCAAGCATGAAGGACAACAAAAAGTCCTTTTTCAGATATGTGGGGAGCCGGAGGAAAAGCAAGGGCAATGTTGGACCTCTGCTAAACCAGATGGGGCAACTGACAACTGACGCCCAGGAAAAAGCCAACCTATTAAATAGGAACTTTGCATCAGTCTTTCATCAGTCCCATGGGGCACCCATGCCTGCTATGGGACAGGGAGATCCGGGTGATGGGGATCCCCTACCCTCCATAAATGCTGACCTTGTGAAGAAACACCTTGAGAAGCTGGATACCTTCAAGTCAGCTGGCCCTGACAATCTGCACCACAGGGTACTCAAGGAGCTGGCGAGCGTCATAGCCCAGCCCCTGGCACGGATCTTTGAAAACTCCTGGCGCTCTGGTGTAGTGCCCGAAGACTGGAAGAAGGCCAATGTGGTGCCGATCTTCAAGAAAGGGAGGAGAGTGGATCCGGCTAACTACAGGCCTATTAGCCTGACTTCTATCCTGGGGAAGATCTTAGAAAAGTTTATTAAGGAGGCCATCCTTGAGGGACTGGCCCAGGCTAACATCCTAAGGGATAGCCAGCACGGGTTTGTTGCGGGTAGGTCTTGTTTGACCAATTTCATTTCCTTCTATGACCAGGTGACCTATCACCTGGACGAGGGAGAAGAGATTGATGTCATATATCTTGACTTCAAAAAAGCTTTTGATCTGGTATCCCATGATGACCTCTTGGCTAAACTGGCCAGTTGTGGCCTTGGCTCCACCACGATCCGCTGGCTGGGAAATTGGCTTTGTGGTCGGACCCAGAGGGTTGTGATTGATGGCAGTCACTCATCGTGGTGCCCTGTGACCAGTGGGGTCCCTCAAGGCTCTGTCCTTGGACCCATACTATAGTTTCATAGTTTCATAGTAGCTAGAGTCGGAAGGGACCTAGGAAGATCATCTAGTCCGACCCCCTGCCTTGGCAGGAAAGAGCACCGGGGTCAGATGACCCCGGCAAGGTGCTCATCTAACTTCCTTTTAAAAATCCCTAGGCTAGGAGCCTGCACCACTTCCCCTGGAAGCCGGTTCCAGGCCCTAGCCACCCTGACTGTGAAGTAGCGCCTCCTAATATCTAATCTAAACCTACCCTCCGCCAGCTTGTGACCGTTATTCCTGGTCACTCCTGGCAGCGCACGGGGGAACAGGGACTCCCCCAATACCTGCTGATCCCCCCTGACCAGTTTGTAGCAGGCCACAAGGTCCCCCCTTAACCTTCTCTTGTGGAGGCTAAACAGGTTCAGGTCCCGTAGCCTCTCCTCATAAGGCTTGCCCTGCTGACCCCTGATCATACGAGTGGCCCTCCTCTGAACTCTTTCCATATCGTCCACGTCCCTCTTGAAGTGTGGCGCCCCAGAACTGGACGCAGTACTCCAGCTGCGGCCTGACCAGTGCTGCATAGAGGGGGAGGATCACCTCCTTGGACCTGCTCGAGATGCATCTGTGGATGCATGACAGGGTACGGTTGGCCTTCTTGACTGCCTCCCCACACTGCCGGCCCATGTTCATCGTGGAGTCAATGACGACTCCAAGATCCTTTTCCGTCTCCGTGCTGGCAAGAGGGGAGTTCCCCAACCTGTAAGTGTGGTGCCGGTTCTTCCTCCCCATGTGCAACACCTTGCACTTATCAGTGTTAAACACCATCCTATTCTCATCCGCCCACCGTTGCAACCTGTCAAGGTCAGCTTGTAGCCTATTGCACCCTTCTAGTGCACCCACATCCCCCCACATCTTAGTGTCATCAGCAAACTTGAACAGGGTGCTTTCTACCCCCTCATCCAAGTCACTGATGAAGATGTTGAACAGTGCGGGCCCGAGGACCGAGCCCTGCGGAACCCCACTGCCCACGTCCTTCCAGGTCGAGAAGAACCCATCCACTACCACCCTCTGGGTGCGGCCCTCTAACCAGTTGGCTACCCATTTGACCGTGTGGGCATCGACACCACAGTCTCCCAGCTTTTTGATGAGGACAGGGTGAGAGACAGTGTCGAAAGCCTTCCGGAAGTCCAGAAAGACTACATCCACAGCAACCCCTGCGTCTAATGATTTGGTGGCCTGATTGTAAAAGGCCACCAGGTTGGTCTGACAAGACCTGCCACTGATGAACCCATGTTGGTTGCCCCTGAGCATGCATTCCCTCGCAAGGCCCTCCTGGATGTGTGCCAGGATAATTTTTTCAAAGAGCTTACCCGGGATTGAGGTACTGTTCAACATCTTCATTAATGATGTGGACATTGGAGCCAGGAATGGACTGGCCAAGTTCGCCGATGACACCAAACTTTGGGGCAAAGCATCCACGCCAGAAGATAGGCGGGTGATCCAGGCTGACCTGGACAAGCTCAGCAAATGGGCAGACGAGAACCTCATGGTGTTTAACACTGAAAAATGCAAGGTTCTCCACCTTGGGAGGAAAAACCTGCAGCATCCTTATAGGCTCGGCAGTGCTACGTTGGATAGCACTACAGAAGAAAGAGACTTGGGGGTCATCATTGACCACAAGATGAACATGAGCCTGCAATGCGATGCTGCGGCTAATAAAGCAACCAAAACACTGGCTTGCATCCATAGATGCTTCTCGAGCAAATCCCAGGACGTCATTCTCCCCTTGTACTCGGCCTTGGTGAGGCCGCAGCTGGAGTACTGCGTCCAGTTTTGGGCTCCACAATTCAAAAAGGATGTGGAGAAGCTTGAGAGAGTCCAGAGGAGAGCCACACGCATGATCAGAGGTCAGGAAAACAGATCTTACGATGACAGGCTGAGAGCCATGGGACTCTTTAGCCTGGAAAAGCGCAGGCTCAGGGGTGATCTGATGGCCACCTATAAGTTTATCAGGGGTGACCACCAGGATCTGGGGGAACGTCTGTTCACCAGAGCGCCCCAAGGGATGACGAGGTTGAACGGTCACAAACTCCTGCAAGACCGTTTCAGGCTGGGCATAAGGAAGAATTTCTTTACTGTCCAAGGCCCCAAGGTCCGAGCTCCTGCCAGCGGAGGTGGTTCAAGCACCTACCTTCAAGAGAAATTTGGATGCTTATCTTGCTGGGATCCTATAACCCCAGCTGACTTCCTGCCCTTTGGGCAGGGGGCTGGACTCGATGATCTCCCGAGGTCCCTTCCAGCCCTGATGTCTATGAAATCTATGAAACCCAGCAGCAGCTCGCCCTCCCCTCCCCACCGCCGAAGAGACAGGTAAGGATTGGGTCTGACCCTTGTGCACATGCCACGGGGGTTTACTTCGGTTTAATTCTCTCTAAATTGAAACGGTGAGTTTTTAAAAACTCACCGCTTCAATTTAGGGAAAATTAAACCGAAGTAAACCCCTGTGGCATGTACAAAGAGCCTGAGAGCTAAAGCATCCTTCATTTTAAAGAAGCACAAGTATATATTGGTTACAGGTCAGCTCTCAGTGTAGAAAACACATGTTACCTCGGTACAAAGTACAGAGACCTTCCCCCACCTCCTGCTACTTACTTTTAACAATAAGCATTACATTGATTCTCTGTGCTGGGAAGAGTCTTGTTTTCATTAAAACTAACCTACTTTCCCATTTTATGTTATCAATGGAGCAGTATAAACATTACTGGCATTATCAGAGACAGGCGTTTAAAGTATACAAAACTGCAGGATTCTGTATATTTCCAGTTCAGAGCTGTCTAGTTTAAAATGTGCCTAGAATTGTTATTTTTATTTTTTTTAAAGAGAAGATACTTTCAGTTTTAGACATGAACCATTTGGTGCCATCAAGCAGCTGCTGTATGCAAGGAATGCTGACAAACCCGTTTCTAAGTGAGCAGGAGCCCCATGACACGGTATGATTCATGTTCATGTTGACCTTTGTTTTGTTTGTGGTTGAAAACAATTAAAATTACCAGAGTCAACAGTTTGCAAACTATGTAGTGTAATTGGGTTTAGTTATTGCTGCATTTAACTGTGTTTCTGTGTAACTGTGTTTTATTATTCAGGCTTTCATGTACACAGAAGCCACTGAACCATTCATGCATGCACATGCGGAGAAGTGGATTCAGTGTTTGACAGCTCAGGGAAGCAATAATGCCATGTTGTCAAACAATTGTACAGAAGATGCAAGAGGCATTGACTCATCTGCCAATAAACTGCAGCATTAATGTAAATTATCCAATCAAATTTGCCAAACTATCTCAATGTAAACATGCATTCATATTAATGGAACCACATTTGGAAATGCAAGAATTTAGTTCTATTCCAGAAAGGCAGAATAGAATCAATCATATTAGTATTTGGCTTGTAAACTCCATGCGTTTAAGCATTTCCTTTAAGAATTAAGAATTTCCATTCCTGTAGATGGCACCTTGACAACATGCCAGTTTCTTACTGGGTCACATTGTTGCCTCATATCTAATGTCCAACTCAAAACATACCATGTGGTTTCCTAAGAGCTATTACTGCCCACTTGAGATGATGAACAACTTGTATTTGTTATGATCAAACCAGTACTGATGCAAACAAGGAAAGTAAGCACATATACTCACCTTCATGTCAGTTAGAGGAAGGCAGCCCCTCAAAGTGGCTGTAACAGGGGGCCTTCTCAGGGCTGATTTACCTTTGGCCTGCCCACCTGTTCTGGGCCAACTGCCCGCCTTCTCACCTACCATGCCTTGATGTTAATTAATTAATTAATGATCTTAATAAGCGGGAGGCTGCCCATGTCTTGCCCCGATGCCAGGGGGCGCTGTCTGCGGCTCTGTACCTCCCCTACACCACAGCCCATGCCTTGCGGATGGCATCCTCTGTGGTCAACATCACCGGCCCCCCTGTGGGCCCCAGAAACCTACTATTTCAAACCCCACCTGGACGCCACTCCTCAGGGGGCCTACTCTGCCTTCTTTCCAGGCTGCACAGCTCCATGAGCTGCTCCCCCTTATGAGTGTGGTCCCCCCAGGACCTTTGGCTACATTGGCCCTGGTCTCACCTCCAGGCCAGTCGGAACCCCAGGCCCTCAGCTCTGGGTGTTCCTCGCAGTGGCTGCTGGCCCTTTGACCCTTCCAGTCCTGGCCCTGGCATTGACCAGTCGGGGAATTTCAAGACTGGTTTCTGAGTCTATGGTTCCACTCCCTCACTGGGGTCCACCTTCCAGACCCTACGAGGGGGTAATCCAACCGGTTGTGGGAGCCCCTCCAGCCAGCAGCAAAATGACCTGTTTATATGGGCGGCCAGAGCTCTAAAATGACCACCGCAATTAAGCAACTGCTGGCTGCTTGGCCTCAGGTCTTAAAGTGGCAGGCACAAACAGTGCCCTGCCACACTGGCCTTAGTAATTTTTAGGCCTTTTTTGTTGTTCTTTGTGGGTGCATCTACACATGCAAATAATTTGGGAGCAGTTTAGTCTCAAGTAAACTACTTGACAGTAAACTTTCCTGGGCAGGTGTCTACACATGCAGGGATGGAGGAGCAGATTTGCTGCTAGCAGGGCAGAGATGCAGAAGATGCGGGCCTTGTGGGCATTGCCCACCCAGCTGGCACTCACATTCATGAAGGCACTGTAGCAGTTGACAACAGCCTTGAGCATGACAAAGTGGAAGCCCTGCCAGCTGTAGTAGGGGTGGTCACCGGGGAACAGGCAGGTGACAGGGATGTGGGTTCCATCCAAGTCCCCAGTGTGTTTGGGGAAACCCAGGGTGTGTTTGGGGAAACCCTGCTGCCACCACCAGGGGTTGCTGCTAGCAGCAAATCTGCTCCCACTCCCTGCCAACCTGCAACAGGCCCACGTCACTACTAGGGCAAGCTGAAGTTTCTGGCTGCAGCTGCCTGTGGCCAGTAGCCATTTTTAAGAGGCAGCCCTGCTCCCTGGCCAGCTGCTTTGCTGGCTGGGAGCAGTGCTCAGAGTCCAGGAGCAGCACATAGCAGCTCTCTTGCCACAGCCTCTGCCTCCCTGTGCCATGGCTGCTCCACCCCCCGCCCCTAGCAGTGACGTCCAGTGCCCCAGGCTTCTGCTTGTCATGGTGCTGGCTGCCATCTGACCCAGGGTACCCTGGGCCCTGGCAGCTCCCCTGTATGCAGCACCTGCTTGGTTGACCTTACTGCACTGCCTCAGGCTCCCCACTGTTACACAGCTGCCACCTGGATCCGGTCCTACTGCTCAGTCCCCTGGCAGGGACACTGATGACATGGTCCTGCATGCCACTGCTGGAGCCTTCCATGCCCTCCTGGGCCTCCAGCCTCATTGCCTCTGGGCCCACCTGGCCAGCCAGGACTGGTGGCTGCACATCATCCAGACCACCTGGGACAATAAGCAGTGCTGGAGGTGTTCTGGATGATCTGGGCCACCTTTCAAGACCTCCTGGATTAGCTCCACCTGTACCTGGAGTGGCAGGACACTACCATGTGGCAGCTCCTCCCTGCAGACACCCGGCTGGCTATTGCCTTGCTTACACTGACCATGTCCACCAGCATGTCAGCCACCTTTTTGGTGTGAGCAAGGCCACCACCAGGGAAACTGTCCTGGAGGTGTGTGCCACCCTCCAGGACATGCTGATGCACATGGTGCTCCCTGTGCACAACCCCTGGTGGTGGCAGTGGGCTTCTGCACCCTGGGTTTCCCCCAGCACACTGGGGACCTGGATGGAACCCACATCCCTGTCACCTGCCTGTTCCCTGGTAACCACCCCTACTACAGCTGGCAGGGCTTCCACTTTGTCATGCTCCAGGCGGTCAACAACTGCCACAGTGCCTTCATGAATGTGAATGCCAGCTAGGTGGGCAATGCCCACAAATCCAGCATCTTCTGCAACTTTGCCCTGCTAGCCCTGGTGGAGAGTTGGCACTTTATGCCAGGGGTGCTAGACTTTCAGCTGGATGCAGTGGTGGTCCCAATTCTCCTCACTGGGTAGGACCCCACCTACCCACTCATTCCCTGGCTCATGTGACCCTACCCTGACCAGTTGGACCCCTGCCAGGCACACTTCAAATCGGCGCCGGGGTGGACCTGCACCCTTGTGGAGTGTATTTTTGGCTGGCTGAAGGGATTCTGGCACATCCTCACTGCCCTTCTCGTGGTTGCCAATGCCAACATCCCCCAAGTCGTCATCACAGCCTGCATGCTGCATAATATCTGCAAGGCCTGGGTGGAGCTTTTTGCGATGCCTGGGTGGAGGAAGCACAGAAGGCAGAGGATGCCTGGCATGGGAAGAACCAGCTGTGGTGGTAGTGACAGTGGCAGACCCCCCATTGGCTGAGGCCCCAGGTGAGCTGCATACCTGCCAGTAGGGGCCAGGGCACTGGGTGAGAGAGGCTCTGGCTGGTCACTTCCTCCTGGACTTCCTACTGTAGCCTGCCTGGAAAGCCACCCATGGCCCCACATCCCACTGTGCACACCCAGCACCATGCTCACTGCAGACAGTTCTCCAAAAAGCGCTTTATTCCCCTCACAGAAACAAACTCCTCCCCCCTTTCCCTCCCCAACAACGGAGACCGGCCCCAATCTCTCCCAAACAACACATCCTCTTCCCCTCCACTACTAGGGCCATCTATGTCCTCCCTGGCCTCCAGTCATGTCATCTCTGGACCCACCTGGCCAGCCAGGACTGGTGGCTGCACATCATCCAGACCACCTGGGATGATGAGCAGTGGTTGGAGGTGTTCTAGATGACCTGGGCCACCTTCCAGGACCTCCTGGATTAGCTCCACCTTCATCTGAAGCAGCAGGACACCACCATGTGGCAGCCCCTTCCCACAGACACCTAGTTGGCCTGTCATCTGGCTGGCCTGCCACCCCTGTCGCCCATTCCCCCCCATGCTACACCATGACTGCCCACAGTGCCCCTCCACCACCCACCATCAATAAAACACCCTCTTCCCCATGTGAACTATTTACTTGGTTGTGTGTGTCCTCCTGCGGTGGGGGGGCCATGGGTTTGGGATGCCTAGGGTATGAAGGCTGGGGACAGGTGTGGAGAGCTCCTGCTCCATGGCTGCTGGAGTGAGTGGCAAGGCTGGGCGATGGGGACCCAGGATGGGGGCCAGGGCAGGGACTCCTGGCCAGTGGAGGTGGTGCTGTACCTCTGCCCAGGCCCACAGAGCAGGGCCGGCTGCTGGGTGGCAGGCAGGGCTGTAGCTTGGGGCAAGGCACTGGGTGGCATGAAAGTGACTGCCAAGGCCAGGATGGTGTCCAGCACCTGGTGGTCCTCCTCCATCCTCCATTGCCCTGACCACCAGCACAACCTGTGTTACTGTGCAGTTACTAATCATGACTAAATTTGCTACTTGCATTTGCAGGTAGCAAATTTAGTCATGATTAGAGCATTTTACTGGACAGTAAGTATCTGCACGTGTAGATATGGATACTGACTGCACAGAAAACTGCTCTGCTGCGCAGAAAAGCATCTCCTATAGATGCATGTGCCTGTTTATACATCACTCTGCATAATGAGCTACTAGCTATAACTAAGTCTCTAAGAATCTCAGACCAAGAGACGTATTCCTTAATGCAGGGCTTCCCAAAGGACCATTTCAAAGGGGAAATCCTTGGTTGTGGGCCACATAAAAGGGCTCATGTGCTACATTTGGCCAATGTGCCATGCTTTGGAAAGCCCTGCTGTAAAGTCACAGTCACTTTTTCCTCTCTCAGTTTCAGGACTAACATAACTATGTATCTGTTCAGATTCAGAAATCTTTCCCCAATTATAAGATATTCATCTTCTACAGGATTAAAAATAGTGACTAGAAAAAAGGACCATAGAAGGTCTTTATTCCTCTTACAGAAAATGTTCTATTCCTCTTCTCCCCACTTATGGAAGACAAAGGGATGAGATAAGTTTTTCAGGATATGACTTCAATGAGAGAGCTTGCTGCCATTGACAAAGCAGGAAGGTTTCATTCCTGTCTGGCTCTTGGAAGCTTTAAAGTCTTTCTTCTCTGTCAGGAAACTCAAAGGCAAACTGCAGTGCAATTTCCAAAGTGTGTAGTAACCACATAATGCTGTTCATAGAAACTTTTTCAGTGCAAAGAATTTTTATTACTATGTCTTGAAATTGTATTGTTGTGCTATGTGTTGTAGTTCTTCACCTGAAGATATGATTAGGCCACATGCATGCAATAGACTAGTGGTGTTTAACCTTTTGGCTCCATGCACCAGACAAAGGGTACAGAGCCCATCTGTGGGTGCACTCAAGCCATCTGTGAGCCAGATTGCACCCTCAGGCCTAGCACCATCCTTTCCCTACTCTGCAAGGTGGGATTGGGTCATGGAGGCTTTGCGCTGCCCCTTTCTATGTGCCGCATGCCAGGATTGGGTCGGGGAGGGAGGGGCTGGCACCCTGCCTTTCCACCCCCTGCATATTGGGATTCTGAGGGGTTAGCACTGCCCCCCCAACTCTCCAAATGCCAGGGTGGGGGCTTGAGGCACAGTGCTTCCCCTACCAAGGCTTGTGCATGGGATCAGGTGCTAGATCCACCATGCAGGATCCAGGCCTCTCCATGGATTTGAAGATTTGAGCAATGAGCCCAAGGAGAGAAAGGATACCCAGATGGAGGAGAGAGGGACCCGGATGAAAACAAAAAAAAGAGCTGCATGTGTGGAGGGAGTGAGGGGAGAGTGCTGGCTGGGAGAGATACAGGAGATGGCTGGAAGGATGTAAAGAGGAATGGAGCCTGGAATTAGTTCCTGAAAGAAGAAGACAGACACCCACAATAAATATGAAGAGACTATAAGAGAGAGAAGACAGACAGCAGAGAGAAGAGAATGGAAGAAGAGCCCTGGAAAGAGACTTACCTGGGAAGCTGAAGCGAGGTGATGATGGAGACCTCTGAGTTGGTGAGTCTGATACCTGGGGACATCTGATACCTTTGTGGGGACCTAAAAGACAAAGAAACAAGAGTGGATGAGAGTTAACAAAGGGAAGAGAATCCCACATTTTGAAAATACTAGGCACAAAATCCCAGTAGAAAATACTAGGCACAAAATTGCCATTTGCTTAGGACCTGTGCGAAGGAGAATGGGGGAAGCAACCAAGAAGTGAGAGTTCCCAAAGAGAGAGGGAACTAAATATATCTAAGATGTTAGTTGTCTAAGAGAGACATAATAACTGTGCAGAAGAGTTATTTTGCTGAACCACAGATGTGATATCTTCTTTGTCTCTCAGGACTGTTTATTTCCTTACTTTCTTCCATCAAAGTCGTGGCAGAAGAGAAATAAAGGAAATTAACCAGTTCATATTAAAATGAAAAACTGTAATTTATTTTATGGGAGTGGCTCAATTTTCACACCCTGGAATAGACAATCCAATAAAAAAAGGAAAGAAAGAAGGAAGAAGAAAGAAGTAGAAGTAGAAGAACCTTTCACCAGAATATCAGGTTATGATAAACTAAAAAAAATGGTAGTACAAAAAAAGATTATGGACATGAGAAACAGACAGATAAACAAGATTATGAATCTACTGTTTAAGAAAACATACAGTTCTCTCTTTCTAACTCTTTTTCCTTCAGATATTTTTTATAAAAAGCAGCAGTGCTCCGCTGCCAAGACAATTTTTTGTTTAACTGTATAGGCAACTCATTTTCTTCTGCTCCCTGTTTCTACTAATGAAGGCTACAGATATTGGATAATTATGAATAAAGTACATAGCTCTGATTGAGGTGATAAGTGTATAGGAAGGATTAGCAGATTTGAGGAATCTGACAGGGGCTGTGATATGAAGGTTCCTGCTATGGTCTTCAGAAAAGGAATGACCACTGGTGCTGTGTTCATAGACCTATTAGCAGCTCATAAAGCTGTAAACAACCTGAGTCTCCTTGCAAAAATATATGATATGATGAAAGATTGCTAACTACTATGAATAATACAATCCTCACTGGAAAAACTGATATTTCAAGGTCAAATTATGCAAGAAGTGGAGCCAATGGTGAAAACAAAGGAATGGTTTACCTTAAGTGAGTGTGCTTGCCATTTAAAATCTACACCAATGATCAACCAGTTTATCCAGGCACAAGAAGGTTTATTTCTACAGAAGATTTGTAGACCACCATCCAAGCTAAGAACTTTGTCCAGGTCAAGGCCATGCTGACATCAGTGCTCAATGGTTTGTGAAATTATCATGTAAAAAATCAACTACATACTAATCCAAATAAAACACAGGTTAGTCTCTTCCACCTTTGGAACAGAGATTGTAGTAAGCAGCTCATCCTAACTTCACCCAAATCCAAATCCTACCTGCTTGCCTTGTCCATGTTGCCCAGTATCCTGTGTCACACCATGGTAGGCTGTGATGCTGAAAGGAAGAGTAAACAGGGTATGACCAGGATTTTCCCTATGTTCGCACTTGAATCCTCCAGCCTTTAAGGTCCAGGAAGCTCTCATTCAGAGGCTGTACCCATGTTCAACAGCTACTGATGCATCTTTCTTCTAAGAATTTGTTCAATCCCTTAGCCTCACACTGGTTAAGACATGCTGCTGCTGACATATTGAAACCTTAAGGGTGCATCCACACATGCAAGCACATGCGCTTGCAGCAGCCCAAATAGAAGCAGTGCAAATTTGAGCCAGGGCTTTTTGCCTAAATGCACGTGCTCAGACATGCACTTTGTTGTGGAGCAAATTTTGCTACTTGGGGCAAAATAATCCTGCCTGGCTCCTGCCAGATCTGCAGCTAGGGGGAGCTAGAGCCCAGGGCCAGCACCTGTATAAAAAGCTGCCCTGTCACGGCCCCATCAGTGCAAAAAGCTGCCCTGGCAAGTAGCTCATGGCTACTTGCTTTAAGGAGCTTCTGGGGCTCATCCAACTGGTACCTGGGGACACTACCCCTTGTGCCAGCTGGACTGCTGAAGCACCCCTGAGAGTTTCATGCACCCTGTACCTGCTGCAACAGTCTGGCAGGGGGGGCTGCTGCCTGGCTGTGATCTCCTGTGCACATGCCAGACCCAGATGGGGACTGCACAGCCAGTTATCTGCCCCTCTGGCCCAGCTGCCAGTGAGCTGTGGCTGCAGAGTTGGCCTCTGTGCGGCACTACTGCCACGTGTGCCCCCTGCCTGGCCATCTGGGCAGCTATCGCCTCAAAGATGTTCTGTGTGTAGTGGCCTGCTTTGAACTGTCATAGCATGGCCTCTTAGCCCCATTTGGCCAGGAGGTCAGCCACAGCCAGCTGGGTCCAAGGTGCTAGCTCTGAGCAGGTAGGGTCCTGCCACTGACCTCCCTAGCAGGAATTCTGGTGTTCCCTATTGGAAAACTGAAAAATCCCTGATAAAAAAAATCCCAAAGTCACTCTGTAAAATGCCCCTGAATCCATGTTCCTCCACAATTAAAACAAAGGACCAGAGGGTGGTGGTCGACGGGAGCCAATCCTCTTGGTGTGCTGTGACCAGTGGGGTCCCACAAGTCTCTGTCTTAGGGCCTATACTGTTTAACATCTACATCAACGATGTGGACATTTGTGTCTGAAGCAGACTGGTCAAGTTTGCTGACGACACCAAACTCTGGGGTAAAGCATCCACACCTGAGGACAGTAGGGTGATCCAGGTGGATCTGGACAGAGTCATGAAATGGGCAGACGAGAACCTGATGGTGTTCAACACTGAAAAATGCAAGATTCTCCACCTTGGGAGGAAAAACCTGCACCATGCTTATAGGCTTGGTAGTGCTATGCTGGTTAGCTCTACAGATGAAAGGGACTTGGGGGTCATGGATGACCACAAGATGAACATGAACCTGCAGTATGATGCTGTGGCTAGTAAAGCGAGCAAAATGCTGGCTTGCATCCATAGATGCTTCTCAAGCAGATCCTGCAACGTCATTCTCCCCTTGTACTCGGCCTTGGTGAAGCCGCAGCTGGACTTCCGCAACCAGTTTTGGGCTCTGGAATTCAGAAAGGATGTGGAGAAGCTTGAGAGAGTCCAGAGAAGAGCCACGCGCATGATCAGAAGGCAGGAAAACAGACTGTATGAGGAGAGGCTGAGAGCAATGAAGCTATTCAGCCTGGAAAAGCGCAGGCTCAGGGGTGATCTGGTGGCCACCTATAAGCTTATCGGGGTGCTCATCAAGGTTTGGGGGAAATGGCTGTTCACCAGAGCCTCCCTTGGGATGACACGATCGAACGGTCACAAACTCCTCTGTGACTGGTTCCGGCTGGACATAAGAAAGAACTTCTTCACTGTCCAAGCCCCCAAGGTTTGGAACAGCTTGCCACCTGAGGCTGTTCAAGCGCCCACTTTGAACGCCTTCAAAACACATTTGGATGCGTATCTTGCTGCTATGACTCCTGCTGACTTCCTGCCCCTGGGGTGGGGGGCTGGACGCGATTATCCTCCAGGGTCCCTTCCAGCCCAAATGTCTATGAAATCGAGAGAGAGTGTTGGTTGGGCAATGTTTTACTGATATATCTACAGTAAAACAGTGTTAAAGCAATTTGGAAGACTACCAGTGTCTCTATCATAATAATAAAGTGAACTGTAAATACATGTTTCATGAGTTCATGAATACATGAATATATATTTTGCTTCCCCACTTAGGGACCATGGCCCCCACACAGGAGCTATGCCCCCCCCAACAGGGGCCAAATAACCCCTACAGGAGTACCCCCCAAAGGGCCCACATGCTCCACCCAAGCCGCCCCCAATTCCTGCCCCACTTGGCCCCATCCCCCACCAGATGCTGCAGTCCCCCGGTGGCTGCCCCACCCCCCTGCTCCTCCAGACCCCTCAATGGCTACTGTGCCTGGCCCCATCCCCCACTTGCACCCCTAGGCTCCCCCCCAACCCCAGGCATGGGCAGGCAGCGTGCTTTAGCACCAGGGCAAGGGCCAACCACAGAGACGCTCTGGCAGCCAGTGAGTCACTGTGGAGGACCCAGCCTCCAGTTGCTTCCGATCCTGCCCCGCATTTTTTAGCTCTTTTTTTTTTGGACCCCTGGATATCCAGGGATCTAATTTTGCCCCTGTGCTGAAAACTTGCAGTGGGTGGAACCTTTTTCTGTTCCTGCATGTTTGAGACCCTGCAAGAGGTACGTGCAAGAGGCTCGCCTTAAGAAAAAACAGTCATAGATGAACTTAGTGAACTTAACTTCTGGGTTAATTCTTGGAACAACATATCAAAGTGAAGGACCATCTGTGGGGATACCAATTAATTAATTCATTAGTTAATCTAGAGGGTCATTAATCCTCTTTGACCCACAGGTATTCAGGTTCAGGGGCATTAAAGTAAGTTAATTTCCGTAAGCATTGATCTACTGCCCAACCCCACTCAGAGATAGGAAGAGCAGCTACACACTACAATACAGGTAGGTTGAGCATTATAATAAACTGTATTACACAACAAAATCCGTGTAACAACTACCCAGCGTAATATTCCTGTAACACCTGAGCTGCAACACAATAAAATACACCTGACAAGACAATAACCCAATGCACATCCCAAACCCAATGTCCCTGGTCACACAACCAATCAACTGCACATTACAGTGAGCTTTGGTCACTACACAGTTAACTGCTATGCAACTTCACAGACAACCCAGAAACCACAGATGGCAGCAAGAACACCCTGAGCCAAGTCAGCAGGAGAAACCCTCCGATAGTCCCTGAGGATTTCTAGCTTTTCCCTGCTTAGGTACTCAGCACGTCAAATAGGGAAAGGGTGATATTTTACCCAGCTGCAGCTTCCACAGCTGAAGCCCAAAGGAAAAAGCGTGAGACAGGTAAATCTCAGCAAGCTCAATCGCAATGACCAGGTCACAGCAAGGAACCTGCACTCAACCAACTCCCAGACCCTGAGAGCTCAGAGTTAGGACTGTCCAGCCAGAGTGAGAGTGAGGTCAGCCCCAGAGCTCTTGCTGGCTGCTCCAGACAGGATTTATAACCTTTTAAACATGCCACCTGTCACTCACCCAATGGTCCAATCATTGCCCTTTGCACAATACCCAATCATACTCAAAATTGGGCAATACTTAAAAGGACCAATCAATTGAAACTATTTCAATTCAATACAAACAGCTTTATCATAGCTGCCTTATTAATGAACATATCAACATTGATAAACAGTTACATTACCATTATACGTTGCGCATGCCCAGACCTAAAGGTAGGTCATGACTTCATCAAGGTTGAGAGTTCAAACCCTCTAGAAACTTTTCACCTCTAGTCATATGGTGCATGTGTGGACTTTCACTGTTCTACAAAAGAAGCTCATCTCATCAACTCAAAATGGGGGGCCAACCCAACAATGTTACAAACAACTGTGCTAGCCCTTTGTTATTTGGCAGCTGAATATGCATGCCCAGTTTGGGAAAGATTGGCACATGCAAAGAAGTGAGATATTGTGATGAACAAAAGTTGTACATGTATTACTGCACACCTTAAACAAATGCCTATCTACTTGCCAAGCCTCCATCTTCTTACTGGAATTGCCCTACCAGATATCAGGCTAGCAGTAGCAAGCAAAACAGAAGGCACCCAGAAGATCAAAGACAAGGAGCATCCACTACATGGTCACACTGCAGCTCCTAATAGACTGAAATCATAAAAATTTTCCCTACAACGCAGCCACTGGATGAAAAACCAACCACCACATGAATAAAAAAGTGACAGTCACAACTAAAAGTGACCCAAGGAGGGAGTTAGGGTGAATAGAAAAACTGCTGAACATCACCTTGTAGGTGCAGAACTTGATTGGCTAATGGAGAAACTTGAATCACCTCTGAACAGGGATTGGTAAGACTATATTTAACGTGCAACTATGGGGTGCAAGGATACAAACTTCAAGGATGCAAACATCATGTGTGAATGTGGAAGAAACTTTCAGACTACAGAACTCCTTTGGCTGGCCCATGAATACAGGAACCATGTAACAATAACGATCTTGCTACGGTTACAGATTGAACAATAATATGTGCCTGTTTCTGGACCCAAATTTGAACATGGTTACAGGGCATAAGAAGAAGGAGTAAAGTACACAGTGTCTCAAGTTTTAAAATGCTGACTTAATTGCCATAGCCAATTCTTTTCATAGCAATTGCCTCTTTCTTAGCAATCCTTTCTCATCATTTGTCCCTTTCCCTCAAAAATACCTTATGAATGCTGGCATGCTGTATTTATACTTCGTTAGCTCTTCCTTAGTCTTTTTTTGGATCATGTACATACCAGTTCTTTAATTCTGCAATCTCCATCTTCCTTTACATTCCTTAGCATTTTCCATCATGCTCCCCATTGTAGTAGTCCATTCATTTCCTTACAAAAGAAAATCTTCATTTTTACCAGTGTATCTATCCTTATTGCCTCAGGTTTCTTCTTTTTTCTTTTTGTAAGAGCTAGGAAACTATTGTTCACATCATGAGTACAGTTTTATCTTCCACTTACTGAATTTTTCTAGGTTAATGTTGCCATCCTGTTGCTGTTATTTCCACTGTTCTCATCATCTTTATTGTCTCTTATTATTTCCTAATCTCCTTTCCCAAAAATCATTGACCACTTCTGTTCTTCTAAGGGGCAGGTGGGTTATATATGACAGAAGAGAGAATCCCTTCTATTTTTTCCTCAGTACTCCCTCTCTCAAAAAAAAAAAAAATATATATATATATATTTCCCTTGAGAAGCTGAGTACTGCTAAACTCTTCTTCTTCACCACATAAACTAACCATTAACTGATGGGGTCAAGGAAATTTAATCTATACATGTCCTCTACAGATTGTCTTGAATTTTCCTTTGAAAAATCTGATAGTGGCTGTTAATGAACGAGCTATTAGAGAAGCTGAATTAGCATCTTGTATAAGATTTACTATATTTAAGGCCCTACTGGCATAGGAAATGAAAGAGAAAAGTGAGAAATCTAAGTTTTCTGAATAGGACTGCAAATGCTAAAAGCACTCACGCTGGCCTGTTCATTGCCTTGCTTTGGCATTAGGATGGCCTATGATGGTGTTAATTTTTAATTCAGGTTTTCTAAACATTGCTCAGCTTTCTCTTTAGTTGATACGTCATATGCATTAGGCCTGTGCACAGAGGCTAGTATTCACTTCGGATTCAGCTGATCCAGGGGATAGTGATTCAATTCAGTGATTCGAATCACTGTCCTGAATCAATTCGGCTGAATCTCTGGATCACCCAGGCCCATCCCCAGCCCGCTCTCCCAGCTCCAACAATGGCTGCCCTGCCTGCTCCAGCTCCTGGCTCTTTGAAGAAGAAAAAAAAAAAAAAGACCCCCGGATCAGCAGGTGCTGCTGGACAGGGGGCCGATCCCTCCTGCCCTCCCACTGCCCCAGGGCTCTGCACAAGCCCCCTGAACCCCACCCCTGCTGTCCCAGACCCTCATGGCTGCCCTGCCCACCCCAGCTCCAGCCCTTTAAGAAACCCCCCCCCAATGCCACACTTATCATTCCTGCTGGCAGGGGGTGATCCCCGCTGCCCCGGACCATGTGGGGGGCTCGACATGAGCCCCTTGAAGCCCTGCGGCTCCTGCAGGAGTGGTGAGTCCTGGGGCTTTTCTCAGTTTTTTTCCTTAAAGGACCTGAGCTGGGGTGAGCAGGGCACCTGTGGGGAAGGGGCTGAGGGAAGAAAGGAGGGGGCTGGGGGCTTGTGGCAGAGCCCCCCCATGCAGTGTGGGGCAGCAGGAATCACCTCTCCACCTCGCAGCACCTGGGGAGCACTGGGGCTTTTCTTTAAAGCACTGGAAGCTGGGTGGGCGGGGCAGCCATGGGGGACTGGGGGAGCAGGGAGGGGATGGGGCCTGGCAGGGGTCCCCCTATGGTCCCCTCTCCCCTCCCCCAGTCCCCCTCCCTGCCCCTAGTACTTACCAACTGTGTCTGGCTGCAGCTCCCTGCTGCATCCACTGGGGACTCTCTGAATCATCAAAGCTCTCTGAATCTTTTCCGAAGATTCGGAGAGCTTTGAATCCATTCAAACTTTTTAATTAGTCTCCTGATTTGATTCGGATTCAGACCTTCAGCCACCAAATTGGGCTGAATCTCCTCTGAATTGAAATCACCACCTGAAGCTTTTCACAGCCCTAATATGCATTATTTTTCACTGTGTGCATTGAGGTAGTGCCTCGTCATGGATCTGGAGTCCATTTTGCAATAGGAAACAAAAAGATAGTTGCTGCCTTGAGGACCTTTCAACCTAAATACAAGACAAGAGGAAAAAAATGGATACAGACTGACAGAGGAGGACAAGAAAGTGATAAGACAAGAAGGCCATTTTCATCTACCAACACAGATTCAAGAAGTGACTCTGCCCTGACCACTTGCAGATCTGCCTCTCTACTCTCAACAGACAGCGAGCCCCAGGCTGTGAATTTAGGCCAGGGAAAAGGATTGTGTGTGAATGTTCTGTTCACTGCCACAGAGCCAGGGGAAGGGAGAAATATTTGTAACCCTTGTTAGTAGTCTTTCTCTGTGCTCGCTCCGCATTGTATTGTCCAGACATTCACTTGTCTGCAGATAATGTTCTTCTGTTGTTGATCATGGCATCTGTGCCAGGGGGTTTTAACTCATGCTTCCACAATAATGGAGGGTTAGTGCTTAGAAGAAGGTATGCAACAAGGCAGCTGGGACCCCTTTCATCCAAGGATGTGCTACCCCCTGGTGAGTTATCCCCACCAGACACACCAGATATAGTGGGAAGAGGAATGAGAAAGTTTCTCTTGGCTTATTTCTCCCTACCCTTGTTTAAATCTCTCCTGAGATTAAGCGAGACTTTAATCTGTCCATACTCCTCTGACAAAATGACTGAACTCAGAATATTAGTTGAAGTATACTTTGTTTAGTCTTTGGCCTCTCCTCTGCAGCTCTGCAACTGTCAACAAGGGGGCTAACTGGCTTTTAGCATTTGCAATCCTATTCTGAAGACTTAGATTTCTCACTTTTCTCTTTCATTCCCTGTGCCAGTAGGGGCTTGAATCTGTAACCTTACGAAGGTGGTATGCCATATGCACACTCATCAACTGGGACTGGAAGGAGATATTAGTGCCCTTCACCTAGGCTTCCAAAGAGAAATCAGCTGCAAAGAATTCTGGTCTTTACTATGTAAGTGACATTCAGGAGAAAGGCCTATGCCTCATGTCATTTAGTCTACAAACAATATCACTCTTATTTGATTTCTAAGTAGAGATAACTTCTAAGACCAAATCTGGATTTTGAATTCAAAGCTCTTTTTGGTGAGGCAGGGATAAATGCAAGGAGCAGTTTCCAGTGAAAGTCTGTATATCATTCAGGTGGATTACCATGGACATTTGCTGTCTTTCTCCATATTTTCTTCCTTTATATTTTGAACTAACTTAGTATGGCATAGGATAAGAGCGCTAATTCCTAGCCTACTCTATGATGCACGCTTGCTAGGGAGAAGTGTTCTTAGGATCATTAACTATGCACAATTTTAATTGCTTTGCAGTTTAAAGCAGCTGTTTAATATAATTACTGCGACAGCACTAATATGACAATCTATCAACAATCACACTTTTTTCATCGTTATCACTTTAAGAAAATAACTACTTCTCCATGGTTCGGATTAATCAGCGCCTCTGCCTAAAATGAGAGCATATAATACCAATATGTATCGCACATTGGTTCTCTGTGACAACAAAAACACAGTTTGACAGATTTTTAGGTTATTAAAGCGGTATTCAAGGGTTATTTATTTATTTATTTTTACCTGAGGAGACCTGGGCTCAGGTTTACATTTCCTTCAGGATGTCTGTTTTAGGAACTCAGCTAGTATATAAAGTACAATTGCTACATTAGGACTTACTGATGGTCAGGCCAGAGTCTCTCCTCCACCTAGATCCATGCAGCAAGGGGTGTAAAGGAAATCAGAGAGTATCCTCTTAGAGCATTTTCAGCTGGGGATTTAGGGACATATTTTGGCTTCTTTGTACTTCGTCAGAATAAAAAAAGAAATTCTGGCACATAATATCTAATGCAAAGGCTACTCCAGTAGCATTTTACTGGTATAAGAAAACTGGTACATTATACTGGAAAAATGCTTCTTGTATGGATATAATTATGTCAGAAAGGCTGTTTTGTATCACTATTGTTAAATGCCCTCTGCAAAAATGGAATGAGCTATACTGCTTGGAAGTGCAGTTTTGCCAGTGTAGAAGCTTTACTTGAACAAAGGCTAGTCAGAGAAATCACAGAGAAGCAGGGCTGGAAGGGACCTCCAGAGTTCATTTGTCCAACCCCCTGCCTGAGGCAGGATCATCCCTATCCAACCCATCCTACAGAAATCCGTAATCTAACCTCTTAGCAAAACTACCATCAACCCTGGCACAAGACATAGCATCCTAACCTGCCACAGGTAAAGTAGGGGGACTATGGCAGCCAAAGTCCTGCTTGTGTAGTAGGTTATTAACATATACTCAAGAGATCCTAGGAAGAGGGCCAGGCATGCCCCCTGCTACAGAATAAAGCAAGAACCTGATACATATAGCAGTGAGAGGAGGAATAATTCAGGGATAATACCTCTCCATACCCCCGAGTGGCAGACGTCTAGTGTAGATGTAGCCTAAAGCAAGGGAATATGGAAGCCTGAACTGAGGTTTCATAAAAGGCTAATTTTGCCTGAGGCTAAACACTTCTGTCAAGGTGCTGAGGACATTTACTTCCTTTAAAAAACAATAGACTCTATGCAGGAAAACCTACACATAGTTATGCCGATCAAATAAAACTACAAATGATACCATAATCATCACTATTACTATCATTCTAAATAATAGCAACAGCAGCATCAACCACAACGACGTGATGAAGAAGGTCTCTTGCTAGAACTTACACATTTTTATCAAAATCTTTTATAAAAAGTTTCTATAAAAGTTTTTCATTTTGCTGAAAAGCTTCAGAAGTGGCAAGTGAAAATTTCTGATGAAGGAAAACAAAAATGGTTTTAAGAAGATCTGACCATAAAACTGAAATAAGTAATTTTGGCATTCCTGAAAATATTCATGATACCTCTCCTTTTCCCTGCAGTTAACAAGGGAGCTGTTCTTTTACAGTATCAGGCCCACAAATAGTAGCAGGGGTTACTCAGCATTATGCAGGATCAAGTAAAAGAGAATATTGATTTTTGTTTCATAAGTTATTAAAGATCACTTACACATGAGTTAAGCAAATGTTCAAGCATTCTCAGCACTAGGCCAAGGAGATAATACAGTATGAGGCCCAGGTGACAAATTCTTTCTAGCAGTGGATTCAGGCGTACATGTCAGTAATGAATTTTTCCGTAAGTTTTAGTTTATAGTGTGCTGAGGCTCCATGTTTTTAAGGGGGCAAGTTTTGGAGTGTTTGTATTTAAATGCTGCAGAAAGCGTTTAATTTATACACGTACTTCCATTATTGTGAAATTGATTTATCATTTTTCCCCAACTTTCATGGAAATCAGCACGTTACTTTCTCCTGAATCTAATTTCTTTTCTCTTAACATTTCATGCATCTGTTTAGCAAGTGGCTGGATTTGCCTTTATTGCTATTTCTGCTCAATATAAACTTCTCTCTCAGAGTGATCTGCAATTTAATCTTTCCTGTCAAAAAAACATAAAACAAACTTAGAAGGCAACTTACAAAATACTCATATAAGACAACAAATCCATGTATCCAATTTACAGTTACTTACCCTGGCAGTAACTCTTTTCGCCATAACACTTCCTATGACTTAACACCTTTATGCTTTATGTAAAAAGATGCAGGAACTGAATTAGTGCTTCTGATACAAGAAAGAATTCCTAGTTGTAAAAGGCAAACTATATTGACCTGTTTGACTGACACACACACACATATATATATCTCACTGGGGACAGGCTATTTTAGATGGAATATCAAGGTAATGCTATTATTTACTTTCCACAAAACCTTTAAAGAATAAGTATGTACTTTCTTAATTCTCAATAAAAACAGTTCAGAAATACTGTATCTATTACATCCATTCAGCAATTTAGTTCTCTATTTTTAATTTAAAAAAAAAAACCCTCTAAACTCTTCTGTCCTTCATCTGACTAACTCAGATGGTAGGCATATTCTTTACAGGAAAAAAACAAACTATTGAATGTTATGTAAGGTGCCCGTCTTAGAATGATATGGTATGATATGAAATGGTACGATGTGATAATGACACCTCTAAAGAAATTACAGAGCTACCAGTATGTTTCCTGGAAACAGAGACAGATATCTAGCTGGTATAAAATAGCATGGCTTTGTTGACTTTACTGGATCTATGCAGAGTTATGCACCCACTGAGGAACTAGCCTAAACAATTTATCTGGGAAACAGAAAATGAAATGGAGAACAAATACAGAAATGGTGGAAGAAAGAGATATTAAAGAAGTTGAAAAACTCAGTTGGGACTCTGGTGATCTGGTTTCACTTCTTAGATATCCTACAGATTTTCTGCATGACCCCGAACAAGTCACAAGTGACTTTTGTCTCAGTTCTTCATGGTATTATAGAAAAAACACTTCCTTTCCTTCAACCTTTGCTTGATTTCTTCATTTAAATGGCAAGTTCTTTGGTGCAGATTATCATTGATTACATGAATGTAAAGTGAGCAGCACAACAGGGGGTGAGAGACTTTGAGGCCTCTAGGGGCTACTTACAAGTATTATGAAATGTTATTATGCTCACTAGAAGAACAGAGCTGAAAAAGGGGAATGAGGGTTGAAGTGAAACATTAAATAGGGGAAGAAAATTTGTGCACAACAACACAGGGTTTATTCTTGTTATACAGATAAATAGAAGAGAAAAGATATACAGCTTGATATATAGGAGAACATTACTGTTTAATACAGCACAAAGGGACAAAGTGGATTAGATTCCAAACCTGAAGAATATAAATTTTGGAAGATCATAACAGAGAATTACAATGGACAAAACAGAAAGAAGTAGGCCAGATTCTCCTCTATTTCTAGTTCTGGAGTATATCAGGAGTGACTTGGTTAAACATAATTGATTAAAATTGATGTCAGATTGCGTAAATAAGTGGATAAGCTGGTCAAATGTGGACAGAAATAAACAATATGGCAGAATGTGGTCAAGGTTGCATCTCATGTAGACACTGCTAGATTGGTGATGTTGACAAATAGATGTGTGAGGAAAAGAGAGAGTATAAGGAGCCATATTAGTTATAGTAAACTAGCCATCCTAAAACAGGAAATGAAGTGGTGTCACGGAGCGGGCCCTAGGAGCGGCCGTGATCTCTCTAGCACCCCCTACCATGCCAAGTTAACTGTTTAGCACCGTCAGTCTCGCCCGCCACATCTTGGTGTTATACATCTTTTAAGGGAGGCTGCCTTACTGTTCCTTATGACACGGTGCTCTGTTCGTCCTGGCCCCTATCCTATGAGGGGTGACCCGGTGCACCCCAGCCTTATGGGCTACGCATGCCTCCGACCTCCTCTTTAGCACGCCCCAAGCCTCACAGATGTACCGGACGTTGACTGGTCAGTTTACTCTTTGCGCCCTGACTGGCGCTCTTGGGCTTGCCACGCAACTGGCGCCTCCCGTAGACACTCTGGCCTTGTCGCTCAACCGGCGTCCTGGCCAACGCCCCTGGCCTTGTCACGCAACCGGCAACCTTACTGGCGCTCCCAAGCTTGTCACACAATTCATGCCCTTTTACCGGTTCCCCTGTATTCGCTAGCCCACTCAGGCCAGCTCACTATGCTTGCCCCTCTGGGCTTGTCTATACACTTGCCCTGCTGAGCTTCTCAATAAGTTTGCCCCTGCTGGGCTTCTCCCAGATAGGTAGTTCCCCACTAGGGTCTGTCTCACCATGGTCACCACGGGTCCCCCCCGTAGGGTTTGTCTCCGCACTCCCTGTGTTTTCACCCCGACTGGGCTTCGCCACAGTCACCGTATGCTTCCCCACGGGGTGCTACCCTGCTGGGGTTTCATCACCTGCCTCCCGCAGTAAGTTCCCCTCACTGGGGTCTTGTGCCCCCTCTGGAGCCTGTCCCACGCTCCTCGCGCTCCTCGCCCTCTCTGGAGCCTGTCCTGCACTCCTCGCGCTACTCGCCCTCTCTGGAGCCTCGTAAAATACTGCCCCGCAGGGCCAGGGTCACCAGGAACCCCCACACTCTTGGGTAGCTGCCCTGAAATTATCCCACTAGCCACCCCCACTGGGGTTGGGGTCGGGACACCCCCACACACAGCGCTCTCTACCACGCTAATTATCCCAATAGCCACCCCTACTGGGGTTTTTCATAGATTTCATAGACATTAGGGCTGGAAGGGACCTCGGGAGATCATTGAGTCCAGCCCCCTGCCCAAAGGGCAGGAAGTCAGCTGGGGTCATAGGATCCCAGCAAGATAAGCAGCCAATTTACTCTTGAAGGTGTTCAATGTAGGTGCTTGAACCACCTCCGCTGGCAGACTGTTCCAGACCTTGGGGGCTCAGACAGTAAAGAAATTCTTCCTTATGTCCAGCCTGAAACGGTCTTGCAGGAGTTTGTGACCGTTCAACCTCGTCATCCCTTGGGGCGCTCTGGTGAACAGATGTTCCCCCAGATCCTGGTGGTCACCCCTGATAAACTTATAGGTGGCCATCAGATCACCCCTGAGCCTACGCTTTTCCAGGCTAAAGAGTCCCATGGCTCTCAGCCTGTCATCATAAGATCTGTTTTCCTGACCTCTGATCATGCGCGTGGCTCTCCTCTGGACTCTCTCAAGCTTCTCCACATCCTTTTTGAATTGTGGAGCCCAAAACTGGACGCAGTACTCCAGCTGCGGCCTCACCAAGGCCGAGTACAAGGGGAGAAGGGGCCTCACCAAGGCCGAGTACAAGGGGCCACCCTGAAACACAGCGCTTTTTACCATACTGGGAGCACCCCCATCTTACTGGGGAGCTCCTAATGAGGCCTCCTCCATCCCCTACAGCCTCACCCGGTCCTCCAGTGTAACAATAACAAACTAGCAACATAAAGCCCTGAGCCAACCGGCTACAACCCAAAAGAAGCCGCCTGGCTATAACCTAAACTGTGCGCCACCTAGGCACTCCCTCAACTCTCTGCCAGGGTTCTCTTTACCCCCTCTCATCATTATACAAACGCTGGTGCGCTCTGGCGGCGCGGCGCGGCGCGGCTCGGCTCGGGCAGCAGCAGAGCTCCTGCTCCTTGGGCTGCCAAAGGGGAACTAAGTGTGGTCTTGGCCTGTCTGGTTATAAAGGCCAAGCCCTGCCCCCTCCTGGTCAGCTGACCCAATCTGTCGCCCTGGCAACCGCTAAGCCCCTATTACTTGCGCTAGTAGCAGGCACCCTTGTGCTCTGGTACACACCTTCCCCCTCAAATTTAGCACCCTCACCAGGAGCGGGGCACATAAGTGCCCTGTGACAAGAGGATAAGTAGAAGGCTGGCACACTTGCTCAGGACATAGTGGCCTTCTCTCCAGCACAGCAGAAGCATGCTGGAAACTGAAGGCTCATAAGAAGTACAGAATCATGCTTGGAGTATTCTCACCGGTGTAGTTATGGGTTTGGTATGTGATTGCAGGTGTGAGTTGGTGTGTCACACCAGGTTGTGGGCAGCCAGATCTGTGGCCATTTGGGGAACAAGGTGCCAACCTGGGTCAGAATGAGTTAGTGGAATCCTGTCATGGGTTGGGTCAGGAAGCCAGGAAGTCACTCCAAGAAGTTAAATCAGGAAGTTGAAGGGCCAGGCAGGACATGGAGTCAGAGGGCAAAGCCAGGATGGGTAGCCCAGAGATCAAATAAAGGGCAGGTAGAGGAGCAAGCCATAAAAAACAGCAAGGCATTCTGGATAGGAGTTGAGTCTTGGTGCTCTGCCACTTCCTTTTCCAGGTTGGAGGTTTATATGGGAGGGAGTGATAGGTTAGCTTACCCTAGTCAGCCACTCTGGTGACAGGGAGTGGGCAGATGAAGGTTTGTGGCTGGTTTGCTCAGTATGACTAGGCAGCTGGAGAGGTGGCAGGCTGGGATGTTTGGCTATGCTGGGCAGGCCAAGGCCCCAGGTTTGAGGCTACATAGGATATGGTTGGGTTCTGTAATGTCAGGACCCACTGCTGCTCTGGTATAAACAATCCCATTAATTACTTTTTTAAATGTATAGAACATTAAAATAAATCATATCACCTTATACACAAGCCCAATAAGTTACGTTGTTTTATAATTATTGTCAATGGTATTTATTTTCATAATGCTGCTACTTTTTCCCTCTAGGGCCTTTTCATATGAAATACTTCTAATATGAACTGATTTCTTCTGTCTCCAAGCATAGCTTTCAGATGTTAAACTGTCTATCCAATCCAATTCCATTTAACATCGTTAAAAAAACAAATTCTTCTCCTTCTCCCTGCTCCTCCTACCTTTCAGAAGTCTTTAATATGTCATGAAATGCTGTAACGAGCCTAATTTAGAATCTTTGTCTACTTTGTATACAGTACTCATAGTATGGTCAAAAGGCACATTTCTAGTCCCATTGTGCCAAGAATGCAAGGACCACAGATGGTGCTAAGGGCTCTGCTGGAAGTCACCAGACACACTTTTTGCATTTTAAAAGCACAAAAGCTATTAGATTGTAACACTCCTACTGGCATTTTCCCCTGCACCCTTAAAAGCAGAGTGCCTGCCTAGGGTGTCACATTATTGAGCAAGATCATTCTGTTACAGCTGGTCTTAAAAGTTCTCTTAGACCACAGAGAATTTTCATTTAATTCATTGGTGGTGCAGTTTTTAGAGGTCAAGCATCTCTTTAATGAAGTTTAATCATGGCCATTCTTTCTCTCTAAAGAGAAATATTTTTTAGTGAATGCCTAAAGAACACCCAGGCAAAAAAACTGCCTATAATGATATGGGTAGGACTACTGGAATATTACATGACTCAATGCCTCAGTCATATAAGTAGGGGTGGGAAGCAGGACCAACTCTGGCACCAATTTTGAAGAGGCACAAGAATAGTGTCTACCACTGCCCAGGGTGCAGAAACTGCTTGTTACCCCCTGCAAAGAATCTCCACAGGAACTGCTGCTAGAGGAGTTTGCTTCCAAATTGTTCCTATTGCAGTCTATGCCTTGAAGACAGTGGACACTTTAATATAAACAGGGTTTTTGTTTTACATTGGTTATTTCTATTTATATTGTGAAAGCAAATACAGGACCTAGTCAGAGAGGGTTACTGTACAAACACAACTGCTGCTCTCAGGTGGTTATACTAATTTATACTTTGCATTCCAGCACCTACTATAGATCCATTTGTGAATTAGGGTGTGGTTTAGATAGGTACTCTACAAAACCTCTATCCAAGAGGCATTCCTCACCTTGAAGAGTTTAAAGTCAGATTATAAGGCAAGCAAGGGGAGACAACAATAGCCTTAAGTTGTGGTCAGGGCACAGTAGCTGCTAAACAATTGGGTAGGGATCATGGCAGAAGAAGGTTTTGTAAAAGATAACGAAGCAGCTTTGTGGATGTTCATGGGGGGCACCTCCCCTACGTAAGGCCTAGGAATATTGCTTTTACTTAACAAGCAGGGGTGAAGAGTGGCAGTGTTGCCAGAACAGGAGGGGAAGTCAACATCTCAACAGTAAGAGATAAGAGGTGGGGTAGGGAGAGACAAAAGTACAAACAAGTGGTGTGTGTTCAATACAGTATAAAAGGGGAAGCTGGGAGATGGGCATGATAGAGTGACTACCTTTTTAACATATAAAGGCAGGACACATGCCCACCTATCCCTGCCTCTCCCTCCCTGCCTCTGCCAGAGGCATGGCTGGAGCAGAGCTGAGCAGAGTGGGTGTGGATGTGAGCTGCCCACTGTTGGCTTGGGGCTCCCTGCCCTGCTGCTTTTTGCCCTGAGAGCCTTGCACCAGCTGCATACCCTGTGCCCACCCAGCAGCAGCGGAGGGCACAACTCCATGCCACTACTGCCCCCACTGCTGCCGGGGGAGCAGGGGGCATGTCACCATGGCAGCATAGGGCTACCTGGGGGAGAGCAGCAGGGCAGGGAGCCCTGACCCTGCAGCAGGCAGCTCCCATCCACCCCTGCCCTACGCACAAATCGGGGGGGGGCACATGCCCCCCAATCCGTCCCTGGGGGATGCATGCAGCAGAGAGAGCTTCCCCCTTGCCCCGTGGATGAACCACCTGTGGCTCTGTCCTGCTCTATGCCCCAGGCCCATGCACCACCTTCACTGGGCAACACTTCCAGACCCTGGCCCACTTCCTCCCTCACTATGGGGGCCTTGATCTGCGCCCCCTGGGCCCCACAGGATGGGGTTCATCCAGGCAAGACAGGAGGTTTCAAGAATCTAAATATGAGGTAGGAAGAGCCTTGATGATAAATTTAATTGGGCCAATGGAAAGGAAAGGCTGAATCTCCTGGATGTTATTTGGGAAAATGTAGCAAAATATGGACATGGCCGGAATGAGGTCACTAGAGAGAGGATTGAAGAAAGCACACAGATAGGGATCCTGGTTTTCTCTGATAAAAAAATGGCAAATTCTCTAATAACTCCCCCCAAATCCATGATTAATATTAAAGGCCCCCAACAGCTCCCTCCTCCCCCAGCCCTGCTGGTGCCCCTCACTCCTCACACAACAGCCCCACTGACACAGACACATACATGCAGGCACTGACAGACATGCAGACATAGACACAAACACCCCAGCAGATGTGTGTGTGGGGGGGAAGATCAAGAATGGGGGGGAAGATTGGGGAGGCATACATGGATGGGGATGGAGTGCGCCTGGGGGCATGGTAGTGGCACCTCCCTTGGCACCTTCCCATACTTTCCTTCTTTTCCCGGGGGGGGAGTGGTGCACAGGGCACCACTGCCCCCCCACCTCAGCTCACTCTCTGTGCTTGCTCTCAGGAGCAGGGCAGGGGGGTGGGGGTGAGGGCAGTGGTGCCCCCTACAGGCTGCAGATGCACCGCCCTGCCGGCGGGGGCAGCCAGTTCACATGTGGTGGCTGGCATCACTACCACATTGCTGCTGCTGTGCTCCACACTGCTTTCCCATGGCTGGCTGCACATCCGGCTCTGCAGGCAAGTGACGTGGCAGCAGTGGTGGTAGTGCAGTGGTGGCCACCACATGCACCACCACCAGCTCCCTGCAGAAGTGCCTGCCTCGCTGGCAGCATGTGGATAGGGGCTGAGGGAATGCAGCATGGGACATAGCAGGGACAGGGGCAATGCAGTAGCAGTGCTGGCCATGACATGCAGACCACTTCCCCCCATCCAGGCAGTGCGTGTGTGGCCCACAGAGGGCCACCACTACCCTCACCACCCCCAGCCATGCTCCTGGGAGTGGGCATAGACAGCAAGCTGAGGTAGGGGGTGGGAAGGCACTGTGTGAGGCCAGTGGTGCCTGGTGCACCTTTCCACTGGGAAAGAAGTAAAGTTGGGAAAGCACTGAGGGTGATGCTGCCACTGCACCCCCAGGTGCGCTCTGTCCCTGACCACCTGGACTGAGGGAGGGGGAGGTATTAGGGGAAGCTCCACATGGAGTGCCTGCCTACTCTGTGGCATGTGGAACCACAGTAGTGCAGTATCAGCCATTAAGGGAAGCTGCACATGGAGGCACTGAGCCTGGTCGGGCTGATAGCACCACTCACAGTCTACATGCAGCCAGCCAAGCACTCCATGCCTTTCACCAACACCTCCCCACTTCTCAGCCACCAGCCAGCTCCCTGCAGCCAGCTTTCCTCCCAGCCATCTCAGCCCCCAGCCAGCTTCCCTCAAGCTCTGCCCTGCAACGCCCCAATTCCCTGCAAGTCCCACTTACCTAACCCTACAGGGTCCAGGAAGGAAAGTGAGCCTGAAGCAAGCCTTGGGACTGACCGAGAGCCTCAGGTCCCACCCTTCCCCCTTCTCCCTCCCCCTTCGGGCAGGGTTGGGGGTTCCCACCCTTTTTGCAATCAGCTCATGCCAACTGGAACTCTACCAGCCTGCAGAGCTCTTTGCAAAACTGGGAAATGCATGGGTTTCTCTGCTAAAAGGTAGAATTCACGTTTTCTCAGATAAAAATGGGAAATACATGATTTTCTCTGTTTTTCCATGGGAAATACAAAACCTGGATCCCTGAGATAATTTATCACAGTAATGGGGAGGCGGGGGGGGGGGTGTTACCCATTTTGCCTGAAAAAGAAAGGAGGAGAAGGGTTTTGACAGGGTGGGAAGAGATTAAGAACCCTGCTTTGTGTTCCTATAGGCCTATGCTGATGACTAGACATCCACAAGCTTAAAAAAAAATCAGGCCAACATTAAGACAAGAGGAAATGAGTAATAGAGACTATCACAGTTAATCTTGTTTATAAGAGTGTGGACATATGCAGGCTGTCTGTGTGTACAGTTAGCAGGTTTTGAGTGAGCTTTTTTTTTGAAAGATATAAACAAGAAATATTAATGCAGTTCATCTGCTCCTGCTCTTAATTTGTCAACTGCAGTCATTATTCTCTGTGGCATCATAATAATATCCATGGTAAATGACTGCAATGTTATAAAGTGTATGACTATAGGAGGAATAATCAGCAGGCAAACCTGAATCCCTCATTAATGGGCTTCTTTTCAAATGTATAAGCATTGAAGTAAATATTTTCCTTCTACTGAAAATATACAATATTAAAATTATTTCTGTACTGGATGTATTTTGCCATTTTACATTTCCATTGAGGCATAAATAATCTTTAAGCTATATGCAAAATGATACCTTAGAATTCTGTATTTATTATCTCTCATTGACTTCCATTTTCTATTAGCCCCACAAACCTACCTTAGAATCCATTAAAAATTAAACTGTATTCGCTACATTTGATAAATATCAATGATTAAGTCATAGGTGACAGATGATTCATAAATCAAAGTAGCATTTAACTCAATTTCCTATTGATTTCTCAGTGCTAACTGGAATGAAAAGCATCATTAACTTTCTTTGGTAGTGCTGGAGTGATGTTGTAGCTATGGTGGCAGACCAAATATACAAGAGGTAAAGACTTCTGTGGGTGATATCTTTTATTGGACCAACCACATAGTTGGGATAGGCTTAGACAAGCCTTGCATTGCATTCATCCACAGAAATCCTTGATTGTCGCTTAAACTTTCTTCATCAATATGGACTGGCAGAATATACTAATTGAATATACCCCAGGAGCAGAATCACTCTGTAAAACAGGTACTGTCTGTCCATCTATCTATCTATCTATCTATCTAGTTGTGCGTGTGTGTGTGTGTGTATGTGTGTGTGTGTGTGTGTGTGACACTAGATAAAAACTGTACCTGTCTCATATATATATAAAACAGGTACTGTTTTTGTCTAGTCACATTTCTAAGATTAACCCCATTTAATGCTCTGTTTGTGGGTAGTGGAGACACAAACAAGTATATGCCTACTTTCTAAACAAAGAATTCTATCTTGGGACATCTTAAAATGATATGCTAGCCTGTCTAACATTTGGCTAGGAGGAAAATGTAAGGATGTTTTGAGGTGCAGTCATTCCACGTAATCTGTTTTTCAGGGAACTTTTTTACCTTCTCTTCAAAGGCCTACAGAGTCTGACGGGCAGGTTCTTGTGTGGTGAGAGTATTGTCCAGAAAGACCCAGAAATAATATCATTATGGGAACCATTATGCACTTATATTCTGGTCCAGCTATCACATTATCAAGTAGGGAATAAATAAAGCTATCTAAAGAACTGACTTGTCAATTGAAAGCAGAGTTTAGAAGCAGTTTTTTCCCCCCCTTCTCCAGTCAGTGAAGGAAACTGCTCTGCTTGCTTTTAAGCAAACCTATGAAGACATTTGTGTAAAAGTACTATAGGTTAAGGATTATGCAAACCTCTCAATTATTTGCATGCCCTAAGAAACAAATTGGCTGGCAGCTTCTCATAATTTGGCAAGTGTATCAGCAAAAATGACCACATGGCGAGTGTGCATTTGATAAACTTCTGCAGTTTATGATGGAGAAACAACACAATTCCAAAAGGTTCTCAGTTCTTTTTAGAATATAATTAACAAATATGGTTGTTCAATTATGCCACTCAAAACTCCTGAGATAGCAAAACAGGTGGAAATATTTATAAGAGGCACTAGATTTTGTGCATGTCTTTCCTTTCCACAGCCCAGGAATTCTACAACAGCAACCTCATATATAGCAAAGCAAATTATCTTATGAAAGGGTCCTTTATCACCAGGGATATGGGTTTTCCATTTCCCAAGGAAAAACAGAAAAAAACCTCAGATTTTTCCCTTTTAACAGACAAAAAAACCCAGTGTTTTCATTTCAACAGCGATATCCATGGATTTTCCATTTTTGTAAAGAGCTCTCTGCAGGCTGGCAGAGTTCCAGCCTGCAAGAGCTTCTTGCAAAAATGGCAGCAAACCCTAAGCCCTGTCCCAAGGGGGAGCGAGAAGGAGAAGGTGCAGGACCTGAGACTCTCAGTCATCTGAGGCTTGGCTCACGCTGGCTTTCCCTCCTGGAGCTTTTGAGGTAAGTGGGGCTTGCACGGGGTTGGGGGCCGGCTCAGGACCCCCTCCAGTGGGGCTGGGGTTTGGGGATGAGGGGCACTGGCAGGGCTGAGGGAAAAGCCAGTGGCTGGGGTGGGGGGCAGGGTAGAATTGTGTGGGTGGGGGATGAGAGAGCAGGGAGGTGTCCATGTCGAGCATCAAGGACAATAAAAAGTCCTTTTTCAGATATATGGGGAGCTGGAGGAAAAGCAAGGGCAACATTGCTAAACCAGATGGTACAACTGACAACTGACGCCCAGGAAAAAGCCAACCTACTAAATGGGCACGTTGCATCAGTCGCACAGGACGCCCCTGCCCATTAAGGGACAGGGAGGCCTGAGTGAGGGAAATTCCTTGCCCTCCATCAATGCTGACCTTGTGAAGGAACACTTTGAGAGGCTGGACACCTTCAAGTCATCCAGCCCTCACAATCTGCACCCCAGGGTACTCAAGGAGCTAGTTTACATCATAGCTCAGCCCCTGGCATGGATCTTCGAGAACTCCTGGTGCTCTGGTGAAGTGCCTGAAAATTGGAAGAAGGCCAATGTGGTATTTATCTTCAAGAAAGGGAGGAAAGTCGATCTGGCAAACTACAGGCCCCTCAGTATGACCCCCATCCCAGGGAAGACCTGAGAAAAGATTATCAAAGAGGCAATTCTTAACAGACTGGCCAATGGCAATGTCCTGAGGAATATCCAGCATGGGTTTGTTGTGGGTAGGTCTTGCTTGACCAATCTCACTTCCTTCTATGACAAGGTGACCTATCACCTGGACAAGGGAGAGGAGATTGATGTCATATATCTTGACTTCAAGAAAGCCTTCAATCTGGTATCCCTGATCACCTCTTGTCAAAACTGGCCAACTGTGGCCATTTTAACTTCTTGTTCCCCTTTATTATATTTCCTTAAGAGTAGGTGTGTAAAAGGGCTTGAGATTTGTTCTGGTTACTGGGAAGGACTATGCTTTGGCAAATGTCCATCACAGTCTATCAGCCCACTTAACTAATTTGCTTAAGGTATGCCACACAGGGGAGCAATATAGCTAGCACCACATGTGTAGTCACCATCGTAGTTGGGTCACCCGATGGCAGTTTCTAGCATGAGGGCAGGGCATGGTTCAGAGAAGACAGCATCACTACTCCAGGCTTCATGAAGTTCCAAATCCTTCTTGATTTGTTTAATTCCCCTGATAAGCACAAAGACCACTTTACTAGTGGGAAAGCCCTCATATTATCTTACATGCAAAAGTTACAGCTATGACATCCTGACTGGCAAGCAGTAATTTAGAGGAAAACTTTTCAACCTGGTAACCTAAACTCCATTTCCAGAATTTGCCATTGTCTTCACAGACATCTCAAGCTTATCTGTATTTATGTTTAAGGAAGTTACACTTCCATATTTATATACCCAGTTATCTATTCTGCATAAGGGCCTGTTTATGCGTGGAAATGTGTGGTTTTTTTCATATATAAGTAGTACATATTTAGTTTTTTTCAGATATGATTTAAATGACATGTTTTTGCTACATTTGGCTCAGGGAAAATTTTTTCAGCTTCTTTAAGATCACAGGATAACAGGAAAGTAGAGCTAGAAGGGACCAGGTCAGGTAGTCCAGCCCCCTGCTCAAGGCAGGATTGTCCCTGATTAAACCATCCCAGCCAAATGTCTGTCTGACCTTCTGTTGAAAACATCCATGGATGAAGATCCCACAGTTTCTCTTGGTAGCCTATTCCAATGCTTGACCACACTTGTTATCAGAAAGTTCCTCCTAATCTCCAACCTAAATTCCCCTGGTGTAACTGAAGGCCATTGCTCCCAGTCCTGCCCCCTACAGTTACAGAGAAAAGCCCAGCTCCATCCTCTCTGGAATAATCCTTTAGGTATTTGAAGACTATTCTTAAATCCCCCTCCAGTCTTCTCTTCTTCAGACTAAAGAACTCTAGTTCTTTCAGCCTGTCCTCATAAATCTTATCTGCAAGGACCCTAATTACTTTTGTTGCCCTGTGCTGGGGTCTTTGGACTGATCCCCAAACCTGATACAGTACTTTAGGTGAGCTCTCACTAGTGCTAAATAGGGCAGAAGAATCACTTCCTTTGATTTGTAAGTGACACTCCTGATAATACAACTCAGTTTGCTGTTGGCTTTGTTTGGGAACAAGAGCATGACATTGGCTTATATTCAGCTTTTACTGTAACCCCCAGGTCTTCTCTGCAGTGCTGCAGCCTAGCCAGTCATTCCTGGGTCTTTACTTGAGCATGCAATTATTCTGTCACAAATGCAGGACTTCGCATTTGTCCTTCTTGAATGTCATCTGATTAGAGAAATGATCCACAATCAATCTTTCCAGATCATCCTGGATCCTACCCCCACCCTCCAGAATGTCTGCAACTTCACCCAATTTAGTATCATCCACAAACTTGCTAAAGGTATACAGTTGGATCTCAATTTACATGGTGGTTATGTTCTTGAAAAAGCACTGTGCAAATAGAAATTGTGTAAAAAGATACCAAGGTTGTATGGGAAATAAAGGTTTAGGTTCCAGTTGTGGCCAATAATTTGGCTGGTAAATGCCCATGCAGGTGCACAGCTGCAGCACAGCATGCAGGCCATGAGGAGCAGAGCCCGGCAATTTGGAGAGCTGCATGCAGCTGGTAAATCTGGTGTAGTCAAAGGGGAAGGGGAAGGGAAGGGAAGGGAAGGGGCATGGGGGGGCAGATCAAGGCCCCCACAATGAGGGAGGAATGGGGAAGGGGCAGGGGGAAATGCTGCCCAGCCGGGATGGGCATGGGACAGAGCCACAGCTACTCCAGGGGACATGGGGGAGGCTCCTGCTGCTGTATGTACCCTGGGAGGGCATGGTGGGGGTATGTGCCCTTGGATCTGCACGGGGCAGGGCAGGCAGGCTACAGCTGCAGGCTAGATCCAGGGTGCAGGCTGGGCTTGGGGTGAGTGCCAGTGGTGCTGGGTGAGGGGTTATGGGTGGGGGGGAGCTGCAGCCACCCCAAATTTTGCCATAGGCCCCCATAGTGCTGCTGCCTTCCAGTGCTGCTGCCATCCGCTCCAAGCCCATCCTGGTTCAGCCCCTGCTGAGAAAAGCCCTGCACAGCCCCATCTCCAGTCTGCAGCTGCAGCCCACCCTGCCCCACACCATGCAAATCCAGCCCCCCACCCTGTGCCCTCCCAGGATGTTTGTTTCTCCCCCGCCCCCTCCGCAACCCTGCAGATTGACCTCTATCCTGGGGAAGGTCTTTAAACAAAAGGTTGGGCTGTAGACCTAGTTCTGCCTCTTTTACCAATAGACAACCTGAAAGGTTGCCTAATCCAGGTAACAGTCTAATATTGTTTAATATCTTCATTAATGATTTGAATAAAAGGATTCAGTACAGCCAGGCCTCGGTTTACACGGTATTTGTTTGCATGATTTAATTGTGACCCTTTATTTTTGTACATGGTATGGATTCACTTTTACACAGTGCAGCACAGCCACTAAGATGCGCAGATGCATCTAGAATCAGCTGGTCGCTTCCCACCACCGCTCCACCATACTCCTTTCAGTTTAGCTGGTAAGTGTGTTGTGCTGTGGTAGAAGGGGAGGGGAGAGGGAAGGGGCATGGGGGAACAGATCAATGCCCCCCATGGTGAGGGAGGGAGTGGGGCAGGGGCTGCCCTGCCAAGGCATAGCAAGCATGGGACAGAGCCATGGCTCATCTGCAGGGTTGGGGGGGCGGGGCTTACCATCTTAAAGGGGCAGAGTGTGGCCTCCAGTGTTATTGCTATGGTTATTACATTGTAGCCCAGGGGCTTGTGTTTTTGTTGTCCTTTGAATCGGTGGACCAGGATGAGGCTAATTAGGGAGGAAGAGACCTCATTGGGGCACACTACTGGGTAGAGCCCGAGGTCCAGAGAGGGTGCCACTATAGGGCTGCAGAGCGCTAAGGGCCAGAGAGAGTGCAGTAATAGAATCTTCTGAGCCCAGTGACCACAGCCTCCCTATTTATTACCAACAAGACATGGCAGGAAAGAGAAGAAGGTACCTGTATGGCAGATTTGCACGGTCATGGAGCCCTAAGGACATCATGGACATCCCTGGGGACCTCACATTGTGATCATCTATGGAATAACATTGGAAAAAGTAGAAATATAGAATAACTTTCAAATAATAACTGAATAAAAATATTAAACACAAATGATCTTGACCCCAGGGAGTGGAGGAACATAAATCCTATTGCCACATGGAATATACACACCTAAAAGTGTCATGGACAGTGGTGAAACCAGCCTGGAAGGGAAGGGGCTTGCCCAGCCCAGTTCCTGAGCCACAGTTGAAGGCTTCCCAGGAACAGCATGGGGATCACTGGGGCCTGGGTACAGGTGCCGGGAGCAGAACAGCAAGGGATGGCACTGCTTAGAACCAGAAAGCAGCCAGTAGGACAGCTGCAGCTGGACCCATGTCCTGGTGCTGGGACAGAGCTGCTGCCAGGAGGGAGCCACTGGGGGCAGGGAGGGGCTGTGGGTCAGGAGTGAGGGACTAGGGCATGGGCAGGGGCAGAGCACTAGCATCCCAGTGCTGCTTAGCACCCCACATCCTCGTGAGCAAAGGGGTCAGGGACAGCTCTGGTTTTTCTATGATAAAAAAATGAAAAGCAAACACCAAAGTGTATAGACATTTAGAAATAATTTTATGATGATGTTTGTGGCACCGGTAGGCTTCCAAATTGCTTTACAATTGTAAATATACCAATAAAACATTGCCCAGCTGTTTTTTCTATATAGTGGTGTTTCATTTTAAAATCACAGAAGAACATGGATTGTTGGTATTTTAATGAGAAAATTTGGGGGGGGTTTTATCAGAGAATTTGCAATTTTTAAACAGGGAATACCAGGATCCCTGCTGGTCAGGCAAGTGGCGGAACCTGGGCAGAGGAGCCCTAGCACTGGGGACCCAGCTGGTGGAAGGCAGACAAGGTGACTGACCGCCTGGCCATTTGGGGCCAGGAGGACATGCTTCAACAGTTCAAAGTGGGCCACTGCAACGAACACATCTTCCGAGTGATAGCTGTCTAGATGGCAGAGTGGGGGCACCAGAAGACATGCCAGCAGTGTTGCATGAAGGCCAGCTGTGAAGGCCCCCTGGAAGCTGGCCCAGAGGTGCAGAAGGCTCTGCTACAGTGCCCATACCACAGCCCAGGTGGCCATGTGATCTCTGTCTGGGTCTGGCAGGTGCACAGCCATGGGGCTGCACGTCCAAGGGGCCAGATGCTGTCTCAGGTGGCAGCAGGTCACAGCCAGGCAGCAGCCCTCACTGCTAAACTGCTGCAGCGGGTAGAGGGCTCAGGGGCCACTCCAGGTTAGGGTTGCTTCAGCAGTCCAGCTGGCACAAGGGGCTAATGCTCCCAGATACCAACTGGCCAGGCCTCAGCAGTTCCCTAGCTTGCTCACCAGGACAGCTTTTTATACTGCTGAGGCCAGCACCTGTGCTGGCCCCAGCCTCTAGCTCCCCCTGGCTGAAGATCTGGGAGGAGCTGGGCAGGGCAAGTTTGCCCCAAGTGGCACAATTTGCCCCAAACCAAAATGCATGTTCAGGCACATGTTCTGAGGTACAAATTCCCAGCACAAATTTGTGCCACTGTTATTTGAGCTGCTGCAAGTGTACATGCCTGCATATGTGGATGTGCCCGTTGTGAGTGTCCAGATGATCATGGACATTTGCTCCCCCAGGGACAAGTAGCAGCGGCACACCATGTGCCACCACTATTGTCCCTGGGAAACGCCCATGCCACACGCACTTTTCTCCACAGCAAGTTACTCAGGTAGGCACTGGGAGGGCCGCAGCAACCTTACCTGGGGTCCTGGGGGCCTCCCAGGGCTGCAGCAGCGGCTATTTTGCCATGCAGAGCCTGACCAGCAGCCACAGAGCCACAGCACAGCTCCGGGTAGCCCAGCTTCGCTTTTGAGCGGCGTGTGCTGCTTGTGTGTGTGCTGTTCAGAAAAAAAAAGTGGAACAGTGCGCGCACAGGTAGCATTCCTTTGCAGCGCAGACATCTAAATGTGTGTTTTGTGGCATTGCAGACATGTTTGCAGCACCAAATATGCTCACGTGAATGCAACCATTGAGTTCGTTGGGTCTGATAATTAGATGATATTCACAATGATCAAGCTCTATATCTGATTATTGCAACTATTGCTTTTTCCTCTCCCCATGTAGTATGGCTTTCTCTACATCCTTGTGCTGCACAGCCAGCGGGATATGGAATCTGAAGTGGCTGACCATCAAACAAAACTTGTGTCCTTCTCCCTGCAGCAGATTTTGAATAGGGCAGTGACCTTTTTCTAGTGGATGGCAAAACACAGCTGTTGGAGATGTGACATCACAACCAACTAGCGGAACCCAGCAATGCTGGTATAATTAAGCAATAGTGATTGAGGTGTAGGGCATTTCTCAGGGACTGATAACCAGTTGGGAGGAACTAATGGTCCAGAATGTGTCCTGGATAATTAACTCCAACCAGTTATTAATCCCCAGAAAATGTTTTTCACTGAGGCTGTTGCTGCTATTTTAAAATGGCAGGGTTTTTTTCTCTTTAAAACTACCTGTTTATTGCCAACCACATTAACAGAATACACAATGGGAGAGACATGTTCCTACTAGTCCCTTACAAGATAGATCCTTGAGTGTAATGTTGTCTTTTCTTCCTGCACTCATTTTGCGTGTAAGAGGGTGCATGTACACAAGACGCTATGGCGCCATAGCAACATGCTATAGTGCCGTAGCATCCACTGGCAAAAACCGTGATGCCACCGCTGTTTCCATAGCAATGCACTCTCTCACTATTGTGCATTGCTACAGTGACATAGTGGCCAAAAATTACTGTGCGCTGCTGGCATGGTGCAATATGGGGTGTTACTGCACCATCTCTTAGTACTTCTAAAAGGAAGTACTAAAAGATGGCACAGTAACAACAGCACTGTATGGCCATGTGTAGACATGCCTAGAGGGATTCATAACATTCCCATTCCTCAGTGTGCATTATCTTGATGTGAGATCCAGAACTACTCATCTTATCTGGCTGTGCATCATGCTACCAGCATACCTACTGGGCCAGCCCCCTGTGGCATCATGATAGCTTAGTTCCACATGAGAGTTGCAGTTTTCTCATTTTTCATTAGTAATACATAACAGAGATGAGATTTAAATGACTTATGTTATCTTATAATATATTCATGCTGAATTTTGTTCAAGGAGTCCTGTAATTTAGAAGCTAAAATTAATTATTCCATAAAGAGAGCTATCCCACAAATATTTCTAAAATATAAATAATACATAAAGCAAATAAACAGCTATTTATAGAAGACAAAAATGTAACTAGAGAAGTTATTGATGAGTGTGCCACTATCAGAGAAACTCAATAACATTACCAAGTAAATCACATCCACAGCCTTTTACAGTTTCCCAACAATAATGGAAGCAGGCCTCTTATTTTTAGTTAGGCCAATAAAAAGGGTTGTGTACAGCTTTATGCATGTTTTAAAAATATTATTTCTATTTGATACTGTGACAGAGAAACACTGAAATCATCTTACTCAAAGCTAAAAAATCTTTTTAATCACTCTCTTAAAACATCAGAGACAGCCTTTTGAGATCAGCATCAATTCAAACACTGTCGCAGGACACGCATGCTAAGAATCAAGAATAAAATCACTTTTTGTGAAACTCCTTTGACTTTGTTAAAATTACAGTAGGCATGAATTTGGCTGTAATTATGAGGAGGAAAACAAACTATCACTGAGGATGTTAAAGTACCACACTTAAGTCTCAGTATTTATCACATCCATTGATTAAAAATTACCAGTAAATGCCACATCCTCTTTGGAATTTTAATCCTTTAGTCAGCAGTGAGAGTATAAAGGAGAAACTATTATGAAGGGCACACAGGGATGAAGAGTAATGGAGGAAGAGAGTAAGGTCTCTTATCCAGCAAGTGCATACAAGACATCCCCAGAGCAACTTTCTGTGAAAACTTATTGTTATGTGGCTACTGTTTGAGAGAAATGTTCATTTGAGTCATCATTAATGTCTCTGGGAGCAGCAGAGCAACAATGAAGAAGTTTTCAACTCCTGATGGCTAGGAGAGGTATTTAGAGATTTGCTTTTGGGAATTGGCTTGTAAGTAAAGTAGATATTGCATTAGAACAATAGTCCAGGGAAATAGCAAGGGTTAAGTGGTTTCTAAAAACCTGTGTGTGACAGTTTCCTACAAGGCCCACTGTGTCTGCAGTGGGCATCTGCAGGCTAGGAAATTGAAGATTTGCACCACACTGTTCCCTAAAGTAACATGAACTGTGGACACATCTATGTGTAAAAATCCTCCAGGGTGTGCTTTCTCTAAAGTAATTTATTTTAGAGTAAACCCACCCTGGGTAGGCACCTACATATGTGGGGGAGCAGAAGCAGATTTGCTACTTATGGTAGAAGTCTACTCCCATCCCTGCCGGCCCTGCACTGGCCCCCTGCAGCAGCCAGGAGGAGCTCTAGGCTCCCCTGGGGTTCTAGTTCAGGAGCTGGCAGGGAGCATGGGGCTAGGAGATAGCTGTCTCCTGGCAGAGTACTGGAAGATTGTTCCCTGCCCCCAGGAGCTGCCTGCTGCCAGGATGGACTCTGCCACCAGTCCTGAGGTAGGGAACAGTTTTCAGTCCCCTCTGCACAGGAGCACATTTTCTACTGGTCAGCCATCTACACATGCTGTGCTATGCAGTAATTTTCATAGATTTCATAGACATCAGAGCTGGAAGGGACCTTGGAAGATCACTTAGTCCAGCCCCCTGCCCAAAGGGCAGGAAGTCAGCTGGGGTCATAGGATCCCAGCAAGATAAGCAGCCAATTTACTCTTGAAGGTGTTCGTTGTAGATGCTTGAACCACCTCCAATGGCAGGCTATTCCAGACCTTGAGGGCTCGGACAGTAAAGAAATTCTTCCTCATGTCCAGCCTGAAATGGTCCTGCAGTAGTTTATAACCGTTCGACCTCGTCATCCCTTGGGGCGCTCTGGTGAACAAATGTTCCCCCAGAAACTGGTGGTCACCCCGATAAACTTATAGGTGGCCATCAGATCACCCCTGAGCCTACGGTTTTCCAGGCTAAAGAGTCCCGTGTCTCCCAGCCTATCATCGTAAGATCTGTTTTCCTGACCTCTGATCATGCGTGTGGCTCTTCTCTGGACTCTCTCAAGCTTCTCCACATCCTTTTTGAAATGTGGAGCCCAAAACTGGCTGCAATACCAGCTGCGACCTCACCAAGGCTGAGTACAAGGGGAGAAGGACATCCTGGGATTTGCTTGAGAAACATCTATGGATGCAAGCCAGCATTTTGGTCGCTTTAGTAACCACAGCATCGCATTGCAGGCTCATGTTCATCTTGTGGTCAATACTGATCTCCAAGTCTCTTTCTTCTGTAGTGCTAGCCAGCATAGCACTGCTGAGCCTATAAGGATGCTGCAGGTTTTTCCTCCCAGGGTGGAGAACCTTGCATTTTTCAGTGTTAAACACCATGAGGTTCTCATCTGCCCATTTGCTGAGCCTGTCCAGGTCAGCCTGGATCGCTCACCTGTCTTCTGGTGTGGATGCTTTGCCCCAAAGTTTGGTGTCATCGGTGAACTTGGCCAGTCCGCTTCTGACTCCAATGTCCACATCATTAATGAAGATGTGGAACAATATGGGTCCAAGGACAGAGCCTTGAGGGACCCCACCGGTCACAGGGCACCATGATGATTGACTTCCATCAATTACTACCTTCTGGGTCTGACCATGGAGCCAGTTTCCTAGCACGTGGATTGTGGTGGACCCAAGACCAGAACTGGCCACTTTTGCCAAGAGGAGATCATGGGATACCAGATTGAAGCCTTTCTTGAAGTCAAGATATATGACATCAATCTCTTCTCTTTTGTCCAGGTGATAGGTCACCTAGTTGTAGAAAGAAATGAGATTGGTCAAGCAAGACCTACCCACAACAAACCCATGCTGGCTATCCCTTAGGATGTTGGTGTCGGCCAGTCCATTAAGGATGGCCTCTTTAATAAATTTTTCTAAGATATTCCCCGAGATAGAAGTCAGGCTGATGGGCCTATAGTTAGCCGGATCCACTTTCCTCCCTTTCTTGAAGATAGGCACCACATTGGCCTTCTTCCAGTCCTTGAACACTTCACCAGAGCACCAGGAATCCACAAAGATCCATGCTAGGGGCTGGGCTATGATGCTCGCCAGCTCCTTGAGTACCTTGGGGTGTAGATTGTCAGGGCCGGCTGACTTGAAGGTATCCAGCCTCTTGAGGTGCTCCTTTATGAGGTCAGCATTGATGGAGGGCAGGGAAACTTCCTCACCCGGATGTCCCTGTCCCATAGCAGGCATGGGCATCCCATGGGACTGATGAAAGACTGATACAAAGTGCCCATTTAATAGGTTGGCTTTTTCCTGGGTGTCAGTTGTCGGTTGTCCCATCTGGTTCAGCAGGTGTCCAATGTTGCTCTTGCTTTTCCTCTGACTCCCCACATATCTGAAAAAGGACTTTTTATTGTCCTTGATGCTCGAAGCTAGTTGGAGTTCAGTTGCAGCCTTGGCTTTCCTGGTTTGCTCCCTGCAGGACTGGACCAGTGCAGAATATTCCTCCTTGGAGGTGAATCCCATCCTCCATCCTTTGTAGGCCTTTCTTTTCAGCCTCAGGAGGTCTTCTAGATCCCTGGAGAACCAGGGCGACTGCTGTGCCCTCTTGCTGGCTTTCCTCCAAGACGGAATAGAATTAGCTTGTGCAGTGAGGATCGCTCCCTTGAGAAGCAACCACTCATCCTGAACTCCTCTCCCCAGGTTGGTTGTGGTCCCTTAGGGCCTGACTGACAAGCCTCCTGAGCTTGTCAAAGTCAGCTTTCCTGAAGTCAAGGACTTCCGTGTTGCTGACTGACTTGCCAGCTTTACGGCAGATGGTGAAGGTGATCAGCTCATGGACGCTGTCACCCAGCTTCCCATCGATCACTAGGTTGCCAATTAGGCGACCTATAGCCAGTACCAGGTTGAGCAGCACTTCACCTCTCAGCCTGTAGACTTCTTGAGTCAGGTAAAAGTCATCCACGCATGAGAGGAAGCTTTGTGACTGCTCGTATTTTGCTGAGTGATCCTCCCACAAGATGTCTGGGTAATTGAAGTCACCCATGACAACCATGGTCCTGGAGCATGCGGCCTCAGCCAGTTCTCAGGCAAACTCCTGGTCAAGCTCTTGACTTTGGGTGTGAGGTCCATAGTAGACTCCCACTGTTGTATCCCCTGTGCTGTGTTCCCCACAGATTTTGACCCAGAGGGTCTCCAGTCATCCACCCTGGTTGCAAACATCAGCTTGCAGGGATGCATAGCTTTCCTTTACATAGACAGCTACACCCCCGCCCCTTTTATCCATTCAATCACTCTTGTACAGGGTATAGCCATATATACCATGGTCCAGTCATGGTTGGAGTCCCACCAGGTCTCTGTTATCCCTATGATGTTGTAATTATTTGTGTTAAGCAGGAGGATGAGTTCCTCCTGCTTATTCTCCAAGCTCCTGGCATTTGTGTACCGGCAGGCAAGTGTCTCCTTGGGGGTTCTTGCCTTGCCCACAGATTGTACCAGAGCTGGGGCAGGGGTGGGCTCCCTTAAGAGCCTTGGCAAGGGAGCTTTGCAAGGGTTGCTCAGTGGGCCAGCAGTGGTGGTAGTCCCCACGTCCCCCAGCGGGCTTAGTTTAAAGCCTGGTGGAGCAGGTCATCCAGTTTGGCTGAGAAGAGCCTCCTCCCCAGTGAGAGAGGTGGAGGCCATCTCTTCCCAGCAGCTTGTTGCCTCTCTTGCCAAAGAGCAGGCTGTGGTCATGGAAGCCAAGCCTTCCTGATGACACCAGCACCTCAGTCTTTGGTTGACTACCTGGATCCTCCTCTCCCTCCCTGGCTCCTCCTCTCCCTCCTCAGCCCATGCCCCAAGACTGGGAGGATCGAAGAGAACACCACCTGTGCCCCCAGACCCTTTAAGCCCTGCTCCCAAATCCCTGTAGCACCTCTTGACCTGGCTGGGAGCGCTCCGAGCCGTGTCACTGGTGCCCACATGAATAAGGGGCATAGGATAGTGGTCTGTGGGCCGGAGGAGCTTAGGGATCTTCTCCACAATGTTTTGGATACGAGCCCCCGGAAGCAGCAGACTTCCCGGGCTCAGGAATCAGGGCGGCAGATTGCCCCCTCAGGGCGGCAGATTGCCGCCTCAGGATGGAGTCTCCCACAACAAACACTTTATGTTTTGTCTTGGGGAGAGTGGGGGCAGTAGCTGCAGTTGGGCCTGTGTTGCCTGTGGGAGCTGGCAACTCAGCAGCTTCTGCTGGAGCAGTAAGAGGTGTGTACCTGTTGCTAAGCTCCGGCAGGGCAGGGGCCTTGGTCCGGCGGGCCTTAGGGCCCTTGACCACCTTGGTCCGTGTCCCTGACTGGACAGAGTGGGAGGTCCCGGAGTCCTCCTTTGTCCTGGAGGGAGACGGTGGTCTACCCTTCGGCTCCTGGGGGAGAAGGGCCTGGTAGTAGGAGTCGATCTCCTGCTCACAGTCCCTGATGGCACACAGTTTCTGGACTGTGGCCTGGAGCTCCTCCAGCTGGCATGCCAGAGACCCCAAAAGGGAGCAGAGCCTGCAAAAGGGACAGGCAACCCCCGCAGCCAAGAGCCATTAGCAAATTTACTCATGATTAGAGCAAATTACTGTATAATGTTTGTAAGTGTAGACAGTGACACTTATTGTATAGTAATTAGCTCTAATTTTGAATAAAGCATCTCATGTAGACATACCCAGTATACTCATAACAGATATAAAGGACTCTGCAGCACTGGTAACAGGTCACAGTGCCCAACTGCAGAGTCATTGGGATTTCTAGTTTTGATAGACAGACCAATTTTGGAGGTTGGGGCATGTCCAAATTAAGACACTGGTAAATGACCAAGGTAAGATGTGTGCATGTGACCATTTTGTTGAAACAAAGAAATATGCTGACTAGACAGAACATGGACAGTATAATGACCACAGGGAAACCCGTCAACAGCACCTGGAGATGAAAAGTCATCAGAGGAGAGAAGGGATACAAAAGAAGGATTTCAGAGCAGCAAAGGGCCCTAAAGGGGAAAACCAAGGCCACCATGGACAGAGGACATATCCCCAGCCCATCTCACCCAGCCCACTGGGAAGGGTGGGCTTCAGCCCTTGACCTCCAGGCTGCTGACATTCAAGAAAGAACCACAGGGTGACACTCATGTCCTAGCCAGACATACTTTCCCTCTGTGACAGCTTTAGGACTGGTAGATACAGAATGGGAGGAGAGGGGGATGGGAAGGGAGCTATTTTCTTTGCCTTGCCTCCATTATTTGTATCTGCTGTCACTGTGCATCAATAAAATTTGCCTATTATTGAATGTAAAAAGTCGTGGTTGGTCTGAGGGTTTGGGTTCTTCCAGAACAAGATATCTGGGTGAAATCCAGTGCCAACAACTCCAGGTTTGAAAGGTGAAGAAATTCAACAATTTGGGGGGAAGTTGCTATTGAGGTATGATTACACAGCATTGGACAGGGCTATATTAGACATACCTGACCCATCAGGACCAATTTATTCATAGTTTCATAGTTTGTAGGGTCAGAAGGGACCTGAGCAGATCATCAAGTCTGACCCCCTGCCATGGCAGGAAAGAGTACTGGGGTCAAACGACCCCAGCAAGGTGTTTGTCTAGCCTCCTCTTAAAGACCCCCAGGGGAGGAGCCAGCACCACTTCTCTTGCAAGTTGGTTCCAGATCCTAGCCGCCCTGACAGTGAAGTAGCGCCTCCTGATGTGTAATCTGAATTTACCCTCTGCCAGCTTGTGACCATTATTTCTAGTCACTCCTGGTAGTGCTCAGGGGAACAGGGACTCCCCCCCCAATGCCTGCTGGTCCCCTCTGACTAGTTTGTAACAGGCCACTAGATCCCCCCTCAGCCTTCTCTTGTGGAGGCTGAACAGGTTCAGGTCCCGTAGCCTCTTCTCGTAGGGCCTGCCCTGCTGCCCCTGATCATGAAAGTGGTCCTCCTCTGCACTCTCTCCATGTTGTCCACATGCCTCTTGAAGTGCAGCACCCAGAACTGGACGCAGTACTCCAGCTGCAGCCTGACCAGTGTCACATAGAGGGGGAGGATCACCTCCTTGGACCTGCTTGAGATGCATCTGTGGATGCATGACAAGGTGCGGTTGGCCTTCCTGACTGCATCCCCACACTGCCGGCCCATGTTCATCTTGGCGTCAATGATGACTCCAAGATCCTTTTCTGCCTCTGCACTGATGAAAAGGGAGTTCCCCAGCCTGTAGGTATGCTGCTGGCTCTTCCTCCCCAGGTGCAGTACCTTGCACTTGTCAGTGTTGAAACCCATCCTATTCTCATCCACCCACCCCTGTAACCTGTCTAGGTCTGATTGCAGCCTATTCCTCCCTTCTAGCGTGCCCACATCCCCCCACATCTTAGTGTCATCAGCAAATTTGAACAGGGTGCTTTTTACCCCCTTGTCCAAGTCACTGATGAAGATGTTGAACAGTGCGGGCCCGAGGACCAAGCCCTGTGGAACCCCACTGCCCACATCCCTCCAGGTCGAAAATGACCCATCCACCACCACTCTCTGGGTGTGGCACCTCCAGCCAGTTGGTGACCCATTTGACTGTGTAGGTGTTGACACCACAGTCTCCCAGTTTTTTAATGAGAATGGGGTGAGAGACAGTGTCAAAGGCCTTCCTAAAGTCCAGAAAGACTATGTCCACTGCTACCCCTGCATCTAAGGATTTTGTGACCTGGTCATAGAAGGCCACCAGGTTGGTCTGACAGGACCTGCCTCTAATGAACCCATGTTGGTTGCCCCTAAGCATAATCTCCCCCGCTGGCCCCTCATGGACATGTGCCAGGATAATTCTCTCAAAAAGCTTGCCCAGGCCTATGGCCTATAGTTTCCTGGGTCCTCCTTCCTCCCTTTTTTGAAGATGGGAACCACGTTGGCCCTCTTCCAGTCCTCTGGCACCACACCAGAGCACCATGAGTGCTCATAAAGCCATGCCAGGGTCCCTGCAATGACCTCAGCTAATTCCCTCAGTGACGATCGTCAGGAGTGGCGATCGTCAAGACCAGCTGATTTAAATACGTCCAGTCCCTCCAGAAGTTACCTGACTAGATCCTCACTGACCCTTGGCCTAGGTGCACCTCCCCTGGGGCCTGAGGGGGTCCCGGTGGGGGGGCCCAATTCGGTCCCTGCTCAAGAAAATGGAGGCAAAGAAGTTGTTAAATAGGTTAGCTTTGTTGTCTGGTGTAATGACCAGATTTCCTAGCGTGTCTTGCAGGGGCCCCACGTTACCTGGTACCTTCTTTTTGCCCCCTATGTATTTAAAAAAGGACTTCTTGTTGTCCTTGATCCAGGTAGGTAGTCCCAGTTCCATCTCTGCCTTGGCCTTCCTGACCGCCCCCCCCACGCAGCCCCAAGCAACCGCAGTATAATCCTCCCTGGTGATGGCCCCTCCCTTCCATTCAGGTGTACACCTCCCTTTTAGTTAGGAGACATTCCCGGATGCTTTTGGTGAGCCATGGGGGCTTTTGTGCCCTCCTGCTCCCTTTGATCTGTGCTGGGATTACCTCCCTTTGGGCTTGGAGTATCATCTCCTTAAGGAGCAACCACTCTCCTTGGACACCTGACTCCCCTCCCCTCTGGGACCTCAGTGCCTCCCCGACTATTCTCCTTAGCTCATTGAAGTCTGCCCTCCTGAAATCTAGGGCTGCTGCCTTGCTGCAGGCCTTTGCCACCTTGCACTGGATGGTGAATTCCAGCAGGCGATGATCACTGTCGCCCAGGTGGTCAAACACCCGCAGCCCCCTCACCAGGTCGTCACCCGTGGCCAGCACCAGGTCCAACAGGGCATCTCCCTGGTGGAGCTGTGCACCTCCTGGGTTAGATGGAGGTCCTGCATTTTGGCTAGGAACCTACGTGAGCGGTCAGACCTGGCTGACTGCTCTTCCCAGCAGATGTCTGGAAAGTTCAGGTCACCCATGATGACCACGTCTTTTGACCTAACGACCTCCATGAGCTGACTTAAGAATTCCTGGTCTAGCTTTTCTCCTTGGTTGGGTGGTCTGTAGTAGACCCCCACCGTTAAGTCTCTTTCCCCTCGACTGCCTTGTATTCTAACCCAGAGCACTTCAGTGTGCTCCTCCTCTGACTCTGTGCTACTTGATGAGGATGTGTATTCCTCCTTAATGTAGAGTGCCACACCCCCCTTTCCTCCCTGTCCTGTCCCTCCTGTACAGCCTATAGCCCTTGATATTCACTGTCCAGTCATGTGCGTTGGGTCCCACCATGTTTCTGTGAGCCCCACTACGTCTGGGTTGGTGTCAGCTAGCAGGAGGGTAAGTTCCTCCTGCTTGTTTCCCATACTATGAGCATTTGCGTAGAGGCATTTGAGGCCTCTTGAAGATGTGTGCACTGGCCCCCTAATCTCAGCATTGCCCTGGCCCCCTGTAGCTTACCCGGGTATTTGTTCTGCTTGTCGGTCTAGGCTGGGCTGTACTTGTGGGTGCCACTTGATTTAGTAGTGCAAGGCTTCCTCCACCCTCATCTTCCCCTTCCCCTGATGAGCCTAGTTTAACGCCTGCTGGAGGAGATCTACCAACCTAGAAGAAAACACACGCTTACCTTTGGGGGAAAGGTGGAGCCCATCCACCCAAGCATGTCTCTTGTCGTGATGTGCAGGTCAATATCTAGGAAGCCGAAGCCTGCCTCAAGACACTATTCCCAAAGCCACCAGTTGGTCTCTGTGATGTAGGTCTCATGTCTTCTTCCACGTCTGCTCACTGGTAGGATAGAAGAGAATACCACCTGTGCACCTATCTCCTTCAGCACGCCCCCCCAGAGCGTGGTAGTCCACCATCAGGTGATCAGGGCTTCTCCTGGCTGCATCATTAGTACCCACATGGATTAGGAACATGGGATAGTAATTGGTGGGCTGGATCACAGCCTGGATCATCCCCATCACGTCCTGAATCTTTGCTCTGGGCAGGCAGTAGAACTCACGTGTCGAGGGGTCCTGGTAACAGATGGGGCCCTCTGTACCTCTCAGGGTGGAGTCTCCTATGATGATTACTCGACGCTTCCTCCTCCGGGACTGCTTAGCTCCTTCAGCCTGTTTGGAGCATGGAGAGTGTGGAGTCGCCTCCTCTCTGGTTGCCTCTTCTCCTTCCTTTTCCTCCAGTGTTGCCAGGGCCTCATACCTGTTCTCCAGCTGGACTGGAGGAACTGGTACTGTTGTGCTGCAAACAGCCCTGGTTCTGGAGGTGACTGTCTGCCACTCTGCAGTGGAGGGCACCTCCCAGGGTGCTTCTTCCTTGGGTGCATGGCCCTGCAGGGAAAGGAAATAACCATCCATTTCATCCTCCACATCCCTGATTCCCCTCAGCCTGCTAACCTCCTTCTGGAGCTCCCTCACCTGCACCTCCAGGGCCCTAAGATGGGCACCTGCAGGACAGGTGTGGGGGGATGCCAGCTGCCCTATGGGCTCTGTCTGGATGGAGGCCTCAGACAAGCCCAGGGTAGGCTGTGCCCCCCGGGCAGGGGCCCTAACAGCACTCCATGTCAGCACCATCATATGAGTTGCTGTTTAATTATAGCTTAGTAGGGGCCTCTGCCCTACCCGAGCAGGAGTCTCCCTCCTGGCCCTTCCTGCCCGCCCGCCGGGCAGTCACTTGACAGAGCAGGAGGTCAGGTGTAGTCTAGGTTGTCCAGCCAGATATTTTGAACTCTTTGTCAAGGTAACTGGATGGAACTAGGCAAAGTTGGCTTAGAAGGAGCAAACTGGGTAGTTGCAGATTTAAGCTAACTGCAGTAACAGTGTTTGCTGGACTGGGGCTTGCATACACAAAAGACAGTCACCTCCTTATCCGTATGACCACACTGAGTCTGACTGATTTTACAAGTTAGGTTGCAGATGGGTGAATATTCTTTTATGAAAAGAATTCTGGGACTCAGCAATGGGACCAATTAAGGTGTAGGCCCCTGATATACTGGGTGTTCTTATTTTTATTTTTATATAGGTATATGGCTACTGTGTATTTTAAAAATAAATAATGTTTGTGTTTTCACATTTTCAATGGCCCTAATGTTCTTGGAAATGCATGGAAACATGACCAAGGAGTTACAGTTTGAGTTCTTAGAACCCTATAAGATGGATATGTTGGAGGAGGTAAAGAAAATGACCTATCTTAAAAGGGAGTCCTAGCCAACATTGAACCTGGTCCTTCCTACTCACTAGTAACACCTGGCAGGATGATATGGAAAATAAAAGAGGTAAATAAACTAAAGCCTAAGAATTTAACTTGATATATTGCGGAAGTCTATCAATGGAAGTGGTCCAGCTCACAATTTTTAGTCAGATATGGATCATATAATAGGAGATTAATATATTTACAGAAGAAAAAATGGTTTATCGCTTCCCACAACTATGCTCTACAATATAATACAAAAGCACAGTATCATTTTTCCATTAAATGCTGTAAGTACATTACAAGCAAACTGAACTTTAAGATTGCAGTAGTACATATAATCAGCAATTAGTTGCTTCTTGATTCTCCTTATATAGTCTTTTATCCCCATTATGATTCCTCAGCTGAAATTCACCAGCCTGGGCATTTGTATGTGATACAAGAATGCATTTTGTGTTTAGAATGGATTAGCTGGCTGCAATATTAGGCTAAAAATAGATGACCATTTTTCCCAGGACAAAGCATTTTATTCTAGGATTCTACAGATGTACAACCCATTTGCCCCACCCTAAATACCTGTGAAGTACTGAGGTAAGACTTTTTTCCTGGGACAATTAGGACTAATTTTGAATTAAATACCATTAAGCTGCCTGTGAAAATACTGTTCTGAGCCTGTTTTGATGCAAGTCATAGTCTGGGACAATTATGCCTGAGATAAGCCAGGCTTCTGTTTTTAGCCTAAGTTTTATTATTTTAAAGTTGGTCATGAACTACCTATACCTAAAGCCGTTCTGGAAGGGTCAAGAAAGAAAAGGGTCCAGACCCCTTTTTCTATATACCTTTGGTATTCATGGATCTCTCATTGCCACAAATACTCCTCCCAACCTTTAATATATTCATTCTCACAGCACTCCTGAAGTATTATTACCTCCACTTTACAGATATGGAACTTAGGTCTCCAGAGAGTCTACAACCTTGATCCACAAAAGGTCTTAGGCAAACTTGAGATGTCTAAGGGTGCATAGGTTAATGCACATTGACCTATTTGAATGCTTATTAAAGCGTCACAAAAACAACCTTTGCTAATACACATTAAATTGCACCTTTTTCTAGTATCTCACAGGGGAGATGCTAAATTTAATGTGCGTTAGCAAAAGAGCATTAATGAACATGTAGACATGCCCTAAGACTACAAGTTTGATCCTCAACCCCTCCCCCACTAACCAAGCCTCATAAGTATCTTACGTTTTCAATCAGACCCCTGACACATGTTACATTTAAAATGTGATTAACAAGTTAATCATGACTTAAATAGTAATTGGTTACATGTGGAATTCCATTTAAGGTGTGATATACATAGATTTGAGTAACCTCCACAAGAGTTACATTTGTTCAAAAGGATATGTGGCAAAGGGTGGGGGGCACTTCATTTGACTCCTCTTTCCTCTCCTTTACCCAATATCTTTGATTCATACTCTTAGCCAGTATTTGGTAAAGTTGTGTTCAATGTTCTTTTCAGCCTATGGGGATTTAAACCTACACCTGCCATGATAGAGTCTCAACCACCAAGCTGTATACTAGGGTGGGACATTTTCAGATTTTTGGTTGAAGCTGTTCTACACTGTGTAGAAATGAATTTTCATTAGGCCAGAGAGAGGAAGCAATGCAGCAGCCTAGTCAAAGGCTTTGTCGAATGCATAAAGGATCCCTGGGATAGGGACCAGAATGACAAGTCAGTGCTCTATAGGTACTGGGAGAGTGATCTCATTACAACCTTTCAGTAATCTTAACTAGGAATGGCAGATTACGTCCAGAATGATAGTTAACTAGCTTGTCTATTTCAAGTTCTGGTGTCTTGGTTAGAGGCTTAGATAGAAATACTTTCTTTAGCAAAATCAGAAACTTCCTCTCCTAAAACAGATATTGAGCATCTCTTGTAGAAGCGGGCCTAGCACAAGCTCATAGGACTTCTTCAGAATGGAAAGGGGGAATTATTTTCATACTTTCTTATATGCTATCACATTTAATTAAAAAGAGTGCACCCAATTCTAAAGCCAACACTTAGCTTCTTGAAAACAGAGTCCTATTTTCAAGGACATTGAGAATAGCTCTGCATAACAAAAACTGATTACAAGATACAAAATACAGTAACCATCAAACTGATGATCACTTGCACAGACATATTTACTAGGATGTAAATATCATTTTAAAATGTATCTGTTTAACCTTCTCTAATTATATCAGTTAAATGGTTAACTGATAACAAATACCTAATCCCAGCTGGGGCATGTGGAGCCCCAGGCCAGCACCTGTCCTGGCCCACCCCATTGCAGGGGAGCAGGCCATAGCTGCCTGCCTGGGTTTGGAGCTGGGAGCTGCACACAGACCTGCTTGGGCACAACTGCTCTTGGGAATTGCTCCCTGGGACCTATGATGAGGAGGGGGGAAGAAGGGAGAGGAGGTAGCTGCATGCTCTGCCAGACAACTCAGCCTTTGTGAAGCTGTGGGTCGCAGCAGTAGGCAAAGGGCTTTCCCAGTCTGGTGCAGCCACCTGTGTGCTGGGTGGGAGGGACCAGATTAGCTATGGATACTAGTCCCCCCTGGCACTTCTCCCACCCTCTCCCCTCCTCCTCTCTCCCTCTCTCTGTACTGCCTGTTCTGCTACCTTCCTCTTCCTGAGGCACCACGCTACTTCTCTTTCCTGCCAGACTGCACCCCATGCTAAACTTTAACTGATAATGCATCACTGATATAAAAGTACTTCTCGTTTAAAAGTCTAACCATTTACATCCCTAATACTTACTATGTTGTTCATGAAAAAAATATAATCATACATATACATTAAAAAAAAAAGACTGAAAAGACTCTGCTGGAGAGCTTAGTATGCCTCTCCCCTGCAACAGGATGTCTCTGAACTGAACACAAAACAGCAGCTATTTCTAGGATAAAGTAGATTCCTAGACACTAAATGGTGTCAGACATGGAAAACAATGTCATGACTGCAACATAACTACATATACCAAAGACATTATAACTATATAATAAGAAAATATTAATTTAATTAAAATAATTATGAAGTCAATTGATAATTTATGGATGTTAAATAGGAAAGAGGATCTTGTCCTTGAGAATGCTCTTTCAGACCTCTTGAGCAATGCTAAACCTTCTACATTTCTAAAATAAGCACATACAGATACTCGAGTCCTCATGGAATACATGGTCTCATTTATACTTAGATACCACAAATTACTTCCCAAACATAGAGTTTAGCTATAAGCCTCCAACTATTGCTCCCCTGTGCCTTACCCTGTGAACAATCAGAATAACTTCCAAATACTTCTTCCTTAAGGAGTATTGTCGCTTGTAGGTGTTATAGGGCATTGGCCCCCCAGGGATGTCAGGGTGAGATTGGGCTTCGGTGCCACCTAGGTGGTTCAGGCGCTGCTTCTACTCATTTGCCATGTCTTTGGTATTTTGTATGTTGGCAAGGCAGTTTGTAGATGGCCCAAAGGGAGTCTTGCCCCTGAGTTTTCTTCATGGGGCTCCAACCTCCCCTTTATCCCACCCTTACCATGTCCATGGCTTGGGCAAATGCTGCTCACCACAGGTCTTCCCCTGGATGATCTCACCTAATACATGCTGCCCACCTGAAATGCGTCAGGTCTTCCTGGCTGTCAATCTTTCCATGTCCATCCCTTGTCTTTGGGCCGGCTCTCAGGCAACTAAACCAGCCCCATCTGGGGCTAACTGCAACTGAGGAAAACTTAACTGAAAGAGTGTTCAGCATCTGCCGACAGGCTCCTGGGATTCCATCTCCCTGAACCTATTTGGTCACTTTGGGGGACTCATCCATCCCTTCTCTCTTAGCAGGTGTGGGGACAGGCAGACACCTCATGCCCAGCCTCTGCCAGCTCTCCCAGCATGACCTCCCTGGGGCCCAGCTGACCTGTAGTCGAGCTATCCTGGTCCCACCAGCTGGTGGCATTTACTTCCCCCTCCCATGGGTCTGTGATCCCCTGCACTTTGCTCACTGCGGGACTGCCCAGAGGTGCCCACAATCCTATGTGGCGGTCCTCTGTCATGGCGCCTGAGCTCCCAGTCAGAGTACCACCATTCCCCTGCGGTGTCCTGAAAGGCTGCTGCTCCCTGGTGGGTCTCCCTTGCCCTCATCAGCTTACGCTCTTTGCCTTGCCTGTCTGGGTCCTCTGGCAAGTGCCCAGTCCCTCTCTCTGGCACTTGGGGCTCAAGCTTTCTGCAGCCAGCATCTCCTGGCCAGTGTTTCTCTCCCTGCTCCCCAGCGCTGCTCATCTTTACTTCTGCGGTGAGTATTTGGGGTATGTCGGGCAGGGGTTTGGGACATGTTGGGGGGGCTTTTGCCTCCCCTCTCACAAGTATGTTGAAGAAGTATCCAAGAAAGCAACAAAAAACATAGATAATCATACATACTGAACAATTACCTTTCATCCTCCCTCCCTGTGCCAGGAGCCAGTTGGCATTAACCTTCATGTTGTCCAGATGGTGGCCTTCCCACCCCTGCTGTGGACCTTTCTCTGTTGAGTCACTGAATGCCAAGTTTCAGGTGAAAATTTCAATTAATTTATCCAATGGGATGAGGTCATCTACTTCATACTTATCATGAAGTACTGGGAAAAGCAAAGGAAGGAGTCAGTGCCTATTTTATTCCTATACTTCTTAATTTTTGCTGTAGCATGAAATGTTAGGAAAACAGGTTAACACACAAACTGAGTTTCAGACACCTAAATATTTGGAATACTGCCTGTGACCATTTTGTCTTTTCAGTAACTGGCTGAAAGACAAAGTGTATGGGAATGCTGAAGTATTATACAGCTAACACTTCAGAGCCAGGCTGGCCATACTTGCATG